>NC_056739.1:524340351-524688324 GCF_019279795.1 Protopterus annectens | reverse complement strand
CTGTCTGAGGGATCTTGATATTACATAGGACAACACCACTACATAATACAGGCTTGCTGGTTTTCCCTTTATTCCTTTGTAATGCTTTGTTGTCACATGGGATGTTCCTGATATATCTATATATATATGTATCTATATCTGGACATAAACACTCACACATACATCTACACGATGGAATACATTTCCTATACTGTTGAATGACTGCACTGGATGATATGTTTGTGATGAGGTCCGATGTCTGTATATCTGGGATGGCTTAGTGGTAAATCCCAATAGCTGTGTGTGCAGGGTCCTGGTTTCGAGCCTTGCAGAGGCCGTTTATTTTGTTGCTGGGCAGAACAAGGCCATTGGATATGGAGTAATTAAGGCACATTAAAGCTTTTTTGAGTGGGTGTGCGTGGGTTTGCACAGAGCTAAGCAATGCAAACCTCCGGTTACAGTTTCTTACACTCAGTTAGCCTCTACATTGCTTTACCAGTGTAATACTCGCATACTGGTGGCCAAACAGGCTTACACCCGCTTGGTCCCACACTTGAAAATGCACTGCATTTGGTGTTTGGATCTGACACTCACACCCCTGGGTGGGAGTGAGGACTACAATATTACCTTGTGATGCCTATTACATCGGATTATATGCCTATAGTATCAGGAATGCCTGCCCATTAGGTGACAACATGCCGTTCGACTGTACGGAATCCGCGGCCTGTCCAGAGTTTGATTCATATTATTGGTGTGTTCCTCTTACAATCTGCACCCATCTGGCTAATACATGGGAACTGACACTCTTCAATACAAACAAGTAATTGGGTTTTGGAACCCACATCCTTCAGCCAAGTCATGCTACTGCATACCTAATATTCTATCATCTTTCTAAGGTTGTCAGTGGAATATGTGCTTTCTGTCCCTATCAGACCTCTCATACGATTGGGGAAAAATACAAACTGAATCAGGGACATGGCATAACAACATCAGGGACACATTTAAATTATTGGTGCTATTAACCTGACACATTGACAGACTCAGAGCATATGAATTCATACACATTTTCTGAGGTAAATGATGTTTATAACTCTTAATTGTTGTCATTATTCAGTACGTGTAATTCACCACCTTTCCTCCAAATGTCACTAGTTTTAGGAGGGATTAAGTGGGACAGAGTTAGAAATCGAGTCAAAATCAGGGACGTCCCTGGAAATCGGGGACGGTTCAGACGTATGGTCCTTATTTGTTCCCCAAATGGTTTATGTCCTGTCCAGTGGATTTGCTCTTAGGGGTTGAGCGGTATGGGCATCAGCTATTCCCATTTCAGAATATTACTTACATCCCCGGGGTGGTAATAATACAACTGCACCAGCCAACACCTGCACACCTAGGCCCTTAATTGCATACCCATATTTCCCCCACCTGCCACTCCTCTACAGCACTCATCCTTAATGTGGGTGCAGGTGGGGTATAAAAACACCACTACATGCTGCCCACTTTCCCCGTGTCGGGGCACATGTCATACATTGTGTCGACCCATGGGTTATCAGGCTTGCACAACCTACTGGTCCATGTACATCTACAGCCTGGTTTGATAAGTCATTATTGGGACTGCCTCCGATGATCATTAATTTTTGGTGTCCCACAAGGGACATCGATGTCCATGTTTCAAGATTAGATCTGGTAGGTCTCTCCCACTGGTAGTATCCTGCCGGTGGTCTGGAAAGCAGTGGTGTGTTTACCTTTATTGTGTGTCTTTATGTCTCACTGGCCTAGCTGGGGGAGTGGGGAGGTTGATGCTACATGTTACACGTTTGTTTATTGGACCCCCTCACCCCCATATGCACGGCCTGTGAACATATGTAACTCATAACTGCTGTATCATATCCTAGCTATATACATGTGTATATTTACAGTCACACACACACACACACACACACACACACACACACACACACACACATATATATATATATATATATATATATATGCATTACTATATACAGATATATCTGTATATGTATGCATACATGTATATTTATATTTTGTGTCTATATGTATATATATATATATATATATATATATATATATATATATATATATACATACATCTAACAAAAAATGGGTCTATGGGTGTCTGCATATGTATATATTTATATGTGGATATGTATCTGTATTCTGTCTCTGTATGCATACATTTGTACTACAGAGAGGGAGAGGCTTATCTCTATGTCGCTATGGGTAGATATACACACACAGACCTCTACATATATACATCTACATCTGGTTATTCCGTTCCTTGCCATATAGATCACACTATGCTGCAGTGGGACTTGTAGTGGATGTGGCTGCTCGTTGGGTGATGCCTCTACCCAATAAACACATTCTCTTACATCCCTAGGGCTGTCCATATAGGCCCACATCAGCCAACACCTGCACACCTAGACCCATAAATAGCTACCCATGGTTCCCCCACCCGCACCTCCTCAACAGCACCCATCCTTACTCTGGGTCCTGGTCCGTTCTGGACACACCACTACATGCTGCCCACTCTCCACTTCACAGGACCCATTTCATACAATTGTCTTGGCCCATGGGTCATCAGGCTTTCCCGTTCTTGTATTCTGAGTATGTATACACCCCAGCCAGAATGTTCGGTCTATCACCTTCTTTTGGTCTTGCAATTTTTGGTGTCCCAAGGGATGCTTCTGTGTTCCAAGATTAGAATTCATGGATGCACTGTGTACCCCCTGATTGTATCCTGCCTGTGGTCTGGGGAGCAGTGGACTCTTTACATTGTTTGTGTGTATATTTCCCATGTCCGGCGGGAGGGGGGGTGGAAGGTCATGCTACGTGTTTCATGTTTCTTGCTTGGGCCCCTCACTTCCATTGGCATAGCCTGTGAACATATGTCATTCTTGTGTGCTGTTTCCTATCATAGCTGTATATCTGTGTATAGCTACATGCACGCACACACACACACACACACACATACACACACACATATATATATATATATATATATATATATATATATATATATATATATATATATATATGTAATATGTATATGTCTCCATATATATACATATATATATATATATATATATATATATAAGAGAGAGAGAGAGAGAGAGAGAGAGTGTGTGTCTGTAAAGCAATGAATACCCCGTGCAAATGCACTTACACATGCTTTCTGGTGTTTATATATGCTTGAACCTGCTTAAAAGTGCCTTATTCATTATGACACTGGCACTTCGCTCCAGTTAACTTTTAATTGATATTTTGTAGGTTATACAGCGAACAGATGTTTCAATATGTTCAGGTACAGATTAGCGATGGTATGTGATGCCCTGGGATTCGGTACAGGAATGTCTGTTCGTTAGGTGGTTGCTCTAACCAATACACTATTGCTGTGCTGCTTCATTTGCATATATACCCATATACCCATGTCTCCTGGTTCCCCAAACACATACCCCAATGCCTCCCTAACACTGCAGTCATCCATTTTCCAGTTGGATTCATGGTGTATCCACACCACTACACCTTGGCCACTCCCTACTCCTATAGACCCATCCCATCGGTTGACTCACTCCACGTATCCTCAGAACTCCCAAACGTTTAGTCCACAAACATTGGTGACATGAGCGACCAAAAGAATACTATTCACAATTTTTGGGTTGTCCCAAATGGGACACGCATATGTTTATGTGAAGATTAGACTCTATACTTCATTACTTCTTTACTCCCGTTAACATGACACTACAATATTTTTATAAATTTGACTATGTGGTAAGCACATGTTACACATGAGAGCCTAATTATGTAGTGTTGATATTATTTTACAAATAGACAGGTTTAGTAATTGGCATTGCCATAGCAGGCAGATCACAGGAATGATTCCATGTGTGGAAAGTCCTCACATTTGATTTTTTCAGCACAGCACTGACTTGGACATTGTACACACTTCTGCTTTTAGCAGTTTCATCCGATTCCTCTTCTGCACAACCTATTATTCTATCTACTGTCGAGGTTTGTAAGGGCACATTCATGTTATTTATGTCTGCAAATGGAATGAATGTGTTATAGAGAATGTACTTCTACATATTGATGTCTGTATGGGTGTATGTATATATACTTATAATGAACTCACTAACCTCCACAGGGCGGTCCAATTAAACCAGCCCATCCAACCCTGGCAGCCTGGCTTCATAATTCCATACCCATCGTTCCTCCAACCCACCCTTGTTCAACATACATGCACACCATCCATTGTCCACTTGTTGTCCCAACCATGACACACCTCCACACATTGCCCTCTCCCGAGCGTTAGGGGCCCAACACGTATGTTGTCCCAACCCATGTATTCTCAAGCTCTCCCACCATTTAGTCCTTGAACATACCTGCCCTTGCTTGTGTAATGGTCGGATGGCCAAATGGTCTATCAATTTTTGGGTAGTCCCACCAGGGACTACCCTAGCAAATCAGCAATGTTACTCCTACTGGTAATATCCTGCCTGTGGTGTGAGTTTGCTCACTCCTGCCCAGCTTGAGATGAGATATGCTGACAGCGCTATATAATACTGGGTTGCTGTTGATTCCCTTCTCATTCCTTTTGTATGCTTTATTGTTACGTCATTCTTTCTTCATATATATATATATATATATATATTTATATATATATATATATATATCTATATATATATATATATATATAGAAAACAAAACCGAATAAGACTATGAAGTAATAAACTTATACTACTGAAAACTTCCGTACTGTTAAACTCCAAAACAGAATTCCAATGAATAGACGCTGAGCCAGAACTGTTATTTGAGCTTGCTTCGCTTTATTGGTAACAATCGAACTTCATCAGAGCAAATGTAATACATTTGCAATATCTGCAGGCTTTAAATAGTCTAACTGGTGTAAAAATACTTCACTATGATTGGTAGATATTCTAGCCAATGCAGTAGTATTTGGACTAATGAGAGACACTGCTAGAAAACAAAAGGTTTTATCTGCTAACATCCTGCCACTAGGGTGCTTTAACTTTTAGTTGTACCACTTTAATGCACATTTAATGTTGAGAATCTCATTGAGCCCTGTATCTGCTTCAAGGAGGAGTTGCCATCTTAATTCCTTCAGCTCCAGTAGTGGTTTGCAATCGTCGAAAAACTGCTGGACCTGTTCTACCTCTAGAAATTTAAAACAGGTAGCCATTGCAGTATGGTGGTAGTGCAATTGTGCACTACAGAGCCTTTAACCAGGTGTTCCTCACTGCACAGATGTCAGTATTCCCCATTGTAGGTTCTACATTGAGAAAATGGATTACTAAAGCAGCACATCTAGCACTGTTTGGCATAAGCATCCAATGCAATTGTCATGTAGGTATCAGGGTGTTATTTTGTGTGTAGGACATTTGCCTTGGAATGCAGCTATATGGGTAAATGCGACCTAGGTATTATCTACACACACATGTAACATGGATGCATGTGCTCTGTGTTGAAGGCTCGTCGTTTGGTCATGACAGCCCAGAATGACAGACACTGGACAACCTCATAATAACAGCAGGATATTAGCTCATTGTTTTGGTCTTGCAGTTGCCACCAGTACCATGACATCACTGCTCATGGCATTAATGTTCTTGGTAGCAAATGCCTCATGTAAGGTGATGGACAGCAGCAGAACTTGTGTATATGACGAATGTGAGCTACACATAGGGTAGCAGTCCTGCTAATAATGACAACTACTAACACAGCCAGGAGAGGTCATCTTGACACCTGTACCTCTGTACCATTACACAAGGTGGCTCACACATTATGCTTGCATGTGCCACTGTTCCATGTATAATGCTACTGTCCACAACCTGCTATCAATGTATGCCTTTCAGGGCAGCAAGGTGTATGACACATGCTGTAGGTAGCATTTGCCTGTGTGACCCATATGACCTGTCTGTCATGTCCACACATGCATGAATGTGTATACATAACATATATATGTCAGTACTACATGTACATGTATGCATGTGTATCACACAGCACAGACACAGACATATCATTTATGGGCCACATACAGATATGAGGTAGTCAACCAGTATGATGTGCATATATACTGATAGGTAAGATGTACCTAGCTGTAAACCTGAGTGTTTACAACAGAAGTCCATTACAACGTGTTCTGTACATATAAGTGCTTAAGCATACACACTGTGGCCTTCAGTGGTTAGAATCTGAGTGCATCCCAAACAGCCCTGTGCTACTAAGTGTATGAGTGTACCCACTGACACCTTGTGTAATTTAAGTCAGTGCATCCAACAAGCCCTTTGTTACTAAGTGTATGAGCATGCCCAGTATAATCTTGTGTAGTTGTAGTCATAGTGCATCCCAAACGGCCCTGTGCTACTAAGTGTATGAGCATGCCCACTGTAACCCTGTATAGTGATCGTAGTTGTCCATTACGGAGATGGCCATAGTCCAGTTCAGGTTCCTGTTGTGCTACAACTATACCTCTCAGGCCTACCTGCAGATGATGTGCCTAGTTTGTGCATACAGGTTGTAATGGATACCTACTTTAAACACACAGGTCTACAGCTATGTACTTCATGACTGTCAGTCTCTCTGTTGTTGTCCTTATTTGTAGAAGGGCAGTCTGGCTGCCACAGAATGTGTAATCTCTGTGACGTGTCTCAAAACTGTGTAGTACTGTAATAGTGATCTGTAAATAGGCATGAGTTCTGATCCCACCACTGGCAACTGTGTGCGTGTGTTTGTGTGTGTCAGCAAATGGCTGAGTGTGTTTGCATGTGTGTGTGTGTGTGTGTGTGTGTGTGTGTGTGTGTGTGTGTGTGTGTGTGTGTGTGTGTGTGTGTGTGCGTCAGCAAATAACTGAATTTGTATGTCAGCAAATGGCTGAGTGTGGTTGTGTGTGTGTATTTGTGTCTGCATCCTGTCATGACAGCTGGTTTTGCTGCATTCCAAAGAGATACCTCCTTTTGCACTGGCCTTTATCCCTGTCATCTGCTAAACCTCTCTCTTCCCCACTTTCCCTGCAAGTAATCAGTCTTGTGATGTCACCCAGCTCAGACGTGGAATCAGAGTAAGTGTAATTGTATGTTTTCTGTGGCACATACCCCAACTGCATACCACTGTACTAGTTAACTTAACATAAGCAAGACGTGTATGCACAATACTGGCAAGTGTGTGCATGTCTGTGTGTGTGACTACCCTTTAGCTAGGCATACACATGTGTAATGCCTTTTAGCACACCATGGTAGCTATCTGTGGTGACCTGTGTCTACAAAGTATTACATAGTTAGGAGTGGTAAGGAATACACAGTTACGCACAACTACAGTTGGGTATGTTATTTTCCTGTGCCACTGTCAAGCAGTGGCACAGAAGTGGTCACTGGGGTGTAGGTCCATACCTATCATTCCCCCACCCTAACTCCATAATCCCCAGGGTAGATTACATTAGCCATCATTCCCCACCCCTAACTCCACATAGACAACAACCATCCCTTCTCCAGTGAGCTGCTTATGATTTAAATGTTATAACACAAGAGATGCCTCTGTTTTGTGTACACGTCAGTTCTTGTGTGTGTGTGTGTGTGTGTGTGTGTGTGTGTGTGTGTGTGTGTGTATGTATGTATGTATGTATATATATATATATATATATATATATATATATATATATATATAATATATATGTAGTTATCACAGTTGTACAGATGTAGACATGTCTTTGTTGTTTCACAGAGTAAAGTACATTCAAGGGTACTGTACATATGTACACAAAAGGACTGCCCCATTTGTTTTCAGTACTGTGGAATACCTGTAATAGGATATGTGTTATAGACTCCATGCAACATGTATACAACCCAGACGGCTTAGTGGTACTTCCAGTGACCTCAGTGTGTATGGTCCAGGGTTCAAGACCTGCAAGCATTGTTGATACTGTCAATTAGGACTACATAAGACAGTTGTAAACAGGTGTAAATGTGTTTTCGTGACAGTAAGCAGCGGGTACACATAGATAACAGACATGTACAACCTGCAGTACACTTGGAATGCCCTTCTTTGGCAATCCTGCTGATGTCACCCACCTACGAATACACCTCTGGGACTGCTGTAACCCTGTAATCTCCATGGCGCATGCTGTAGGGTGTTAAACTAGTTTGATAGGTGTTCTAATCCCAGACAGGTCAACTGAAACAATGCTTTTAGAGTATGCACACTCTTTACAATTCACATGACCACCTTTGGCAATCCTGCTGATGTCACCCACCTAGACATACACCTCTGGGACTGCTGTAACCCAATAATCTCCATAGTGCATGCTTTAACTGCGTAATGCAGTAATGTGATACACTAATTAGGTAAGGGTTCTATTCCAAGACATGGCAGGTGTGTGTGTGTTTGACTGTCAGAGCCTGTGTGGAGGTGGCTGTGAGTGTCTAACCACTGGACATGATGAGGAGCAGATGTTGTAGTTTTCCTATATGGTGTCCATCTTATATGTCACAATGTTCACCTCACAAGGAGTACAGATGTCAGTCAGCCAAGGGACTGTGTTGGCAAGCCATACCCCTACATCTGGCAAAAGGCCTGGTGAACAAAGTATGCAACCCTACTATTACCCGGAATATGTCCTGAACCCATGTGTCATACACAAGCACACTTGCCTAGAATATCCCACTATGTTGCTAGTACCCTACACATTGATGACAGATAGTAGGCATGGTGTGATTGCAGTGGGCTGCAGAGGGCATGGCACCCTGGACAGCAGTACAATAGGCACATAATTGTGGACAATGTGCCTTCACTATGTTCCCCATTGGATGCCTGCGACATATGTGGTGCCATCAAATGTAATGCACAGAGGTCATACAATGCCTTACATATGTGCCCTGTCTGGACCGATGCCACTGACACCAGGGAATGCCTGTATCATGCTATCAATGCAGGTGCAGGGTCAACCTGCTGACTATAAGCAGGTCCTGCCACACCAGGCCAGTATTGGCATATCAGAGGATAACAGTCTGTGTACACAACATATGCCAGCCAAACCAGGTACACCTGTACATGTCACTGTACATTATTGTGGGACATGCACATCCCAGGCAATGTCCATGTCAAGGATTATCAAACACAGACATGGCATGCATTGCAAAGCTATGGCCATACACAATGGTAACCAGGATGTCAGGACAGTTCATACAATACCCATATGTGTGGGACATTGCAGACACTACACCCCTGTGCCACACTGCATACCATTGCTGGGGGGGTGATGCCAAGGATTACCCCTCACCCAGCCTTGTACAGCCATCTTGCACAACCAACCACTACACACCCATGAAGCAATGCACACAGGCATGTCAGTACTGGCACCTTGTGTCTGCATGTGGGGTATTATGCTTCCAACCACAGTCACTCCCAATATAACTCCCATTGGCATACCAACAGATGTCAAACATGTTCACATGCCCTAGCCCATAGAACCTCCATTTATCCCCTGTGGTGCATGTAGTACCTGTGCATTACTGCAGTGTGGCAAACTAAGTAGTTTGGAAGTGTATTTCTGGGCCTGGCAAAGAGTGTCAATGTGAGTCAATTAGAGAGTGTGGCTGTGTTGACAATGACATCCGTTCATGTGGACAGCCATGAGTGCTACACCTAATGTATGTCTACTATATCTCTGTTGCAGATGTCGCTCATCAGCACACATATATGTTCTTATAGTACACCAACATGGCAGCTTTGTGGCACATAGAATAACTGCATGCACTTGTAATAGTAATGACTAGTCAGTCAGGGGTTTGAATCCCTTTACCGGTAGGTGTATGACAGATGATGCTTAGGTTTTAGTCTCCAAGCCCTTCTCTGATGCACTTTGCCTCTGCTTGTCCCTCCCACACACTCTCTGATGGATGTGGAGGTGTACAGCTGCTCAGCAGAAGCTTGTGTTTTGTAAGTGATGGTCACAATCAGGTGATGGCCTCTGTACCTCTTGCAGTCCTCCTCTAGCTGATTGCATGTTGAACAGCTGTGATGATGTTCCCATATCCAATCGAATGAAAAACACAGTACAATATCTAGGAACATCATGTTGGTGTTTGCCCATGACAATCGCTGTGAGTGGTACCTGGATCTGGTGTTTGGTAAACGGCATCACAGATGATATCTGAATGTTCCTCAAACAACATACACAGTGGGAAAATGCCTAAAGACAGGAGGGTGTTGTGCCAGACATGACTACAGCATGTAAGTGTAGCTATGCTTCATTGAGACTACTGCCTGTTTAACAAGTTGTGTGTGGAAATGGCTATTCTGCATGTTTTAAAACTGACAAGACAGTGCTCTGATTGTGAGGACCCCCCATCTGTAGGGCCATCTGTGGACTGGTCAGTGTGTGGAACCATTTATTTCCTGTGTTACTCACTGAACACACATCTGTGAACTGCAGGAGCATAGTGTGAGGACTGCAGTCAGTACATGGTGATAGTGATGAGTTACTGGCATCGCATCCCTGATTGGACATATTTCACATGAAACAGTGGTATGACAGACACTGTCTGGGGTTCTCAGTGAAATGCCAGTAATGGGCCACTGTTCATAGCTGCAGTCACAAGTCTTCTACACTTTATACAAATGTCATGCAGTATATATGTATGTGTTGTGCTCCCTCTGCAAATGTATACCATCTGTTGTGTTGGGTTGATGGTCATATCTATGCATGCTGTTATAAGTAATCCTGAATGCTGTTGCCTATTACTAAGCCATATCTGTGTTTAAACTGCAACACCATAGGCTGTATGGGTTTGGAGGTCCCGGCAAAACCTCCTGTCCCACTTCAGCTGGCCATGGCACCGGGCACCAGCACATATGGGGCCCAGCCTAGAAACTCCACCTCTGTTCGCTCTGCACCACCTTCTGGTGGTACCACCACTGAGGATGGGGCTTGTCCCCCCCTGGGAGCAGGTCCAGACAGGAACATGTCCGCTGTCATACAGTCCCAGACGTGGTTCATAGGGGGCTCAATAAGGGGTTTCAAGGCCACATACGCCAGCTCAAGGGCAGAATGTTACATTTACAGGGTGAGGCTGCCCTCCTTGACAGCCCCCAGCATTGCCACCTTTGCAGCTGTTTTGGTGCAGTGGTGGTTGCCCATGGTTGGGGACCTCTGTCCCACTGTTTCCATCTTAGGGCTCATGGGCTTGTGACTGCCGAACACCCCTCCCTGTCCAAGGTGTATCCCCCCACATGTGTCATATACCGACCCTATATGCTGTCTTGTCTGTCATCCTACCCTACCTATCCTCAACGAGCATACCTACTCTCCTTCCCCCACATTCCCCTCTCACCCTACAGAAACAAAAGGCCAATCGGTTCCTAAAACAACCTTTGCCCCATACATAGCTGTCCATTTTACACACGTGTCCACTGGACACATGTACCCCTTTTAATATGCATCACAACATACTCCTGTTGTCCTCACCCCTGTCTCTCAGGCACACGATCCTAGTATGCACATGACTCCTAAATGTTCCAGGTACATGTGATGTGGTCGACCGCATTGTTCACACAACACTACCGGTCCCTCTATGGTTACCCCATTTACCTTTAACATGATGATGATGTCGCACACAGCACCTTGCAAGAGTACTGTTTTCATATAATTATTGGACAGGAACTGTTGTGGTAATGTAAATAACATGCATAGAGTGATGTACATGGCCAATGTACAAATGTTTGCGTGTATGATTGACAAGTCTGTCTGAGGGAATCTTGATATTACATAGGACAACACCACTACATAATACAGGCTTTGCTGGTATTCCCCTTTTATTTCCTTTGTAATGCTTTGTTGTCACATGGGATGTTCCTGATATATCTATATATATATGTATCTATATCTGGACATAAACACTCACACATACATCTACACGATGGAATACATTTCCTATACTGTTGAATGACTGCACTGGATGATATGTTTGTGATGAGGTCCGATGCCTGTATATCTGGGATGGCTTAGTGGTAAATCCCAATAGCTGTGTGTGCAGGGTCCTGGTTTCGAGCCTTGCAGAGGGCGTTTATTTTGTTGCTGGGCAGAACAAGGCCATTGGATACGGAGTGATTAAGGCACATTAAAGCTTTTGTGAGTGGGTGTGCATGGGTTTGCACGGAGCTAAGCAATGCAAACCTCCGATTACAGTTTCTTACACTCAGTTAGCCTCTACATTGCTTTACCAGTGTAATACTCGCATACTGGTGGCCAAACAGGCTTACACCCACTTGGTCCCACACTTGAAAATGCACTGCATTTGGTGTTTGCATCTGACACTCACACCCCTGGGTGGGAGTGAGGACTACAATATTACCTTGTGATGCCTATTACATCGGATTATATGCCTATAGTATCAGGAATGGCTGCTGATTAGGTGACAACATGCCATTCGACTGTACGGAATCCGCGGCCTATCCATAGTTTGATTCATATTATTGGTGCATTCCTCTTACAATCTGCACCCATCTGGCTAATACATGGGAACTCACACTCTTCAATACAAACAAGTAATTGGGTTTTGGAACCCACATCCTTCAGCCAAGTCATGCTACTGCATACCTAATATTCTATCATCTTTCTAAGGTTGTCAGTGGAATATGTTCTTTCTGTCCATATCAGATTTCTCATACGATTGGGGAAAAATACAAACTGAATCAGGGACATGGCATAACAACATCAGAGACACATTTAAATTATTGGAGCTATTAACCTGACACATTGACAGACACAGAGCATATGAATTCATACACATTTTTTTAGGTAAATGATGTTTTCAACTCTTAATTGTTGTCATTATTCAGTACGTGTAATTCACCACCTTTCCTCCAAATGTCACTAGTTTTAGGAGGGATTAAGTGGGACAGAGTTAGAAATTGAGTCGAAATCAGGGACGTCCCTGGAAATCGGGGACAGTTCAGAGGTATGGTCCTTATTTGTTCCCCAAATGGTTTATGTTCTGTCCAGTGGATTTGCTCTTAGGGGTTGAGAGGTATGGGCATCAGCTATTCCCATTTCAGAATATTACTTACATCCCCGTGGTGGTAATAATACAACTGCACCACCCAACACCTGCACACCTAGGCCCATAATTGCATGCCCATATTTCCCCCACCTGCCACTCCTCTACAGCACTCATCCTTAATGTGGGTGCAGGTGGGGTATAAAAACACCACTACACGCTGCCCACTGTCCCCGTGTCGGGACACATGTCATAAGTTGTGTCAACCCATGGGTTATCAGGCTTGCACAACCTACTGGTCCGTGTACATCTACAGCCTGGTTTGATAAGTTATTATCGGGACTGCCTCCAATGATCATTAATTTTTAGTCTCCGATAAGGGACATTGATGTCTATGTTTCAAGATTAGATCTGGCAGGTCTCTCCCACTGGTAGTATCCCGCCGGTGGTCTGGGAAGCAGTGGTGTGTTTACCTTTATTGTGTGTCTGTATGTCTCACTGGCCTAGCAGGGAGGGGTGGGAGGGGTTGATGCTACATGTTACACATTTGTTTATTGGACCCCTCACCTCCATATGCACAACCTGTGAGCATATGTAACTCGTAACTGCTGTATCATATCCTAGCTATATAGATGTGTATATTTACAGTCACACACACACACACACACACACACACACACACACACACACACACACACACACATTTATATATATATATATATATATATATATATATATATATATACATTACTATATACAGATATATCTGTATATGTATGCATACATGTATATTTATATTTTGCTGTCTATATGTATATATATATATATATATATATATATATATATATATATATATATACATATACATCTAACAAAATATGGGTCTGTGGGTGTCTGCATATGTATATATTTATATGTGGATATGTATCTGTATTCTGTCTCTGTATGCATACATTTGTACTACAGAGATGGAGAGGCTTATCTCTATGTCACTATGGGTAGATACACACACACACACCTCTACATATATACATCTACATCTGGTTATTCCGTTCCTTGCCATATAGATCACACTATGCTGCAGTGGGACTTGTAGTGGATGTGGCTGCTCGTTGGGTGATGCCTCTACCCAATAAACACATTCTCTTACATCCCTAGGGCTGTCCATATAGGCCCACATCAGCCAACACCTGCACACCTAGACCCATAAATAGCTACCCATGGTTCCCCCACCCACACCTCCTCAACAGCACCCATCCTTATTCTGGGTCCTGGTCCATTCTGAACACACCACTACATGCTGCCCACTCTCCACTTCACAGGACCCATTTCATACAATTGTCTTGACCCATGGGTCATCAGGCTTTCCCATCCTTGTATTCTGAATATGTATACACCCCAGCCAGAATGTTCGGTCTATCACCTTCTTTTGGTCTTGCCAATTTTTTGTGTGTCCCGCAAGGGATGCTTTTGTCTGTGTTCCAAGATTAGAATTCATGGGTGCACTGAGTACCCCCCCTGGTTGTATCCTGCCTGTGGTCTGGGGAGCAGTGGACTCTTTACATTGTTTGTGTGTATGTTTCCCATGTCCGGTTGGGGGGGGGTGGAAGGTCATGCTACGTGTTTCATGTTTCTTGCTTGGGCTCCTCACTTCCATTGGCATAGCCTGTGAACATATGTCATTCTTGTGTGCTGTTTCCTATCATAGCTGTATATCTGTGTATAGCTACAGGCACACACACACACACACACACACACACACACACACACATATATATATATATATATATATATATATATATATATATATATATATATATATATATATAAAAAATATGTATATGTCTGCAACCATATATATATATATATATATATATATATATATATATATAGAGAGAGAGAGAGAGAGAGAGAGAGGTGTGTGTCTGTAAAGCAATGAATACCCCGTGCAAATGCACTTACACATGCTTTCTGGTGTTTATATATGCTTGAACCTGCTTAAAAGTGCCTTATTCATTATGACACTGGCACTTCGCTCCAGTTAACTTTTAATTGATATTTTGTAGGTTATACAGCGAACAGATGTTTCAATATGTTCAGGTACAGATTAGCGATGGTATGTGATGCCCTGGGATTCAGTATGGGAATGTCTGTTCGTTAGGTGGTTGCTCTAACCAATACACTATTGCTGTGCTGCTTCATTTGCATATATACCCATATACCCATGTCTCCTGGTTCCCCAAACACATACCCCAATGCCTCCCTAACACTGCAGTCATCCATTTTCCAGTTGGATTCATGGTGTATCCACACCACTACACCTTGGCCACTCCCTACTCCTATAGACCCATCCCATCGGTTGACTCACTCCACGTATCCTCAGAACTCCCAAACGTTTAGTCCACAAACATTGGTGACATGAGCGACCAAAAGAATACTATTCACAATTTTTGGGTTGTCCCAAATGGGACACGCATATGTTTATGTGAAGATTAGACTCTATACTTCATTACTTCTTTACTCCCGTTAACATGACACTACAATATTTTTATAAATTTGACTATGTGGTAACGCACATGTTACACATGAGAGCCTAATTATGTACGTGTTCGTCGTATTTATTTTACAAATAGACAGGTTTAGTAATTGGCATTGCCATAGCAGGCAGATCACAGGAATGATTCTATGTGTGGGAAAGTCCTCACATTTGATTTTTTTCAGCACAGCACTGACTTCGGACATTGTACACACTTCTGCGTTTTAGCAGTTTCATCCCATCCCTCTTCTGCACAACCTATTATTCTATCTACTGCCGAGGTTTGTAAGGGCACATTCATGTTATTTATGTCTGCAAATGGAATGAATGTGTTATAGAGAATGTACTTCTACATATTGATGTCTGTATGGGTGTATGTATATATATACTTATAATGAACTCACTAACTTCCACGGGGTGGTCCAATTAAAACTAGCCTATCCAACCCTGGCACGCCTGGCTTCATAATTCCATACCCATCGTTCCTCCAACCCACCCGTGTTCAACATACATGCACACCATCCATTGTCCACTTGTTGTCCCAGCCATGACACACCTCCACACATTGCCCTCTCCTGAGCGTTAGGGGCCCTACACATATGTTGTCCTAACCCATGTATTCTCAGGCTCTCCCACCGTTTAGTCCTTGAACATACCTGCCCTTGCTTGTGTAATGGTAGGATGGTCAAATGGTCTATCAATTTTTGGGTAGTCCCACCAGGGACTACCCTAGCAAATCAGCAATGTTACTCCTACTGGTAATATCCTACCTGTGGTGTGAGTTTGCTCACTCCTGCCCAGCTTGAGATGAGATATGCTGACAGCGCTATATAATACTGGGCTTGCTGTTGATTCCCTTCTCATTCCTTTTGTATGCTTTATTGTTACGTCATTCTTTCTTCATATATATATACATATATATATATATATATATATATATATATATATATATATATATATATATATATATATAGAAAAACAAAACCGAATAAGACTAGGAAGAAATAAACTTATACTACTGAAAACTTCCGAACTGTTAAACAAAAACAGAATTCCAATGAATAGACGCTGAGCCAGAACTGTTATTTGCTGAGCGCTTTCGTTCGCTTTATTGGTAACAATCGAACTTCATCAGAGCAAAATGTAATGCATTTGCAATACTCTGCAGGCTTTAAATAGTCTAACTGGTGTAAAAATACTTCACTATGATTGGTAGATATTCTACGCCAATGCAGTAGTATTTGGACTAATGAGAGACACTGCTATAAAACAAAAGGTTTTATCTGCTAACATCCTGCCACTAGGTGGCGTGCTTTAACTTATTAGTTGTACCACTTTAATGCACATTTAATGTTGAGATTCTCATTGAGCCCTGGTGGGGTATCTGCTTCAAGGAGGAGTTGCCATCTTAATTCCTTCAGCTCCAGTAGTGTGTTGCAATCTCCAAAAAACTGCTGGACCTGTTCTACCACTAGAAATTTAAAACAGGTGAAGCCATTGCAGCTGGTGGCATGTCTGCTTAATGCATTGTAACTGTCATTATGCCTGATGGCTGCAAGGTGTTCCTTCACCCTGTCTGAGAGCTTTCTAATTGTTTTCCCAATGTAGAAGGAAAACACTGGTTGCAGTAGGCTGCATAGACTACAAAAGTTGAGTGGCAGTCGTTGGCTTTGAACTGCACCGTGATGTTGCAGTGTTGAAAAGTGTAGGATGTGCCTGAGTGTATGAAAGGGCAGACTACACAATGCTTGCAAGGTCCCATACCTTTGGGGTTTTGTGGGTTAGCAGGCTCATGGGGGTCTGCGCCATTCCTGAGTATGGGGGTCTCTTTCCTTTCAAAGGTTTGTTTAAGAGTTCTCGTCTTCTTGTATGAGAAGACAGGCTCATTACCCACTATCTGATGGGTGTTGTGGTCCGCTCTTATTATGTTCCAGTTTTTGCCAATGATATCCCTAATGGGTTGCATATCTCGGCTGATGGGGATGGGGAAACTACAGTTTCTGTTATTGGGTTCAGTAGTTCTGGTGGTCACCTGGGGGGTGAAGCCATGAGTAAGGATGGGTGGGTGTCTGTCTGATCTGTGGGAGGCCACTTCTTGAAACACATCCTCTACTAGTTGTTTGGGGTAATGTCGGATGAACATTTCTGAAAGGAATTGGCTTTCCTTGAGGAAGGTATCATCGTCAGAGATGATCCTGGAGAGGCGGATGTACTGCCCTTTGAGCACATTCTTCTTCATAAAGAAGGGGTGCTGACTATTGAAATCCAGGAAGTTGTTCCTGTAAGTGTTCTTCAGTACACATTGGAGGTAAGGCTGCCAGTGCTGGGGTCAATGGTTAACTGAGTATCAAGGAAGGAGATGTGGGTCCCTCGTCCTGAGACTACAAAGTCTAGGTATGGGATGCTGTTTGTGAGAGTTGTAAGGAAGGTGTCCAGCTCAGTGTTGTCACCCTCCCACACGAAAAAATATCGCCAATAAAACGACGGTATAAGTGGGCTTTGTGGAAGCCTTGTATATGGGTCAAGGTCTCCTTCTCCCATGTGCTGAGGACTAGGTTGGCAAAAGAGGGGGCCATTTTGGACCCCATCGCCACCCCTTTGGTCTGTAGGTAGATGGCTCCATTGAAGCAGAAAAAGTTGTTTTTCAGAACCACTGTGGTTAAAGCTATAAGCATTTCAGTTTCAAAAACATTGTATTTAGCATGCTTGTTAAGAAACAGTTCTAACGCTTCCAAACCGTCCCTGTGGGGGATGTTGGAGTATAATGCTACTACATCTAGCGTTACTAACATGCATTTTGAAAAATCAATATTGCTCTCATGCAAAATGTTTAAAAAGTCCCAGGAGTCCTTGATGTAAAAATCCGTTGCCTGAACTAGCGGGTTGAAAATGAAGTCCAGGTATTCCGATATTGTCTCTGTCTTGGTTTTATAGTTAGAGACGATGAGCCTGAATGGGGGGTCGGTGGGGTCCTTGTGTACTTTGGGGATGCCGAATGCTCTTCCTAGGCTGGGGTTGTGCACAGACAGAAAAACAAATTCCTCAAGGGTGATATGCTGCTTGCATTCCAGGGTTTTGAGCAGCTTATCAATGGTAGTGAAGCTTTTGTTCACTTCATTCAAGGTCACAGCCTTGTAAAAGTCCTGGTTAAGTAGCAAGTTGTTAAGTTTCTGTACATAGGTTTCCTGCTCCATAAGTACAAGACCCGTTCCTTTATCCGCTTTCATGATAATAGATTGTGATCCTGGCTTAAGTCCCGCATGGCTTCCAGTTCCGCTGGTGAGAGATTGTACCATTTATGGGAGTGGGGCTCATTAAGAAGCCCTCTGAGATCTTGCTCACACACTTTGGAAGGCTGAAAGCGTGTTGTTGAGGGCTGGGGTGAATAGACTCTTTTTTCTGGGGGCTGCGAGTGTATCAGGAACGTCGGAGGATTCTGAGTCTGTGTCCTCTGTGTTACTCAGAAGCACTTTCAGATTTAGTTTTCTGAGATAAAGCCTGAGATCCAGCAGAACGTCAGTGATCTGTGCTCTTTGTGATGGCAAAAAGGAGAAGCCCTTGTTTAATAAGCTCACATGGGCCTCTGAGAGATTTCTGTTAGTTAAATTGAAAAGTGTGCTGGTGAGTTGCAACTCCCGCTCCCCTAGTACCTCCTCGTGGAGCTCCTGGTGTTCATGGGTCTGCCGACATGTGTCCAGCGGCTCGATCCTCTCCCTCTGCCCGTGGTTCTCAGTCCTCCCCTCCCTCTCCCGTTGTACTGGTGAGTTGCCCCCGTGCTGAGGGCTGGACTGCCTGGTCCTTGTTGCCATAAAAAAGGCTGCTGGGGTTGCTCTCTGTTGAGCTCGTTAGCCCCGCTGGCTGGGCTTCCTGCCATGGGAGTAGGTACGGGAGGAGGGGGGTTGGTGATAAGCTCTGCTTGTTGTATGGTGGCATCTGTAGCCTGTGGAGGAGGTGGGGTGATCCTGTGGATGCGGTGGTGGTCGTTGGGGGTTGCCTCGTGTAGCCATTGGTTGTTCCCCGACGTCTTTCATCAGGTAGTGTGTATGCGTGGTTGTCACGGTATTGTTGTAGATCACGGTTGAGCTTTTTCTGTTTCCTGAAGATGAGGGTGGCTACGTGCCTGGTGATTTTGGGAGTAATATTATCGAAAAGGTGCTTGTAGTTTCCAAAGTCAGGCTGCGTTAGGATTTGTTCCTGCAGTTTGAGGATGTCTTCCTTCATTAATTCCAGTCGTTCCTGGTTGTAAGTGATGAGCAGGTTGAGTGAGGAAAGGCCTGCTTCGTTGTACAGCTTGACCAGGTCAGCGAAAATGCCTGGGGAGCGGGAGTTGCAACTCACCAGCACACTTTTCAATTTAACTAACAGAAATCTCTCAGAGGCCCATGTGAGCTTATTAAACAAGGGCTTCTCCTTTTTGCCATCACAAAGAGCACAGATCACTGACGTTCTGCTGGATCTCAGGCTTTATCTCAGAAAACTAAATCTGAAAGTGCTTCTGAGTAACACAGAGGACACAGACTCGGAATCCTCCGACATTCCTGATACACTCGCAGCCCCCAGAAAAAAGAGTCTATTCACCCCAGCCCTCAACAACACGCTTTCAGCCTTCCAAAGAGTGTGTGAGCAAGATCTCAGAGGGCTTCTTAATGAGCCCCACTCCCATAAATGGTACAATCTCTCACCAGCGGAACTGGACGCCATGCGGGACTTAAGCCAGGATCACAATCTGCGTATCATGAAAGTGGATAAAGGAACGGGTCTTGTACTTATGGAGCAGGAAACCTATGTACAGAAACTTAGCAACTTGCTACTTAACCAGGACTTTTACAAGGCTGTGACCTTGAATGAAGTGAACAAAAGCTTCACTACCATTGATAAGCTGCTCAAAACCCTGGAATGCAAGCAGCATATCACCCTTGAGGAATTTGTTTTTCTGTCTGTGCACAACCCCAGCCTAGGAAGAGCATTCGGCACCCCAAAGTACACAAGGACCCCACCGACCCCCCATTCAGGCTCATCGTCTAACTATAAAACCAAGACAGAGACAATATCAGAATACCTGGACTTCATTTTCAACCCGCTAGTTCAGGCAACGGATTTTTACATCAAGGACTCCTGGGACTTTTTAAACATTTTGCATGAGAGCAATATTGATTTTTCAAAATGCATGTTAGTAACGCTAGATGTAGTAGCATTATACTCCAACATCCCCCACAGGGACGGTTTGGAAGCGTTAGAACTGTTTCTTAACAAGCATGCTAAATACAATGTTTTTGAAACTGAAATGCTTATAGCTTTAACCACAGTGGTTCTGAAAAACAACCTTTTCTGCTTCAATGGAGCCATCTACCTACAGACCAAGGGGGTGGCGATGGGGTCCAAAATGGCCCCTTTTGCCAACCTAGTCCTCAGCACATGGGAGAAGGAGACCTTGACCCATATACAAGGCTTCCACAAAGCCCACTTATACCGTTGTTTTATTGACGATATTTTTTTCGTGTGGGAGGGTGACAACACCGAGCTGGACACCTTCCTTACGACTCTCACAAACAGCATCCCATACCTAGACTTTGTAGTCTCAGGACGAGGGACCCACATCTCCTTCCTTGATACTCAGTTAACCATTGACCCCAGCACTGGCAGCCTTACCCCCAATGTGTACCGGAAGAACACTTACAGGAACAACTTCCTGGATTTCAATAGTCAGCACCCCTTCTTTATGAAGAAGAATGTGCTCAAAGGGCAGTACATCCGCCTCCAGGATCATCTCTGATGATGATACCTTCCTCAAGGAAAGCCAATTCCTTTCAGAAATGTTCATCCGCCGACATTACCCCAAACAACTAGTAGAGGATGTGTTTCAAGAAGTGGCCTCCCACAGATCAGACAGACACCCACCCATCCTTACTCATGGCTTCACCCCCCAGGTGACCACCAGAACTACTGAACCCAATAACAGAAACTGTAGTTTCCCATCCCCATCAGCCGAGATATGCAACCCATTAGGGATATCATTGGCAAAACTGGAACATAATAAGAGCGGACCACAACACCCATCAGATAGTGGGTAATGAGCCTGTCTTCTCATACAAGAAGACGAGAACTCTTAAACAAACCTTTGAAAGGAAAGAGACCCCATATTCAGGAATGGCGCAGACCCCATGAGCCTGCTAACCCACAAAACCCCAAAGGTATGGGACCTTGCAAGCATTGTGTAGTCTGCCCTTTCATACACTCAGGCACATCCTACACTTTTCAACACTGCAACATCACGGTGCAGTTCAAAGCCCAGCACGACTGCCACTCAACTTTTGTAGTCTATGCAGCCTACTGCAACCAGTGTTTTTCCTTCTACATTGGGAAAACAATTAGAAAGCTCTCAGACAGGGTGAAGGAACACCTTGCAGCCATCAGGCATAATGACAGTTACAATGCATTAAGCAGACATGCCACCAGCTGCAATGGCTTCACCTGTTTTAAATTTCTAGTGGTAGAACAGGTCCAGCAGTTTTTGGAGATTGCAACACACTACTGGAGCTGAAGGAATTAAGATGGCAACTCCTCCTTGAAGCAGATACCCCACCAGGGCTCAATGAGAATCTCAACATTAAATGTGCATTAAAGTGGTACAACTAAAAAGTTAAAGCACGCCACCTAGTGGCAGGATGTTAGCAGATAAAACCTTTTGTTTTATAGCAGTGTCTCTCATTAGTCCAAATACTACTGCATTGGCGAATATCTACCAATCATAGTGAAGTATTTTTTACACCAGTTAGACTATTTAAAGCCTGCAGAGTATTGCAAATGCATTACATTTTGCTCTGATGAAGTTCGATTGTTACCAATAAAGCGAACGAAAGCGCTCAGCAAATAACAGTTCTGGCTCAGCGTCTATTCATTGGAATTCTGTTTTTGTTTAACAGTTCGGAAGTTTTCAGTAGTATATATATATATATATATATATATATATATATATATATATATTATATATCTGTATATACATTTCCTATGCTGGGCACTGCTTAGACCCACACAAGTGCACTCAGAATTGCTTACTTGTACTTATATGTGTTTACTGCTGCTTATTTGTGCTTACACCTGCATACTAGTACCTTACTCATTATGACAGTGCCACTTTGCTTGAATGATATTTAAGTTAAATATCTCATGTGATACTCTTATGTCGGTTTTACAGCAAAACAACATTTATTCCATATGGAAAATGATATGTGCTATTGTTAGGCTCGAACCGTGAATGCCTGTTTGTTAGGCGGATGTTCTAAACAATACACTATTGAAATTCATGCTGATTCGCATATTTTTCTCTATTTGAATGAATGTGATGTGTAAACTACACTTGGCGGAGGGCAGCGGTGCTCAAACACGCTGCGCTTTGCTTACACCTTTGATATTGCAGCAATTCAAATGTATAATAAGGACACAGGGAATCTAATTGTGAAAGTTCTAGGGACATGGCTTAACATTTCACTACGTGCTTGTATGTTTGCTACTTTGATTTTATTTCAATGTTCGTGGACACTCTTGTATGCTTAGCATACATTTCGGTATCCACGGACACTGAATTACTGACTTACTATTAGGGGCGGGCTCTACTAGTAGGCATAGTAGGTTTTGCAAATGTCTGGGCATGTTTACGCCTCCGTAGAGCACTTGTACATGCCCCCTGCACTCACACACATTTCCTGTGCACGTCAAGGGTGCGGCGGCGCTCCCTTATATATATTCATATGGTGCTGTTGTGCCATCTGTAGTGAAGACGCTCGGCGCAAGACTAAACCCATCCTTGCCTCGAGCTTCTTGAATTCTGGGACATGTTTTATGTTAAGCTGTTCCTGATGACAGTATTTTCCAGTCCAGCCATTTCATTTCCTGACTGCTGTACTGTCCTTGCCTAACTGTCATGAATGATTGTGCTCCCTATTCCAATCTAGATCTAATGACCACATTTGTCATACTACTCTCTTTCACTCTGCTGTACTTGTTTCCTTGGCTATGCACAGCTATGCCCAAATACTGTAGACCCATTGTAAGCTTGTACCTTTTGAAAGCTGATACATTGCACTGATTTCTTATTCTTTTGTTTCAGATCAAAGGTAGCCCTGAGGAATGTATTAACCTAAGAAGCAATGACTAAGATTCAGTTTCCAGCTCAATCTTCCCAATTAAGTCTGTACTGACTGTTGAAAAAAACAAGAGTAGTTCAGGTTTAGATAGTTTTGTGTGTTGCAAATGTTACTAGTTTAATTGCTTGTCTTCATAGATTATTGTAGTGATTTAAATGTAAATGTAATGACTGTAAGCATACATTTTGTTTTGATGGCAGAATTAATTTCTTTTCTGTAAAATAATTTCAAAATAAAAGATAAGTAAAATAAGCAAACTGTATTTTTCTTTCTGAGAAATAAAATTGGTCTGAAAATCTGAAATTGGTCTAACTGATTTTCATAAGCTCAGAATAAGTCTAACAACATTACACAACAGTATGTTCCATATGAAGAACATTCTCCATGTATTTCTGATTGGTACGTATGAGGCCTGAATAAGGGTAACTTTGGTTAGTACATGGCTGAGTGTTCTGTTGCTCAGGTATAGAATAGCTCTTGGAATTTTTACTAATAAAACAAATAATTTCTGATTATATTCCCTTGAAATAGTAGTATTAATAGTAGCAGATGCGAACAGAGCAATATAGTCATTTCACCAAACCAGTCTTGGTAAAAGTAAAAGCATGCCACATCTTTGAGTTACAACTGTGTTTTTAATGTGATGGAGCTCTGTGAACTTTTTATTTATCACATCTCTTTAACACAGCAATAGCTGAAAACAGACCAATGTAGACCTTTCATGAAACGATTTCTGTAAAGGGACAGTCATATTGTTTCCCTGTCTTACCACACTGTATCTTCAATGGAATGAGCTGTGTGTTACCCTTATGCTGTCCCAAATACACACGCTAATCAAGTAAGTCTTCTGGAAGATCACTGCAGGTGAAGCTGCTTTTGCCTGTGAGGCTGTAAAGAAAAAGAAACAACTAGACCACAGTAGACTGCAGCCAACATGGATGGTAAAATACAGCACTTGGCTTGTATTGTATTGTGGTACAATACAGCACATGGCTAACATTGCACTACACAGCAGTTCTATTACAGTTCTAGTATAGATGTGTTTCCCTTAAAAAAAACATGTATTTGAAGATCTTGAAAGATAATGGCACTTCCGTAGTGAAGATACATGGGAAAAGAGCTTAACCTTTGCTGTCAGGCTACACCCTCAGTATAATACATTGACATAAATTCTGAAGATCGAGTTGTCCACTTGTTGCCATGCAATGGAAGGGAATGTGCTACAGGACTCTGCAAGGTACAGCTGCATTATTTATTTATTTATTTGACATTTGTTGACCGGGAAAGTCCGGCTGGGTCTGGTGCCCATTTTCAGCAGATGCCCACGGAGAAAAGCTCCATAAAGTAAAAACATTTGATAAAGTACAGTGATCATTACATTTTATTGTGGAAGTATTGCTTACAAAGTTACAAGGTAGCTTTATTGGCATATAGGCAGCTGAGAATCACTTACAGCTGTAATTATTGCAGTCAAGAAATACAGAGCTATAGATTAATACAATTAGTTTATCTAATTAAAATCTATTTTGGCATGCTGATTGTATACATTATAATGTTTGTATAGTTTGAAAGGACATCTAAAAAGGTTTTTAGGTAGACTGTAAGTAGACCTTTGGAAAAAGAGATTAAAAGAAAGTAAAGGTTAGCTGGTGTACACTGGTAAGGCTAGCAGGTAATTTGAAGAGAAATGGGGGAGCTTAATATTTGTGGTCAGGACTCAATAAATCAGGTAGCTGTGCCTTTTGGGGGGGAGAACGGTAGGGTAAAGTAGGACAAAAAAGGGAGGGAAGGTGGAGGGGGAAGGAGGAAGTATGGAAGAGTTAATGGAGTGGAAGGTATTGAGGGGGTTGGAAAGGGGGTAGCTTGTTCAAATGGAACAGGGATCACTAGGTCTTTTTGGAACTGGGCAGATGCTTGTATCTTGGAGGTGTTTTTTTAGTGTGAGTTTGAAATTTTTGCGGCATGTAATTGCTCTGATGCTGGTTGTTAAGGCATTCCAGAATTTTGCTACAGTGCAGGAGTATAGACACTGTTTAGCTTTTTTGTTTGGTCTGTGTAGAGTTACTCTTTGCTTGTCTTCAGAACAGAGTGTTCTGGTGGATATGTAGGATTGGTGGAGTGAGTTGAATGCTGAGCAGATATCGGGTTGATATATAACTTTGTGTGCCATATTGAGTTGAAGGTGGTCTAGGAGCTGAGGAAGTCTGTGCCAGTTGAGGGTACTGAGATCTGTGCAGTGGTGTGTGTTATGGCATGCATTTAAAGCAAATATAGCTAATTTATTATAGCAGGGTTCCAGTTTTTTTAGGGTAATCTGAATGTTTGTCAGAATGAGAGCACCGTAGAAAAGAGACGGGAGCAGGTAAGTAGTAGCCAGGGTGATTTTGGTGGTTGAGTTCATGAAATTTTTGTGTCAGTATAGCATTCCTAGTTTGCAGTGAGTTTTTTTTTTATTGCATTGTGAATATGTAGATCAAAGGAAAGCTTATTTTCTATGGTTACTCCTAGTAGTTTGATTTGGGAAACAACTTCTAGTTGAGTATGGTTTAGTGAAAAGATTTTGAAGTCAGCTGAGAGATTTTAGGATGTGAAAAGAGGAAATGTTATTTTATCTGGGTTCAACAGGAGCTGTGCATTGTTTAGCCAGGTCTCTATGGAAGTGAAGGCAGCTTGGTTTAGATATTGAAGGTTTTTATGTTTTTGGAGGAGGATATGATAGTAGAATCATCAGCATATTGCATTAGGGAGCGTTGCTGGGAGCCAGAGTGAAGGTTGTTAACAAAGATGTTAAAGAGTAATGGTCCAAGAATGGACCCCTGAGGAACTCCAGTGCTATTACGTAGATAGTTTGAGAGGATTCCATGCAATTTTACACATTGTTGCCTGTCTGTTAAGTGGCTTTTGAACCATAGTTCAGTAGTAGGGGAAAGACTGAGGGTAGAGAGTTGTTGTAGTAGGTCTGGGTGGAAAACAGTGCCAAAGGCCTTGGATAGATCAATACATATTATGGATGTTAGTAGTCTGGCATTCCTGGCTTTGTTGACATCTGTGAAGGAGACTAATGCAGTAGTTGTGCTATGTGAAGTTCTGAAGCCATGCTGGATGGGGGTAAGTGAATTATTTTGTAGGGCATGATTAAGTAGCTGTTTATGTATGCATTTTTCTAATAGTTTGGATAGGGGCGGTAGTATAACAATGGAACGATATTTAGAAATGTAATAGGACTTACCGCCTTTATGTAAGTGGGTTATTAGTGATTTATTTCCCTGGGTTATTAGTGATTTATTTCCAGAGTGGGGATGCAGCGTTCAGTGATGGATCAGTTGATGAGTATACTGATTGGATAAGCTATGGCATCGGCAGAAAATTTTAAGTACACTGGTGGGAGGTTGTCAGCAGAGGGAGAACAATGTTTTAGTGTGAGCAGTAACCTATGTATGTGGTGAGTGGGTACAGATTGGGAGTAAGGAGAGGAAAATGTTGGTGAGGTGTGGTTATATCCTTTAGGGGAAGGGAAGATGAGGAGGGGCATTTTGTAATGGTTTGGGCAGGGCTTGGGTTGTGCATGGGGTGAGAGTCGGAGGGCTTGTTGGAAAGAATTTGTAGACTGAGTATGCTCTCTATGAAATGTGTGCTAAAAACATCTGCTATTTTATAGGGGATTTTATCGGTGGCAGGGAGTGGATTTTCTTTGGTCCCGGGAGTAAGGAGCTGAGGAATGGTATGCCAAAAGTTTTTTAGGTTGTTTTTATGGGAGGTTAGCTGGTGGGAGAAATAGTGCTTCTTATCATTGTTTATCTTTTTTTCTTTTGGCTTGGTTGCTTAGCTGTTTGTATTTTTGGTAATTTGGATCATTTTGTTTGTTTCCCATTCTTGCCAGACTTTGTCTGCTGTTACTAGTAGGCTTTTGGTGGCCTTGGTTAGCCAGGGAGCATGATTGTTTTTTATTCTTTTAGTGAGGAGGGGGCTAGGTTGTTAAGGGTATCTAAGAATATTTTGTTGAAGTG
Source organism: Protopterus annectens (assembly GCF_019279795.1). Classification (NCBI taxonomy): domain Eukaryota; kingdom Metazoa; phylum Chordata; order Ceratodontiformes; family Protopteridae; genus Protopterus; species Protopterus annectens. Next base: position 524,660,627 of record NC_056739.1, on the reverse strand, counting down.
GCTGACAGCATCATCTAATGGAAGGGATTTTAGTACGCACCAGTTTATAGATTTTAGTATTGAGTTAAATTGTTTTTGGTTGAAGTTACACAAATTATGTGAGGTTTTACAGATGTGTTTTTTGGTGGTGTGGGTAATAGTTCTGTTAGCATAGGTGGGTAGTTGGTCACTTAAATTATTAGGTAGGCTTCCAGCTTCTCGATATATACTTAAATGATTAGCAGAAGATGTGAGAATCTGGCATTTTGCTCAGGGGTTACAGATTTAAGACATAACTGACACAGAGGAGTAAAAAGAAAGGATGAAACAGGACCTGACAAAACTAGAATGATTCATAAGAAAGATGGCAGAGTATGTTCCGTACATACATGCTAAGTAATACATCTCAAAAACAAAATGTTAGGGGAAGAAATACACCTCTAAAGCAGAAGCAACATGCAATTCCAGCAGGTTAAGTGAAAAGGGATTAAAGCAAATATGTCAGATTACCTAAATCAATGTACAGTCCAATTACTCTTGTTTTAATCAATCATATCAATGCTGAAACTTAATTGTACTTGCAAACTCTTTTTTATATCATTTAGTTACCCTTCTAACTGACACTGCTAACTTCTTCACTGTATACTTATTTAATTTGTTTTTTATATAGATTTGGAGCTTTTCTCCTCAGGCCTCCAGTGAAAATGGTCTTCTGCCCAGTATAACTTTTAATGATCAACAAGTGTCAAATACATAAATTAATAAATAAATGTAAGCATAGTATGCAAGAAAGTAGAGTTTTTAAATTAATGTTTATAGACAGTAGATAGGTTGTCATCCAGTGTAATAATTTTCAGCTGTGAATGTCTAACTTTTGTAACTTTCCTTCACCTAATCAAGTCACAGCTCCACAGAGATAAATCTGATTAAGCTTAATTATAGAAGTGTGCACTATGTGTGGTTTCTATGTCCTTGGTTTAACTTTTTTTTTTTACAAATGTGACTATATAGAGTTGGATATGTATAAGTTAGGTCAGCTTCTTTAGGTTGTTCCACATACAACAGTGATGTCCCTTCTACAACCTGCAGCCACTGGTTGTATCAGCAGATCCTTCAGTCACCCAGTCTAGATCAACCCACAGGTCCTTGATAGGTCTCCCAGATGTGACCTTTCATTAGCTGGCCTTTTGACTCCTCAGGAAGATGACCCTCTCAGTGAAATGTGGGTAGGTCCATGGAGTTAGGGGTCCCAAGTGGAGATGCAAGGGCAAAAGTGTGACCTGTCATTCTTGTGGCAGTTGGCCATGTACTTTTGCTGCAGAGTATAAGGCAATTATTAGTCATTAGATATTTAATAATTAAGTGTTGAATATTTTTGAGTCATGTGACTGTGCCAAATAACATAACTGTACAAGTCTGTGAATGGATAAAAAATATATTCTAAGAAAAACAGTTCAAACTCAGAACTATAGCTATGATGAAGAAAGGGGTCTGCTGCCATTGGTACAAACATTTAGTAGGTTAGTAGATACAGTACTGGCATTAATTTATGAAAGGACATTGCAGCTTTATAAATGAATGTCAATAATGTATCTGTTCTCATTGCTAAAATACTCAGTGTTACAGGTGTTGTGAGCAGCTGAGCAGTCCTCTACAGTTACAGGTTGTTTTTGCTTAATTTTGTTTGTTAGGGGAGCATCAAGCATGTGTCCTTTTAGAAATACATGAAAAGACACTTTGTAGATCAGCCTTTAGTCAGTGTAAGGATGTGTAAGATTTATTTAATGCATCAGTTTATATTAAGCAACTGACTCGTAGTAGATCCCAAGGTAAGTTTGTTAACATAAATGACAAAATAATGGAAAAAGAAATGAACCCTGGGGAACGCCTTTAAACAAAGTGCCAGACTAGCTGAGAGCATTCTTACTAACACCTGTGAACATTCTCTTTAGTAAATGATTATCACAAACCGGGACTAGATCTGTAGTGAAAACCTGGGCATGTTTCTTTTTAAACCTAGGAATATGCACTTGTCAGTTGAATGCTCAATGATGAATAAGATTTAGAAGGTACAAGTGGAAATGGCATTTTGTTTGGTATATTTAGAAAAAAACATGTTGTTAACATGATATGAAGTAATAATTTTGTCCATGTACTAATATGCTCAAAACCATGAACATATACTAATATCTAGTCAAAAATATTTTCTCCCATAATTTTACAATGGGATAATTGTCAGGGACTCTTTTTTTAATGACATCTGTTTGCTAAAAGACTGAAGAGTTTTTGCTGTCATTGTCTCATTCGGCTTATTTTGGTGTTACTTGATCTGTGTGTTTTCTACTATATCAGTTATGAGGTGCTTTTTATTCTTGTGGCTCTCTTTCTGTACATGACCATTGTTTGCCTCCAGTACCTCTTCCTGATTCATCAGGTACACCTGCCACAGCTATACACCCTTGGACTTTCTGCAAAACATGCCCGGGGCCAGTGAGGAGATTTGGGTATCCCAGTGCTGCAATATATTGTTGCCAGGGGGTATTTTTAGTGTATGCCCTACCAAATGTCGCTCGTACATGCCTGTAACTATTCAATGGGTGTGTGTGTAGAATGGAGACATAGAGACTATTGTCCCACCTCCACAGCATTACAGCCAATGTCCTCACCTACTCTCACTTAGGAATTCTCCACTTGTATGCCCCTTATCATCTATAAGCTATCTAACAAAAGGATTGTGCAGGTGAACACTCTCCCCCTCAGATGATATCAGCATGCCCATACTTCCCTAATGTGCCCCAGATACCTGAGCCAGTATTTGATCCTGGGTCATCTGTACCGTAGTTAGGACTTTATCCCATCCTGAGATGATGTAGCTATGACATTCACTGACTCTTGTAGAGAGAAGTACTTTTAGAAGTAATACAATTGGGGCATGTTAGATACTGAGTGCTATGTAACAAGCTGTTACAAGCAACTTAAAGTTTTTAAGAATTTTCCTAGTATAGAAATTTCTAGATACTATATAAACCTGATTTAGATTAAAATTTGCAGATGTTCTTTAACTGCATTTTCTCTGTGTTAAAACAGAATGAGAGTTTTCAGATAATTTATACAATGGTAAAAAAGGGTAGGAGTTATTGAAGATAACATTATCTGGAAAAGCTTCAGATGAAGGAAAGCCTTTACATTCAGAGTACCAAGTCCAAATTAGCGGGTGAGATTTTTTATAAAAGATTTTCGAATTGCAGGTTCACAGTAATTCCACAATTGTTTTGCATTGCCTAGATAGCAGGTTTGCAGACTCCTGTCTTTAGTTATGTACAACAGAGAAACTTTTCCTAAATATACAATTTGCAATCAGTCCAATCAATGCACTTTGGTTACATTTACTAATACATTGTTTATGTTCTTTAAAGGTTGCATTTAGGGAAATAATGTACTTCTTTCCATTTTTAATTTTCACTCATCCGTTCAAGGCATGGAGCAGTATTCAGATCTGCCCAGACAAATGGAATGAAAATCGGTGTAATTATAAAATGTAAACACTTGTCAATTCTACATAGATTTGTATTGTACTATTTACTATGTTTTAGTGCTGTGCTGATATATTTACATGCAAGGCAGGAAGTTTTCCAACACAAATAATTTCATAGGTCTGTAGTTTGTATTTTTTTATAATTGGCTAAAAATGCTTTATTATTATTGGATATTTTTATAGGCAAAGTCATCTGAATTAAAGAGGTTTTGATCCATTGTCATAATGTTCTAACTGATCATAAAATGTTTCATTTATTCAATGACTATTAAAGGGTGTAAAAAATGTTCACATGTGGTTTTCCGGGGGGGGGATCTTTTCCACTGTCGCTCTTGTGATGGTTTTATCTACCCTTCCTCCCTCTTTTGCTCCCTCTTTTCATTCCTTTGACTAGAAAGCAGGTGAGACAATTATGTCTTTTCACAACTTTTCACAAGATTTAAGTCAATTGTATTGGTACATGCCACAGTCATATAAACCAATACACTAACATGAAAGTCATCCATTAATGCAGCTCTTCACTGGCTTACCATTTCATTCCACCACAGAGCCAGTATATGAAGCAGTCACTTATTAATAGCACACATCTTTGAAAGTGGGTTTCATATTTGATCCATGGGTAGTGCAGGCATTACCCACGGATCATATTTTGTGCTTGTTCCTGTATTTTCCCCTTTTTCTGCTTTAAACCTTTTTTATTTATGTATTTATTTATTTATTTTATAATTCATTAGTTTCACATTATATGTTTTGCTCTAGGGACTCAGTTGCTGCTGCAGGATGAGTATAATTCTGTTTTTCCTGATTATTAGTTGTTTAGCCCTCAATGAAAAGAGAAACAAAACAAATAAACTGCTTGTTGCACTTTTAAAATCAATCCAATCCATTGCAGTTCATTCCCAGCTTTCTCTTCCACCTGAGTTATATCATGACTTAACTTTGTGGTCCTGATAAGGACACATTTTATTTCCAGAGGACTTTCCTTATTGTTCAGTAAGTAAATGTTTGGTGTTTTTGACTTACTTTATGGCCCTTCTAATGTTCCATGTGCTCTCTCTTGTTTTTCTTTGGTTTAGGGGACCCACTTACTCTAATCAAATTCTGTTCTTCCTCCTTGAATGTTACCATGGTTTTCTTTTGTCACATATTTCCTCTTCCATTGTCTCTCCTTCTGTTTATCGGGCCCTCCCAGTCAAGCTGCTATTGTTTTGGATGGATTCCACTCATGTTCTGCTTTGACTACTACTACTGCTTACCCTTCTCACTGCATTTTTCTTGTTGAGATATGATTTCTTCACCTTGTTATTGAATTGATGAATGTCCTTTACTGAACATTTACATATTGACGGCCTACTTGCAGAACTTTACTGTTTAAATGTGCCTCTGCCTTGTGGTCACTTGTTTATTTATTCTCATTGACTCATTCCTGCAAACACTTGGCTTTACTTGGACAGCACAGTGGTGCAGAGGTAACATTGTCACCTCACAGCAAGAGGTTCTCAAATTATATCCTCGGCTTTGTGTGGAGTCTCCATGTCCTCTTTGTGTCTGTGTGGGTTTTCTCTGGGTACTCTGGTTTCTTCTCACATTACAAAGACATGTGCCTGGAACATTTCCCCCTGGGCTTCCACTGAAAATTGGCTTTATTCCAAGTCGGACTTACCTAGTAAATAAATGTTCAGTAAAAAAGTTGGTGTGATCTTGTTTCCTTACACCAGAAGTCCCATGTTCTACATTTGTTTGATGACCTGAAGTGCTTTCGTTTTAATGATGTGTACTACTTCCATTTCCTAAACTGAGTTAATTTGTTTGCTTGACTTGAGTGCTTCTGTTATTCTTTTTCCACTTAAGAAAGTTTCTTACATCACTATGGTTGTATTAAAAAAAAAATACCTACTATGGATACTGTGAGTTGCGCTAGAAAACTGACTTTTGTAGATAGACCCTGCCTGCTAAATTCCTTCCATATCGGGGTTGAATTCTTTCCTTTCTTCTATTAATCTGAGTGTGTAGTCTGGAATCAGATTTATTTTTGGTTATCTGTATGTGTATCTCTTCCCTTTGCTGCATCAACTTATCACTCTTTCATTATTTTGGCCACGGGATAGGCATGGAAGCTGTACTATCCCTTTCCCTGTTTTGTTAATCTAATCCAGTGGGCAGTAAGGACACCTTGCTGGGTTAGGTGTCCTACATGTTTTCTGGGGAATCCAACATCTTCCTTAATCTCGATCATTTCTTTCTCCAATAGAGACAACTTATCTGGGCACCGAGACAGCTGTTCTTTTTTATTATTCTGTGCTTATTTCTCTGTTTTCAGACTTGACAGAGCATTAGAACCATAACTAGTATGAAAGAAACGGGCAGTTTCCCCTGACCACAAACTGTTAGGGAGAATGAATATCAAGTGGGGATATCATGAGGATAGCCCATCTTCGTAAACATGTGCCAGTACTGTATTTTTAGCAGAGCTGAATGGCTGAAGTAGCCAGAGGTAGCAAGCTCCCATGCTGCTTGCTACAGTTTCAGAGCAGAAAACAGACTTTTTTTTTTGGGGGGGGGGGCTTCTGGTTTGAGGATTTTATTTCTCCTGATCTTGGAAGTAAGGGGGGTGCTTTGGGATCTGCACAGACTGCAATAGGCCTAGCTATATTTGTGTACAATTTAGAAACTCTGTTGCTAATCTAGAGCTCCCTTCAGGTAGGAGTATTTCATGACCTGTTCCAGTATCATATATATATTTGATTGTTTAAATGATGACCTTTCTTTAATTTTCTGCTCCATGCTATGTTTTTATTATTGCTGCATTTTCCTGTGATCATTTTCCTACTACATCAGTGATTTCTCTGGAAATTATGACTAGTCAGCCATACTGGAGCAGTTCCTCTCAGAAGTTTTGCAACTGAAGCAAAGTTTAAATGGATACAAGAAGATAAAAAGATCCAATAGCCAGTAAAAATTACTTTTGCAATGTCGTGTGGAACACATATGAATGTACTTTAAGATAATGAATCACAGCAGAAAAACAGGCATACAGTGCAGCAGAAAACCTAGATGGAGTAACATAAGAATAACATACGACACCATTACATTTTATAATTCAACACTGCATATAACAGCTGTACATTTCATGAACTATGTACTTGCATTACAAACTGCTACACCAAGTGCCTGACCTGTACTAAACAGGTTTTCATCATCTTGAATGTTTGGTTCATAGATTAGTACTAAGCTAACTGCCCTTGCGAGCCATGTTAAGCCTAGCCAGTTATCCCTTGTGAGACTCAAACCCTGCACTTTGTGTTTGTAAGGCAAACACCTTAACCCACCCTCCCAACCCCTTGAAGATGCACTGAGACATTCGTGGCCTTGCCAAAGAACATTACAAGGGAATAAATAATATGTTCTAAGATGAAGTTGATTGCAAGGGCCTTGCACACCTGCATAAGAGCGTATGGGAGTAAGGCTTATAAAAGTTTTAGCAAAGTCATTTAGTTGGCAACAAAGGTACTTCAGAGAGTGTCATTGCTTCTTTTGTTTTGTTTCAATCAACAATACAACATTAATTAACTTTTACAACATGGGTTTTCTAGATATGGTTCTGTACTCCACCGAGCTAATTCCTTTATATTTTCTAAACAAACTTCTCTGCCTTCAGGTGTGGTAAGCAATACAACATTTTATACTGTCTAAGAATCGCAAACAGTGTGGTGACACCTTCATTTTCATTGTGCAAGCCTCTGTTGTTGTCCATCCATCTGTTGCTCACTTGCACTACATGACTTTGCTGTATCTTTCTTGTAATAAATCATTACATCCGAGTGACACCTCCAGGTGCATCTGCAGTTAACTCCTACTTGACACCTCTAGGCGACAAATATTGCTTGTTCATATTTGTATGGATTCCAAAACCATGTCATGCACAAGGTTTTTAAAATATTTCATGTTAAAGCTTACACAATGGCAAACAACTGCAGTAATATTTGACCTCTGTCTAGTGCAGGTAAAGAGATATTAACTGTTGTTTTTATGATATTAATTTATATAGATACAGTTTTCACATTTTGCTAAATATCTTAATGACTAATTAACACAGACAGAACTCCTTAGCCTCATAAGAAAGCTCTCAGACAGGTGAATAAAATACTGCTGACAGTATGTGTGTAACTTCAGTGGTTGCTGAGATATTTGTTTACTGTGACATAAAATTAGGTAAGACCTAGAACCCAAATAATACTGAAGGGTTTGCTATTTATACTTCTTTCATAATCCATATGGTTCCAGAGATATGAACATTTGTTTGAAATGTGAGGACATAATTTGATTCTGTCAAAAAGCTTAGGCTCTGCCCATTGGAAGTTACAGTGCAAACCTCCTGCACTCGATTGGAGGGAATGAGATAGTACAGAAGTTTCATTTATGGCCAGTGCCCTTTCTGCATGGTCAGCATGCAGCTTTACTCGGATTTGTATGATACAGCATGATTTCATGATTTTTTTTTAGTTCCCTGTGAATCATACCTACAAATTTCCTGACCTAAAGAGGCTGTCATCTTTCTTTTATGGTGAGAAGAAAAGTGGAATTAGTTATTTATTTTTATGCCATACATGTATTGATTTAAAAAATCTCTGTCTCTCTCTCTCTCTCTCTTTCAGCTTTTCCTGGTTAGGGGTCGCCACAGCAGATCACCTTGTCTGCTCGTGATTGGCAGTGGAGTTTTACGGTGTTGAGCTGCCAGCCCGGCACCCAACCTTCCACGGAAGGCACACACATGCACGGACTCATGCCTAAGGCCAATTTTAGCGTATCCAATCCACTTGTAGCATTGATTTAAAAAATCTACAGAATTAAAAAAGTTGGAAAGCATGAGATATCAGAACCAGAAGACACAACTATGTTTGGTGTAGCAGGTGGAGTCACAGACACAGGAAGGCCAAGGGAGGGATATGGGAAAAAAGCTAGAACAATTTTAATCTAAGCAACATAGTAAGCAAAAATATCCATTAAAAGTGATGGCTGCAGAAAGATACCATATTTAAGGTTTATGAAAAGTATCATACTTAGCAGGCCAGAGCAAAACAGCAAGTTGACAGAAGGGTCAGCAGGCCACTTTATGTGTGTAGGTGAATGAATGAATGAATGTACTGTAGCAAGTGCTGAATGAGGTAACTAAGTAATGACTAAGGTGGAGTCAGAAGCAAAATGTAAGGCCAGTGGGGTGCTCAAATACATGTGGTAAGAGAACAGAGATAAATGGAAGTGAGTGAACAAAAAAGCAGAGAGGAACATTCAGGCCATTGTTTTACAGCAACTAAAATAACAAGCATATTCTTAATGCAACAGAATTAAACATTAGCAGCAGCTAAAATATCAACTACGGATTCAAATAATACTATAATACAGACACAAGTTTAACACAGAATTGATTTATTTCTGTACATATCAAAAAAACCTTCCTCTTACATTGTCAACAAGTTTAAGTGTAACTAAAAATTAAAGTGGAAAATTCACAAATATGTAAAACGGTTTCTAGAAGAATTCCAGAGTTAAACTTCAGTTCTGAAAATTACAGTATTTAAATTTTAACTTATTTAACTACAAGTGCAGCCAATTGAATTCAATAAACTACACAGTGGGGGAATAAAGGCATGTACTTCTTTTTCCACTCCACAATATAATATATTTGTCTCACCTGAATGAAGTCTCAGAATTCATCAGTATCTTTACACAAGGTAATAAGAGAGACTCACAGATTTCTCACTAAGCCACTCACAAACTTTCTGTGCTGCCAAAGGGGAATAAACATCCAAAAAACATACCAATCCATTGGTCAGCACCTTTTTGAAGCATATAAAACCAAAAAGGAGCCCCTGTATGCTATAATTTGACTATCTCATAACATAAGCACTGGCAAAGGCTACTGACTCGTTAAAGCTGAGCTGAATTAAATACACACACACACACACACACACACACACACACACACACACACACACACACACACACGCACACGCACACGCGCACGCACACACACACACACACACACACACACACACACACACACACACACACACACACACACACACACACACATACACACACAACCTAATCATCAGCAAATGCTGTTTTATCTGTGACAAATTTTCCATCTAAAGTGTCATTTTGTCTTCTTCCTATAAAGCACCCTTTTTAACCTGAACTGGTTTAAGCGTCATCACCTGTAATTCTTTCTTTCGTTCCTTCTCTCTGCTCAGCTAAGCAAAATAATTTTAATATTTGTAAAAGACAACTAACATCAAAAACATATATTTAATTCAGAAAAGTATATGAAAGGCTCATACAATCTTTATCCTACTGGTAGAAATTGTAAAAAACAGAATTAAGAAATGTGTCAAACCTGTATTAGACGATAGATAAAGCATTACAGGTCCCCCTCTACATTGACAATAAAATTGAAAATTCATAAATAGATAAAAAAGAGAGTGTAAAATCTGCAAAATTACTTGAAGTGAATGTATATCATTAATATAGTATGTAAATCTTGCCAGACAACCAAACATGCACATCTGCATTGCATTCCATTGTGACAAGATATCCTCATAATCATCCTGGAAACATTCCAACATGGACACACACAGTCAAGAGTGGAGAGATTATGAACCAAGCTAATGTAAAAAGCTAACACAAACTTTTTTTTTAATAAAAGAAACAGTGTCCTGTGTTCATTGAACAAAAAGCAGAATCTAATACGAAACAAGAATACCACCACACTGCTAAACTAAAATTGTACTTTACTAAGTAAACTTATTAGAACTAAATTTTTTTCAACAGATTCAAAAAATTAAAATACTTCTAGTTCCATCTTTTCAAGCATCCATCTTAAATCATGACTAACATCAATCTGTCAATGCAAAGGAAAGTTAGTGATGTGACTTCCGAGTCATGTCTTATTTTGTGTACTGGTGTGGAATTACTCTTGCTTAGTGTTGGATTCCATTTTTAAAATAACTGACTATAAAACTATACTTATCACAGCCATGCTATGAGTCAAACAGGTTTGGCATTTCTTAACTCATCCAGTCTTGGCATGAGCAATCCTGCTTGACCCCCAGAAAAGCATACACACCTACAGACAAAAGAACAGCTCATGATCACTCAATATAATAAATATGCATAAAGCAAAAACAAAAACTTAATGTTTTACTTCTACATATAAATATAAATTTGAAGTACTGTACAGTGCAGTAATATATAATGATATTTGTATGCATGTGTATACTCATTATGACCCTGTATATCTGTACCTATCTACACACACACACACACACACACACACACACACACACACACACACACACACACACACTTTCACCAAGCCTTTTGGGAAACAAAAACGTCTGCAATCCTTCCTGAACCCCCAGGAAAGCCTTTGTTAGCCCTTCTATAATGTGATCTCACTAGTTAATCATGGAAAGTTTTGATGCATACTTAGACGTGTTTATTGCTGTGAGTAAATTACACTATGTACTTAATTACCTGTAGTCTGGATTTTTCTATTTTAACCCCAAAAGAACCACTGGTCAAGTGTAACTAGGATATTAATTAAAACATACATAATTTGTAAATAGCATGCATACATAATATATGCCCATGGTATATAGTTTCCTTAGAGGCATAATAATAATTATACAGAAGTCCGTGTGCGTAATATGTGTAAAACAAAACATGTTGATGACATTTATTGCACAAGGCAGTTATGCCTTAGAAATAGTTCCTTCTGTAATTGTTTTCAAGCAACTTAGGCCAGCAAACACTGCAGTCTCTTAACATTAAGGGTCCCATTGGATTTAAGAATGTATAAATAAAAACCACAATTCAAAGGTAATGCACACTGGATTGACAGCACACAAGACAATACCATTGCAAGATGAAAACCAGGTGAAAGTCTTATGGTAGATAGTGATGGTACATTTTGTAATGTAATAAATATTAGTTCACTATTTTTGTAGTAAGAGTGATAAATTACTAAAAAAAATCTAAGATTTGTATTGTTAACTGTATGTGCTTTTCATACACAGTGTTCACAAGATATTTAAGCAAAACATTTTTACTGTGATTTTTCTGAAAAACTTCAGCACCGAATTCTTCTAAGAGGAAAAGTTGAAGTCAAACATGAACATCTCACTTATTATTAAGGCAACATTCTTTATTTTTTTAATTCTGGTTGGGGTAGGGGGAAACATAACTGTATTTGGGGCTTTAATCAGTATTTTAATGGCAGAATCCAAGTTTAAGCCATTTGATATAATAATTTTAACACTGACTTTGGTGAATATATTTGTCATTGTGCCACGTGGTCTCCTGCATACTCTTACGGCATTTGCAATTAAGAAGTTGTTAAATGACTATGGATGTAAACTAGTTATTTACACTTTCCGTGTCTGCAGAGGCATGTCTATGTGTAGTACTTGTTTACTGAGCTGCTCCCAGGCCGTTACTATCGCCCCATCCACAAATCAGTGGGTAAAACTGAAACGGAGTGTGCTTTTGAAGACTGTGCTTAGCTTGTCTCTTCTCTGGAGCTTTAATCTGACATTTTGGTGCTCAAGACTTCTCTATACTTCTGCAGAAATGAACACAACAGTTCACACCTATGTAATAAATTCAGACTTTTGCTTTGTTATTTTCCCAACATATTCCCATTTCATTGGATTTGGTACTTCCGCTACAGTGTATGATTTCTGCTGTGTAATTCTAATGGCTTTATCAAGTGGCTACATTGTCTTAAGCTTATATCAACACAGGAAGAAAATGAAAACCATTCGTAGAAATAAGACTAACAGCCAAGAAAATGCTCCAGAAACTCAAGCAGCCAAAGTTGTTGTCACGCTCGTTATGTTTTATGTGACAATATTCAGCACTGATAATATAGTTTTTATTTACTCAAATTTTGCACCATCAGTACCACCTATCTTTGCAGACATTCGTATGATTCTTGCCTTAAGTTATGCTGCATTCAGTCCTATTATAATAATTAAAGCAAGCAGAAAAATTCAGACAAAATTTAAATGCAGGAAAAAGAAAAATGAGATGCCGATTTCCAACACCTGCATGTCAATATCAGTCACGGAGGTATAAATGTATAAATGTGCCTGAGAAATAAATGCAATAATGATCTGGTGCTCGAATTTAGTGTCTCATGGTTTTCAGTAAAAGTAAATGACTGCATTGTTTTTTTCTTATTTTCTTAAGATTCTCATTGTCTTATCACAAAAATACCTAACAAATAGTTATATACAGAAAAACATACAACAGAGTTTGCATGTGAAAACAATGGACTAAGCAAACATTAAGCTTTTCATAAAAAAGATAATGCATAAACATGCATGAACCGGTTTAAACAGGACCAGTTATTGAATCCAAAAGTTTTTCAAACATAAATAGTTCTGATACCTTTGTAAATATGTTCTAATGTACTATGTATAATTATGAAACAGTACACAATCTAATGTACGTAGTTACCATTTACCACTGTCCTCTGCTGTCTGCTGTTTCTATGCACAAACAAAAAATAGCTTATTGCAATCTGTAACATTAACAAACACAGATCATTGTAGTGTTGGTAACACATGGTTAGTCCTGAGATGGCTCATTACAATATTGGCCAGTCAGTTAAGGCAGGAAAAATTTTATTTTATTTTGTTAGGTCAAATTTATTGCATACAGCTACAATTTACAGAAAATATGTGAAAGCTCTACCTATATCAGGGCATACATGTGTGAGTGTGTGTGTGTGTGTGTGTGTGTGTGTGTGTGTGTGTGTGTGTGTGTGTGTGTGTGTGTGTGTGTGTGTGTGTGTGTGTGTGTGTGTGTGTGTGTGTGTGTGTGTGTGTGTGTGTGTGTTTGTGTGTGTGTGTGTGTGTGTGCACATGTGTCTGTTGAGAGCTACTGGAATCCAAAGCTCAGAATGAGGATTCACATCGGCAGTTTTAATATATATGAATGCTAGCTATAACTTTTAACAGAATTTGCATTCACTTGCTATAAAAAATATCTCATTTATTTTGTCTAAAATGAAAATATTTAAAATTTTGATCTAAGGCAGATTTAGTCTAATCACTTTGGACAGAACAGTGTAGTAGGTTTTAGAGAGTTAATGCTTGCCTAGTTTAGGGTGTTTGGTTGTCATTACCAGACAAATGAGGCCAGTGTACCATCTACAATTTTGTGCCTTGCTAATGCCCACCCAAAAGTTTCCGCATGAACCTTCAGTCACTGTGTGCACTGTTGTCCCTTTTCTCTGTGCTTGTACAACCTTGGAGTTAATATTTTTAATTAAGGGCTGGGGGTGAACTGGGTTTTTTCTTCCCTATATATAAATAAGCATAATTTTGGAGGAGTATTTTCTGTATATGAAGCTTTAGATGAAATGTGATTCAATTAAATTGGTTTTAGATGGAATTTTTAGACATTTTGTGATTAGAGGAAATGTTTCTTCTTGGATATAATATATATATATATATATATATATATATATATATATATATATATATATATATATATATATATATATATATATATATATATATATATATATATATATATATATATATATATATATATTATGGAGTTTTGAGGGCTTAAAGCTACATCCCTGGGTGCTGGTAAAAATGCATTGATGTTTTGCCACCTTGAGATGTCACTGTTCTGAGTGGTGACTTCCCATGGTTTTAGATGTTTTATTTTTGAATAATTGTATTTTGACTAAATGAGCCATTGCTATTCTTAGTAAATTTAATTATCTAGACATTTTTATGTTGACAGTCAACTGCCATGTTTCTTGCAGGTGTGAGGAAACTGCAGTGCTCTGACACAATCTGCATGTCATGAAGAGTGCATGAATACTTCACAAAGACAGTAGCAAGAGGTCAGAACCATAGCTTTGTTTCCTGCCACCATCTGCTTTATTTTTCCACACAGCACTTTCTGAAATCCTTGATAACTAAGAAGGAAAGAAATACAATTCTAGCCATTACTGTCTAACAAGTGCAGATTTACTGCTCCCATTATAAGCTTAGCATATATTTTAAAAAATGTGCACTAGTAGATATTATATTCCATAAGTTGGATGGTATGGCATTGCCACTTTTCATTGCTTTTGCAGTTTATAGTTCAGTGTTACTCCTTGCCTCAAATCTTTCACTTTTGATGTTTTGCTCATAGGAGGAGCATGTGCAAAACAAATACATTTTATATATATATATATATATATATATATATATATATATATATATATATATATGTGTGTGTATATATAGATAGAGATAGCGAAATAGATATATATTTACATGTATAGATACATATGAGTCTATGACAGACCAAACTTATTTCAATGAAAAGTATAGAAGTGTATAGAAAGTATGCAATTGTATCATTTCTTATCATAGGAGTTATTAGGGAAGCGAGTCTGGCAGAGTATATGACATGTGATGATCAGCATCATTTTGTACCTCCAGATCTGTACATGTCTGTGCTTGTGCTCTCTGGCACAAATTTACTGTCCATGGTGTTTTTATTATTTCCTCCATGTTTGCAACCAAGGAGTTAGTATTACTAAGTAAATGTAGCAAAGCTCCCTACATGGAGGGATACAGGGGTGGGGCTTACCCCCCTGCAAAACATGTTTTTAGGATACATTTCTTATGGATTTCTATGAAATACGTTTTCAGTGAAATGAGTTTTCAATGAAATGGGTTCATCCATTTGAATTTCAGTAAAATAATTCAATGGAATGACATAAACCCTTATCTATATCTATATCTATATCTATATCTATATCTATATCTATATTTGTATCTATATCTATATCTATATATCTGTATCTCTGTCCAGCTCTCTCTCTCTCTCTCTCTCTCCCCATATATATATATATATATATATATATATATATATATATATATATATATGTATAAAAGCACAATGGATTTATTTGTGCAATTTTAAAATAGTCCCTTTGATTACATCTAAGACCATAATCTGAACTTATGGACTTATTTATAATAAACAAGTCTAAGGCACATTAAAGGCAAAAAAATAGAAAACTGTTTGCCATATCTTTAAAAACATTTTTTTTATTCAATTGCTTACATAACTGAAAAAGTCAGTAACCCAATACACAGTACATTTTTGGAAGATCAAGCTAATGATGGAGGCACCTGATACATAGGATTATGACTGGGTCACTGATCATATCAAGCATATCATTTATTTTGAGACATGGATGCTAAGAAATTTACCTTGAGAGCAAATCTCAAGAGATAAATATTGGTATCCATGTCAAGGACACATAATATGTAGTTACGATTGCAGATATGATCCGAATTCTTTGTAGTGCATGGAGATTTATCTTGTCGATGTTCTACTAGCTAGTCCAAAATAAGATTAAAAAAAAAGTTAAGTGTTGTAGTTTTGAGAGTCAGTAAAGCAGTGGGAATGGGGTTACCATCTTAATGTATTCCCTTTGTAAGGGAAGTAGATGCAACCAAAATATTGGGCTTACTTCAGCAGGCAGTGGGCAGAAACTAAAGTTGAAACAAAGACATTTCATGTCTTGATGCTGCTGGTTTCTTGTCAGTGCTCTCTTCTTTATTGCAGACCTGACCTTATTGCTTAAAGGGATGCTTAACAACTGTTAAGCATCCCTCAAAGCATTGTTAAGTTCAGGTTCGCACTATAGCAGTGCTACACTAGGCTATGATTTAATCATCTTGAGTGTAATTTGGGTGCTCCATGTGCTACCACAGTTTTGGATCCAGACTTCTATAAAAAAAAAAACATAATAATTATAATGTTTAAAGGACTGTGTGGACAACTCTAACTGAAAAATCAAATGTTTTTAAATACTTTGGGGCAAATGGTAAATAGGGTATGACTTTCCTGTATATCTCTTTATTCAATCTGTGATTTGCTATGAACATCATGTACACATTTCTGAGTTTCTGTACTGAAACCTGTATTGCTCTAAAATGTATTTGGTTTCATACTATATACAACATTTTAGGTTGTCATTTTATATTTACACCTACAGAAGTGTAAGACATCTAAGAATTGAACACTTAATGTTCTGTAGCTTTTAAAATAGAGTGGAAACAGATAACAGTAACCAAAGTCTGGTAAATAACTAGGATAATTAACCTCAAATTGCTCACAGAATTTTGAATAAATGAATAATATACAGAGTAGAATCTGTGACAGTTTAGACACAAAAACATAAAACAGAGATATTTACATATTTAATTAAAGACAGCACTTCTAGGATCTAAAACTGAAAATATTACCTGAACACAAATCACAGACTGGCTGCAGAAACTGGATTTTTTTGTGTAGAACTTTTCAATGGAGTAAGCCATTTAAGGTAGTCATAGCAGCAGCAAAGAAAAGTCCAGAGGAAGGACCAGTTAAACTAATAACTGTTCATTCATTCATTCATTCATTCATTCATTCATTCATTCATTCATTCATTCATTCCTGTTCTTACCACTCAGGAAAACTGATAGTTTGATATTGTTTTCCCTCTCATTACAGCCATTGAATTATTTCACCCTGAGATTAAGGATAACTTCAAACTAGAATGATGCACCTACTGCTTATGACCATCTGTAGTCTTATACTTACACTGAAACCATCCAAGCAGGCATCATAAGAACACAGGGTCATACAAGTGACTCATACCCAAAACTACCTGTGATTCTGGACTTTGGCTTCACATCCTAGTATCATTTTAGCCGAAAAACTTGAAAGAATTCAGGCTGTAGGGCCTGACCATTGGAACATGCCATTGTTATTTAGATAGGTATTTGGGGAAAATAATGTACATTAAATCAGAGTTAATGATGGATGCATCTGCCTACAAATGATGGGTACTGACCTTTGAAGACACAGAGATGGGTGAGAAAGCCAGGTCTCAGTGGTATGAGGTAGTCTGCTAGATTTATGAAACACATGTGGGTGCTTTCCCTAGCAGAGCACAACTCAGTATTAACAATAGGTATTTATCCATGACTGCTGTCTATATCTTCTTGCCATGGTGCACAGGTGATGTATGCAAAGGTTTACTGCAATGGAGCTGTCAGATTTAAAGAAAATCTAGAGCTCTACCTCATGCTCCAAAACATTTAGCCCTGTTTTAGTGTGACACAATTCATATGTATTTATTGATGGACTTAGTGCACCTGCAGATGAATAGGACTAAACCAGTACTATTCATGACAGAGTCATAAAAAGAAACCACACTATACCACAGCAAAAAGGCTGCTTATTTAATAGAAAAGACTAGAAGGAATAAAAAAAATAAGACAATTTTGCCTCCATCTCCATGCAGGCAGTTGCAGACCCTGTCCTCCTGTGAAAATAATGTTTCTAAGAAGAATTCCTCTTAACAGTAAGGAAACTTTTTCCCATTTCTCTAGACTGCATTCAGTGAATTAAATCAGTGGATTTGTCAAAAACAACCATTTCACTGACATCTGGATCAATGAATTGTATTACTTCTGTCTCATATATCTAGCCATTTGGAACATATCCCTGTCTTACAGCCTGTCCTGCAACATGTCTAATCATGCATTCCATTCACTGGTCTACTTTGTAATTGCACAGAAAAAAAAATGCCTAAAACACTTTACTCTGCATGTTGCTAAAATTCAGGCAAAAACAGCTTAATCTTCCATGGCATTTCACTATAATGAACACTACTGAATGTTGGAAGAGTAGTACCTAATTAAATGCATACCTTATGTCGTTCAGCTGCAGTACATCTCAGGGAAACTGCCACAGACCTGCACTCCAGGGTACCATCTGACTGACAATGAGACTGCATTAACAGATATTAAACACTGTGGCTGATCACATAGTCTACATTTCTGTTGTTTTCTACACTCCCAGTAAGTTGCCTCTTCTTTTGCTATCCGATGCAGTACCACATGAAAAGAACTCACCTCAGTAAGTAGGAAAAATTAAAGTAGGAATGCAGTGATGGTAATCTATCCTAAAATACAGAAATATAGACATTACATAATACCCTTTAATGGCCCTATATAGATTTTACAGTGCAGATACCTGCAATTTCATTCTAAAATGATTCCATCATTAGGAATAAAGTTAGTAAGAATGCATAATATGATCTCTAAAACTAGGTTTGTATACAGTCATCATATATTTAGCATTATAATTATTATTAATAAGCTTGCCCAGCACTAATGAAACTAGTCCAGCCTTATAATGCGACCCATGCCCTTCGCTTATCCAACAAACTACTTCTAAAATCTAAGAAATGCTTCAACTCTTTTGGTGGCTCCTTATTTGTAAATCAAGTTGCCAATTTCTGGAGTAGCATTCCCAACATATACTAAATACTCCTACTACCTCCAAATTCAAACTCCTTCTTAAAGAACATTTAAATATTAACTGGCTCTGCTCCTGTCTTTCCCCTTGATAACTTTATCTCTTGTCACTCTTCAATTGGCCTTTACTGAATCCTCCTATCAGATCTCCTCTTAACCTTTTCTCTTCCCTTCTTCATATTAATAATTGTACCCTTTTAATAAATCTCTTCTTATACTCACCATTTTCCCTTCTACATTTTTATCTGCTGATAGCGTATAGCATGTATCTGCTAAAAAACTTGCTTATATCCTTAAACTCGGTATACATTGCAACTGCATTATTTTTTGTTAATTCTGTTAATAATGTTAATTCCTTACATTTTATATATACAGTTTAATCTGTATGTTACATTCTATTTTTGTGTTTTGCATTCTTGTCAGTTTTTTTTTTCTTTGGGTTTTTCTCCCCGGACTTCCACTAAAAATGGGCTGCTAGCCCAGTCGGACTATCCCAGTAAACAAATGTAATTAAATAAATACATAAATACATAAATAAATAGATTATGATACAAGATGAGTGTGTAGATATTGCAAGTAACTGAGCTTATAGATGAGGTTTTCTACTGTTTGCATTCATGGTACTGAAGACGTCATCTGTACATTTGTGTGCTTCCTGTTATCTGAATCAAATCTGAGATGAGTAAGAAATGTGCATCTCTGCTCATCCTGAACAAGATAAGCCTCCTGTGTATGCATAGTTGTTGCTCAAAGACTATCATCATTTTCTTATATGTTTCTGCAGGACATTTTGCTAGATGTACACAGCCATGTTACAGCTTGTGTTAGTTTGGATGTAATACATCAGTCGTGACATTTATATATCATAGTACATTTAGTGACAGAGGAGCACATTATTTTTTACTCAAGGAATGCAGGTAAAAATGCATGAAATTTGAACAAAACATGAGTATTAATTAATTACTTTTTCTCTCAATTCTTATGATTCCTCAGCTACTTACACTCCCTTATCTCTCTTCTGCCATTTTTAATCTTTCCCATCTACATAGTGTGATGTTTATTCTAATTCCATTGTCTGAGCAGTTTACCATCCCATGTTGCATATAATTTGCAAGTTTACTTCCACAGTTAAGTAACCATTATAACCTAATTATGTTATGAATTCCAGCCTTTCCTCTCCAGTTCTTTTTTTGGTTGTTTTTTTTCTTTCCTTACATTCTGTTTATTTATTTCATTTATATACCATATAGCCCTCTGAGCAGAAATGAATCCCCTTTTCAGTGGAGACCTGGGAAGACAAGCTCCTAAATATTGAAAACAAGAACATAATAAACAGAGGTATACACATTATCAACAAAGATGCAAAATGTAGAGTATCCTTAAATAACAGCAGTATGACATACAGAGCTATGAAATATATTTGGAGATAAACTTTGAAGAAGAAGAAGAGAAAATGATTTATGCTTTGATAAAATAAGTTTAGACAGATGCTACACATGAAACAAATCTTCTGTTATATTCTGCTGTATACTTTTGTAGTACATTTAATTAATATGCGCAGTCCTGCATGATATTTACAGCATCTAACGTGGAACATCACATTTGGATTGTATGATTTGTCTAAACTCTAATGACAGCATGGATATAATTGCCAGTTTATTTGTTAGAGTGATTTTATTTTATTTGTTAGAGTTAATTTTCAGCTGAAAATTGAATGCTCACACCCTGGCATCCTTTTTACCTAAGGAAACTGAAAATAAAGATGCAAACAAATAAAGAAACAAGCAAACAGAGACAAGTAGGATGGTGCCCGTGGTTGCTGTGAGTTTAGCACTGCAATATGACAAGGCACTAGGCATGTCACTAAGATGGTCTGGTGACAGGGTGGGGACCATGGGTTTGAAGAGTAGGTTGTATTGTCACTGACCACTTCTTCAACAATACCCATGCTAAAGAAATGTGAGAACTTATACAAAAGTAAGTGAAATGGTGTATTTAAAGTAGAATAGATTATAAGTAACTAGGAAAGGTGGTAGCTACGAAATCTTAAAAAAACATGCAAATGCATTTAATAAACCCATTCCATATAACTGTGAGAAGGGCACACATGCCATATGAATACTCTTTGGGATCTTTAAACTATTCAAAGCAAAATCACAGTGTTTTCTTGTTAGTAAAGAGGATGAGAAGACTCCTGATCATGGGGCTCTGGGGTACCATCCCTGGCAAATGTTCTCAACCAGTATTTTTTACTTTGGGGAAATTTCTGCATCAGTGCTTAACAAAATATTATTTACTTTACTCCTTTATTTATTTGTTTGTTTGTTTATTTTTTTTTATTTGACATTTGGTTGGTGGGAAAATCCAACTGGGTAACAATCCATTTTCAGCATAGGCCCAGGGAGAAAAGCTCCAATACAAAGTAATAGAAAAAATGAAGGAATTACATAATGGAACACAAGATTAAAATAAAGAGAGGCAGTTAATATACAGAGGAATCAAACAAGAAATATGCATACATTTTGCATGACAATTATGACTGAGCAAAAGCCTGCATAAAGTTTTACAAAGAATCAAAAACATACAGTTTTACAACAGAAGTATTTCCGAGCAAAATCATACATAATGATTTACAAAGAGATTAAACAATTATATTTGCAAACATATATTATACACAGCAAGATTGATTCAGCATGGCAGAAAGGATGTTTAGTAAGTGGGATGGTAGTATTAAAGAGATTATAGGTACAGGTAAAAGAAGACAAAACATGAGGGAAGTGTGAAAAGGGGTAAGGATAAGGCAGGTAAAGGATGATAGAGTAGAAGGATGTAGAGAAGTTAAGATGCATACTCCGTCATGTGGACATGTGATGATCAAAGGCTAGATTACTATCTATGTATGTCCGGAAGTCCCTGACTACTGGGTCATCTCTAAGGGGTGTGTTGTCAATATATTAGTTACCAGAGATGGATGACTTTCCAAAGGGTACTATTATGCATTTCTTGGCAAAAGATTTAGAAACCTTTCAAAAAGCAAATACAGTGTTATAGCTTCATATAGCATTTTTGTAAGGGGGTTGTATTCTCTTATATTCAAAATATGTAGGCTTTCCCTTTAATACCCAGCCCCTATGCATTCTGCTTCTAATGCTAAAAAATGTAGAGAAAAGGAAAACCTAAAAAAAATAAATAAATAATTTATCTTCTCCATACTCTGGGTCACCCAACCTTTGGAGTAGTACTAAATAGTATTGTTGACAAGGTGACAGCCAAAGCATTGATGTGCCAATGTTTCAACAATTACAACAAAACTACATTATATAGTTAAGTCTCCATATAGGATTATAATACTTGCATGAGAGGTACATATGTGTTTGAAAGCATAATATGCCAGTAACTCACTTAAAGACAATAAATTACAGTATGTCCAGATATCTTAATATTGCAGTGTCTTTATTGTTAAATCAAAGCTGCACATACACTTTTAATTTGTACATCAGTTGACATATTTTATTTGTGATAGGAAATATGTAACCATTTTCTATGTACTTCTCAGTCCATCCTGCTATGAAAAATATAACTAGACAGTATGTTTACATTAATGTTATTCATTGTAATAACATTTTAGTGTATAATTTTCATTCATTTTAGGAAAAGTTTTATGTAACACATGATGTGAAAGTAAAGTACTGAACTGGAAAAATATTCCCTGTTATGTTAATGTGGTCAGCTGAATTTTACCAACCCTAACAAATTGTAGGACAACACTAATGGTAACATATTAAATCTGTTAGCCTGGCTTTGTGATGTAGAGGGATGGAACCCTTACGGTCACCCAGATGACTGAAATTTGAATAGCAGCCCTGGTACCAGGGCAACGAAGCAGGGAGAGTGAGTAGTGAAGGGTCAAGGCCATTATGCCGCCATCTGGGAGAAAATAGGCTTTTAGGAACTTAGCACATAGGGAGTTTCATTTAGTGTGGTGGAGGCTGTGAAAACACCTCATGTGCTTAAAGAAAGGGATTGAGGCTGCTTGCTGTCAATGTCCATTGATAAACCTATGGATGACCACCATAGTCAGCCCACTGCATGGCCCCCTTCCACTCTGCTTGTCAAGAAATAGGGAACTATTACTGCACACACACACAAAAAAAAAAAAAAAAACATCAAACCACACCATTGATTAACTGAATGATGACCTTTTACCTTGATGATGGAGATCAAATTGTGCAGTTGTCATGACAATGTTAATGACTGACAAACAGCAAGGGCAAGGTTTGCAGGATAATATAATTAGTTTCTTGAAGAATGATTCCAGTGTCAGCAAACTGAAGAAGAAGTAATGCAACTTATGAGGAAGATTCTCTGTGGTGAGAAATGAATACTTCAGTGCAACCTGCATGACATGTATTTGTTTTAATACAAATGTATCACTTATTATGTCTAATTTATAAATAAACCATTACTGATCTAATTTTCTTAGTCGTAATAGAGTCCATGTACTTCTTTGGCTGGTCTATAAATCTAAGCCCTTGTAGTTAAGCAATGCTTTCAGATTTTAGAGAGAAAGTTCTTCCTTTGAATCTGAATACTCAATATCAGTATCAGTAATACTCAATCTATGGATCTAAATCTCCTCTGCAACATCAACAGAATAGTTTGGAGGGACAGGTATATTTCACAGAGGATGCCACTGCTTTTAAACAGACTTTGCATTTACATAGAACAAAGTTCATCCCTGTCCATTTTCAAGGGAAATTTAGATCTATGGATGGGAACCAGAAAATTTTCCCCAGGACTGTACCTTGTACTACTAATGGAGAGAGGCAGCTCCTAAATACATTGTGCCATGCACATGTCTCCTCAACTTATCTAAGGTGTGATCCCAGTTATACTTATTAGGGGTAATACATAATTATCTACCATAGGATTGGTAAAGCCAATCTACAGCTAAATGGAATACGTTATTTCTGGTACAAAAAGGCAAACTGTCTAGGCTTAAAATGGCCTGCAAGTCCAGCTAGCCTAGTGCATACCTATGAGCCAATGAACATATGAATATTAATGAGAGACACAGTATATTTTATTTTATTTATTTATTTAACATTTGTTTGCCAGGATAGTCCGATTGAAAAACAAGTGTCCATTTTCAGCGAAGTCCTGGTGAGAAAAACTCCATAAGTTTACAGAGAGAAGAAAAATTTACAAAACAGATATTACAGAGTAGTAGCATACAGACTGCAGACTTTACAGCCATTAGTAAATAATAAGAGGATATTCCTCCATTTGGTTGAAAATACAAGTGTATAGAATATACAATGAGAGTAGATAAGAACCTGGTAGAGCATCGCAAGATATTTCACAATTGAATAAGAGTACATAAATGTTTAAGTTTTCCATATATACATTCAAGAAAATATACATGTAAGAGTATACATACATATATATGAATACACATATATACACATATATACATACATACACACATATACACATACATACATATACACTATATATTAGGGGGTCAATTACAGCTGCATAGATGGCTGGTGAAGAGGTATGCTTTAAGTAGGCTTTTGATGGAGGGTGTGGAGTTTTGTAGTCGGGGGGGTCAAAGGGAAGGTTGTTCCATATTTTTGCTATTTCATGGGCAAATAGTGATTCCCTGGAGTTGTTTTTGCATGTGATGGTTTCGATTAAGGCTTTGTTGGAGGACCGAAATTGCCTGTTTGAATTGTCGAAGTTCAGCATGCCAGTCAGGTCGGGGGTTTTCTCGGGATAGTAAAGAATTAGATGAGCTAGGCTGAGTTGATGGTACCTTAATAGGTTCAGAAATTCAAAACAGTGCAAGGCTTATAGGGAAAGGCAGTGTTGGGATCGTGATTTGGCATTGGTAGCAAGTCTAGCAATTTTCTTCTAACAGATGGAAAGTTTATTAAGGTGAGTTTTGTAAAGATTAGTTAGAATGGGGATGCATAAAGTAGAGTAGATACAAGTTGGATCCTGGCTATTGCAATTCGCGATTTGGTGGTTAGATAACTTTTACAGCAATACAGGCAACCTAGCTTTTTATGGACTTTAGTGATGGTTGTTGATATGTGCTTTGTGAATTTGAGTTGCTGGTCAATGGTAACTCCTAGGAGTTTAGCCTCAGTGACAGGGGTGATCCTCAGTGACAGGGGTGATCCTCAGTGACACGGGTGATTTGGGTTTTACTGGTGGAGAGCATAGAGAAGGTAAGTTTGCTCGTTTTAGTAGAGTGGAATAGCATTAGTTGTGTTTTCTTGGGATTTAGTATGAGTTGTGAGTTGTTAAGCCAGTTCTCTATTTCAGAGAAGGCTTCTTGGGCTTTTTGCTGGAGAAGTTGGAACTTGGGTGCAGAGCATATGAGAGTTGTGTCATCAGCATATTGGACTATGCCGGCTTTAGAGGTAGCTGAGTGGAGTTGGTTTGTCAAGATATTAAAAAGAAGAGGTACTAGGATTGATCCTTGTGGCATGCCTAAGCGAGATGGGAGGGAGGGGGATAGAGAGTTATGACATTTGACAGATTGTTGGTGGTTATCTAAATAGCTTTTAAACCAGAGGAGGGTAGGGTTGTTAAAATTGAGGTCAGAGAAACGACAGTAGTTTATTATGTGAGACTGTGTCGAATGACTTGGATAATCTAGGAAGGTAGCTGAGACAAATTTACCTAGATTCCTGTGGGAGTTTATAGTATTGGTGAATTTGAGTAGGGCAGTGGTGGTGCTGTGGGTGGGCAAAATCTGTTGGGATGAGAAGAGAAGGTTGTTGGTGAGGAGCTAGGAGAGGAACTGGTGTTGAATACATCTTTCTAGGATCTTAAAGAGGGGTGAGAAAATTGCATCTGGTCGATAGTTGAAAAGGTCTAGGGAGGGGCCACCTTTGTGGAGTGGTATGATATATGAGGTTTTCCACAGGAGAGGAACAGTGTGTTCAATGATGGATCTATTTATTAGAAATGAAATGGGATAGGCTATAGCTGTGGATGCAATTTGGAGGTATTCAGCAGGAAGGTTATTGGCTGCAAGGGTGGTTGGTTTGAGTTTGGCTAGGAGTTTTAGGATAGTAGAGGTAGGAACAGACTTAAGTGTGAAAGGTATGGTATTGATTTGGGCCTGAGGTGGTTGTGGGGTGTTGGAAGAAGTGATGTTGTTTAAGAATTTGAGTACTGAGGAGGTGAAATAGTTATTAAAGCTGGAGGCTATGTCCATTTCTGTACCTGTTATATTGGGTGCGGGAGTGTTGGTTCTTCTGGGCTGTCGGATGTTATTTATTGTTGCCCAGAATTTTTGCGGTTTGGTACTGTACTTTTTTGTTGAGTGATACAGTAATTTTGTTTATCGAGCTTAACCTGCTTTTTTGCTTTGTTTGGGAGCTTGTGAAAGGTTTGTCTAGCTGTGGGTGATCTGGTGTGGCGCCAGGTTTTCCAGGCTTTATCCCTGGCTCTAAGTAGGGCTTTTGTGGTTTTCTTGAACCAAGGGGTGGGGTTGCTATGTATCCTGATAGTTTTTAAGGGGACTAGTTGGTGTAGGATATATAGGAATGTGGAGTTGAAGTAATCAACTTCTTTGTCTAATGAAAGTGTTTTAATGACCAGTTGCAATTTTGTAAGGCTCTAAAGAAGTGGTCTCTAGGAAAAATTTTGTTAGAGCAGGTTTGTAGAAGGGAGGGAGAGTTAATTATTTTAAGTTTTTGCCTAAGGATAAAAGTGGGACTATGGTCGCTCAGAGAGTTTGGTAGGGTGCCACATTGATGGCCAGTATTTGGTTGATTTGTGAGGATCCAATCAAGTATAGATTATCTTTTCATGGCCTTATCAATGCGTGTGGGAGTATTTACAAGTTGGGCGAAGTTATGTAGGTTAATGTGGTGGGTGGGGGTGGGAGAATGGATGGAGATCCAGTCAATGTTTACATTACCTAGCATGATAGTTTCTTGAGGGAGGGAGTATGAGGCCCAGTGAAGTATGGATTCTAGGGTGGTTAGGTTGTCACCAGGGGGTATATAGATACCCAGTAGGTTTGGGTCAGTTCTGTAAATATAATTTAAATTTTAAAGTGAACAAATTAGTTATCTTGCTAGAAACACCAGTAACAGACTGGTTTTGTTATGTAGGTTTTAAGTCAGGCTATACTGTTGCAAGAGTTGACTCAAAAATTGCACAAAACCTAGGTTATTGATGTGAACATTCAGTGTTATAATGGCTGTGTGGCTGTTTGGTTTTCTAAAAAATATTGTAAAAAATTACCTGATAAAATAAGGTAAGCTACCTGATGCCTTATCAGAAAACAGACACCCTACAATGTGAATCTTGTACTTCCAAAAAAATTGTGCAATACTTGGATGAATTTTTGCTATTAATTTATTTTAGATATTACTTGATAGCGTGGATGTACCCAGATGAAAATGTTAGAAAAAATGACTAATATTATTCCAATGGTTAATTACTTTACAGTAACTATATATAAATTAATCTAGAAGTTTTACACAACTAATACAGGTGATATCTCAATAAAGTAATAAAAAGTCTTTAAATTGGTGTTGAATTAACTGTCACATCAGATTTAATATTAATGCAGGATGGGAAATATTGATTTCAAAGTAATTAAGAGAAAACCTGAGATGGGTAATGGTTAGGAAGAAAGGCAGTATTCCCATATCGGGAGAAATACCCATAATCAATGGCATGTCAAGTGAGGAGTATTAGAAAAGTATTTTTACAAATACTTTTTTGTATCATGTCTCATGCAGCAAGTTAAAAGGTAAGAAAAATAGAAAAAAATGGCAAAGGGAAATGCAAACACAACAGAATGACAATGGGAAATAAAAGTATTTTAGAATATTAAAAGTCAAGTAGGATCATAGGATCATAGGAGGTTACTAGGCTATTGGCCAAGGACCTTTACAAGGCTAGCCATGTTTTACCCTTGCTCCCTCATAGGCTGAGAGTAATAGTCTATATTAGCATGAAAATGTATGATCAACATGGACTGACCCATCCAAAAGGGACACAGGTGAAACCCCTGGGGTGAATTTACGGTTTCCCATAAAAATGTCTAAGTTATGCTTAAATAGGGTCATTGAGGAGCTATGTTTAACTTGAATTGGGAGTTTGTTCCAGAGGAGTGGCATCCTCTGGAAGACATATCCATCTCTCCAGCAAGTCCTGTTTATGTTGCAAGTTAGGTTAAGGTCTCTAGAGTGAGTTAGTCTTGTCCCTTTAGATTTGCAGATGTGCAGCATTTCCATTAGGGCAGGGTCCAAGGCTGCTCTGTAGACCAGGCACAAGTCACATCTAAGCAGTCTATATGATACAGAATATAGTGACAGTGCCTTCAGTCTGTCTTTGTAGGTCATGTGGTGAAGGCCTTGAATTTCCTTGGAGAGAAACCACTGAGGTCTATTCAGCTGCTCCAGGTGTCTGGTAAGGTTTATGCGGAAGGGAGCATTATACTCTATTATTGGTCTGATGAGGGGCAGTTACAGAGGAGTTATAACTGCCTTCATTTTGGAAGATATTCCCTTACTTATGAGATGGGCAACATAGAAGGCCTTCTTCACCACTGTGGACACATGAGGATCAAAGTTAATGCTGCTATTAATCTGTGTTCCCAAGTTTCTCACCCCTGGGTTTGACCCTAGGGGAGTATTGTTAATGTTGTAATTTGCTGGAACTTCACCTTTACCAAATGGGATGATAATACATTTTGTATGTTATGTTTAAGTCCATGGATTTGGCACTAATCATTTGTCTGTGTAAACCTTTTTTGTAGTATGGTGACATAATTTTGGTTTTCAATGTTTGCATCCAGTTTGCGGTCATCAATGAACTTGGTAAGCCATAGGCCATCTATTTTCACTTGGATTTCTGAAAAATAGATTCCAAACAGAACTTGAACCAGCACTGTTCCTTGTGGAGCACCACTAGTAATAGATCACCTGGTAGAGGTGGAATCCCCTACTTTGCGAGTATGCATTCTGTCGGTGAGCCAGTTGGCTATCTGTCTAATGACATATGGGTTTATCCACAGCTAGGTGAGTCTATTCAGAATGCCTAAGTGAAGGATACTGTGAAAGGTCTTGTCCAATTCATGATAAGCAGTCTTCACTGTTTTGCCTTCATCCGAGGCTTTTGGGACATTTTTAAAGAAATCCCCCAGGTTTAACATGCATGATTTGCCTTTAATGAAACCAAACTGGGTCGGGTCAAGAGTCTGAAGGTCTCCTATATCCTTGTTGATTAGGTCCATGATGATTCTTTCCATGGCCTTTACAGATAAGGATGGTTAGGCTTATGAGTGTATAATTCCCAGGATCAGTTGAGGGTCCCCCTTTGTGCAAAGGGATCACAGTTGCAGTATTTCATTCAGTTGGAACAAAGCCAATACTTAGACTGTGGTTGAAGAGAGTATCCAATGGTTCTGCCTCCTCCTGTTTTAAACCATTTAGTAAGCAGCCTAGGATGTTGTCAGGTCCCATAGAGGCTGTATTTTTGGCCTTGGAGAGGGTGGTTATGACCTGCTCATTGGAGATACTAGGTAGAGGACTGATGCCAGGTATATTTTGAGTATGATTGGTGGGGACAGTGAAGTGAAATTTTCACTGAACCTGTCTGCTAGCAGGTTGGCAATTTTCACAGGTTCTGTATAAGTGGTACCATCCGATACTAGTTCAGTACAAATCTGAGACTTCCCTTTAAGATTTCAGATGTAGCTATAGAATGCTTTGTGATTATCCTTAGACAGGGATGCTAATTTGGTTTTGTCGTTAGCTATGGAGGACTTAACAAAATGTCTAATTTGCTTATTTATGCTGTGGAGGGTGACTTTCCTCTGCTGAGACCTTTGCTTCTTGTTCTTAGTCAGTAGTTTATTTCTCTTGTTGTATGACCTATTTATGCTGGATGTCCACCAAGGTGGTTTATTTCTTCATGATGATCCTGATTTAATCCACTCTGGTATGGCTGAGTCTATACATTTCTGTAGGTGTTTATACAAGGCATTTGTGTACTCCTCAGTATGGGAAACACTGCTGTTGATGGTGAGCAGTTGTTTGAAACTACTTATGCCATCGCACAGGACACTATAGTTTGCTTTGGAGGGGATCAGTTGTGATCATTACATTGAATGAAACAGATTTATGATCTGACCTTTCCAGAGAGGGCCCCACACATGGGGTGGTGCAGCGATTTCCCATGTTGGTGAGTACTAGGTCAAGGATATTTGAGCCCCTTGTGGGGATGCCGAGTACTGTTCCAAAGCATCTGTGTTAGCAAAGTCTAGGAACCTTAGGGTGAGTGAGTGAGTGTTCATATATGTTGCCCAGTCGATGGAGGATAGTTAAAGTCATCCATGACTAGGGTGTTTGGCTGTATTGTGAGTGACTCAAGTAGGTTCAGGTAGGCAGTGTGATTTACGTAGTTTTTGGTGGGGGACCTATAGCTAACAATGATGTAGAGGGGGTCTTTCCTGCAATTAACTGGACTTGGAGTTGCTCTAGGCAGTTGTACTGTTTAACTAGTCTTGAGCTGCTTGAGAAAGATACAAGTTTATTATTCATTACAAACAACACAGTTGTACGATACAGTAATACAGTAGGGCAAAAATGATGACTGAGTAGAAGTTTTTACTCATTAACATTAGGGATATCAGCTGATTGTAAATTACTGTTTGGTTAACAAATACCAATAATAATGCTAAAGCTTTACTATTTCTTAATCACAATGAATTTTAAATATCCATAACATTTTTGAAATAATGTTGGGCTCCTTGCCATAGGGCATATTCATGAGCATTAAAAGTTAACATATAAAATTATAGTAAATTTAGATTAATAAATGTAAAATCTTTGGATTATGTATTACAAATGTGGAATAATTTGATAGAGTATGGCAGAACTGAAGCAATTAACTTTGTTGTCTTATAGCAGTGCTTATTTGCATAGTGGAGAGATGACTGCTAGTTATTCTATTGATGTTATGCTCACTCCTTGGGATTTATAAAAGCTTACCATTATGGGGAATCCTTAACTCTATAGGGTTACAAATTGTAGTAAGCCTGAATGATATAGAGATGGCTCTCCAGCCACTGTTTTCCACTGATAGTGTCCTTAGGGCAGATGACCTTAATGTTGCCAGCCAGGAAACCATGTAAGCCAACACGTAAGCACTGACAGTCAACGGTTTTGCTCAAAATGCCACAATGATCACCAGGGTTTCACAGATAGCTCTCAGTCTCTTAATGCAATACATTTGGACAAAGGCCAACATAATGTTGGGATAATGACCCAGAAATAGATACATATTTGACATACATGCCATATAGAAATGTGCTACAATAACCAGGGGGTTGTGTTAAAATGCACGTTCTGAAGGATTTGAAGTATGAATCTGAAATGTATGTAATATTGAGTCACATCAGTCCTGAGATCATCCCAGTGATAGGTGAAAAAGCCACAAATTTGATAAGGAGCACATCTGGGCATTCTGTAAAAATCTGGACAGTTTAGAGGTATGAATGCTAAGTGTATGGTCCAAACACAATAGAGAACAGTATATCGACAGAGTACTGTGATATCCCATTCCTGGCATTCTGTACTGAAACTGTGTAAATAATCTGTAATGGTACATGAACTGCCATGTAAAATAAACTCTCAGGGGAAATGTGTGTATTGAATATGTACACACAGATGAATTGTAGGAATGAACACAGGGAACGAGGACAGGTGAAACAACCTAATATACAAGTAGATGAGGGCATGTCAATGGAAGATGGTTGTGGCAGCAACAGTAATCAATATGTATATGGTACAGTAGGGACTGCACAGTGAAAATGTGTATTGTGTGACTGTCACACAAAGTGGTGCAGCGGTTAGCATTATCACCTCACATCATGATGTTCTCCAGTTTGATTCTTGGCTAGGGTGCCTTCTGAGCAGAGTCTGCATGTCCTCCCTGCATTTACATGGATTTCCTCTGGGTGCTCCGGTTTCCAACCACATTCCAAAGACATGCAGTAGGTGGATTGGATACTTTAAATTACCCATAGATATGAGTGTGTGTGTGAATTAGTGGTATGGATGAACTACCATGGCAGGGCTAGCCACCTGGTGATGTAAACCTTGGCTTGAGATAATTGTCACTGCTGAAATGACACCCTGACCCCATGTGTGAAAATTGGAGAACGGGTTACAGATGGATGGACACAAGGTGACATAACAATGGGGAGGATGTCTGTGTGAGATAAGCATCCTTACATGAATATCTATCAGGGATGTGACATACAAGTGGGATAGGGTGCAGATTGTTAAGCTGTGCAAACTGATTTGACTGAATATGAGTGTAATCTCAGCAGACGTCTCTAGTAAGTGGGACATAGGTAAAGGCTCATGGACAACATTCAAAGAACCAACTACAATCATGGACAATATCAGAATAATACTACCAGTAATCCCATGCCTCTGACATAACATATGGGATTTAGAGTGATAAGAGATGATTCTGCACAAACACACTTGTACAACTATTATGATACATCTACACTCTATGAGGATAATCATGCACATTGTCCTGGCACTATAACCTCTGCTGGAGGTGTTAGGACGGATACTGCTATATGTGTATGTGACATTATGTGCAATACATGATATTTGACTGGTGTGAATGGCATATATATATATATATATATATATATATATATATATATATATATATATATATATATATATATATATATGTATGGGTCTACTTCATAATATCGACACACCACAACATAGAATCTCATTTTATCAAGACTAATTCAGTGAAACATCTGTATATCAAAAACTCAGAACACTGAGTCATGTTCAATTGAACTTTGGCATAACAATTACTGATACGCTACAGGCAAACCACCTCCTCAACTTCCAAACATAGTTTTAAAAAAAAAATAGCTCTGTCAACACTTTTGCACGTGGGCAAGCCCCCTTCACCCCCCGATGTGGAGGGTTACACCCCCCACACCCCCTGTATATTTTATATACCAACTCCAAGAGCACACTGCAGTGGGGTAAGGCTAAATTTCCCAATCCCCACTGTACCACAATCTCAGTGCAATGTGTTGACAGGCAATAGTGTTCTTCAGTCATACAGCCTAAAAATGCAGAAACAACTCATATGCCTACAGGGTGATCACCCTTAACTACTTAACCTTGTTATGTCTTTTTAAGTAATACCTTTTTAAACACAAAATGCTTTATGGGAACTTCCTCTATTTTATTGTTTAGCTTCTTTTCCTGTAATAGAATGTATTGTATCACTTTCTGACAGTTAAATTTTTCAATACATTCCACACACTTCATTTGAAATATTGGTGCAGGCATTCATTGAAACCTGAGCTGATGATATGAGTTATCGATATACAGAGGTTTTGCTGAATTGGTCTCGCTAAAATGAAATTCAGTGTTGTGGTTTGTTGATAATATGAAGTAGACCATATATATATATATATATATATATATATATATATATATATATATATATATATATATATATATATATATATATATATATGGCATATTCCACACTGTCACAAATGATATCCATGTCATTAATGTTGTCAAACACCTATATATGCAGTCAGTGCATTTTTGTAAATAAACAAGTGGGGGTACGCATATATTGCATGTGGGTCAACCTCCCCTCAGCCCCCCCCCCCCATGTAGCCATTCCAGTGTCCCATTATTTGGCTATTTCTCCCCAGTTGCCATAAACACTGTTCAAACCTCTCCATGTGTATACTGCTTTCTGCTTTACTTCTACAATGATTACAGATATCTGGTTTTAATTTAAAACTTTTATTTCAAAATTTCCAGCACAAACACTGATAGTACTGATGTTAGTGCTTAAATATCCACTTGTGCCTAGAAAGGTATGCACATCATTTTCTTTTTTTATGCCATTGTGGAAAAAAATAATGTACAGCTCAGATTCTTGACATGACAACTCAGTCTTACTGTGTATGAATGTGTGCATATCTGTGTCTGTGTGTGTGTGTGTGTGTGTGTGTGTGTGTGTGTGTGTGTGTGTGTGTGTGTGTGTGTGTGTGTGTGGTGTTATGAACAGTCCCTACACAACTAATTTTAGCTCACATAAGCAGCCCAGAAATTTGCCTACCATTTCTTTACCACATAATGTTTTTAATTCACAACACATTGTCCTCCATTAAAAATGGTTAACATCTGTCTTGTATATATTCAAAATATTATAAGTAAATGGAACTGCACTGAGACTTGGATATCTGAAACAATTCCAGTATACACACCATTAGTGAATCCTGGTTTACAGACTCTATATGACTATCTGCCTTTAAAGCATAAATGTACACATATTTCTTAATAATTCTTCTTTTCATGGACCACTATATCCAGTTTTCTAGCATCTGTCTTTTGAATTGTTGGTAATGGGTGATCCCACATGATATAAACTTCATTATTTTCTATGATGCTTTGTGGCTTATGTTTCCAGAATTTTTAAACCACTTCAAAACCATAATGTTTGCACAATCTCCATTGCAACAAGTCTTGCCACATTATTATGCCTTTCAGTATACAATCCTCCTGCCATTAGTATGTCACAGCCAGCAACGAGGTGTGCGACTGTTTCCAATTTGGTTTTACAAAACCTACATTTGTCTGTTTCTCCCACATGTTCATTGGACTTTGTAAACCTGTGTGTACATAGCCCACAATCTTGGGCCACCAATATTAACCTTTCATCTCTTGGTTTAAATTTGCCTCTCCTTAACCATTCCTAGTTTTGTTCCAGATCAACATGAGGTTCTTCCAGAAGTTTTCTATACTTGCAACTATATTTATGTTTTTTCCACATTTCATGCCTTCTCATGTGGTCCTTCATCTTATATTATTTATTTTCTTTTTTGGCACATTCAGTTGCTGCCTGTTTTTTATCTACTTCTGGTTTGATTTGCATTCCTGCTTGATGCTGATATGCTTCCACAAGATTAAGCAGAGAAGTCATCTTAGATTTATTCTCTTCCTGTTTCAAAACTTTCACTACGTTTGGTTATTATGAGGTCAGCAGATATGAATGGAGTCCCACGATTGCAGATCTGTATATATAATCAATTTCAAGGAGGCCTTCCCTCCTTTGGAATGGGAACTATATAATCTTGGTATACACTAATTTTTATAAATCATTTGGTGAGCATGAAGCATCCTTCTTGTTTTCCTACATAATCTATCCAACATGTTTGGGGCCAATCAATCCCTCCAAAACTGTCAGTTAGGACAGGAAGAGCGAATTGGTGTATAGCTTGGATTTTTTTCCTAGATATCAATGCTGTTTACAGGATTAATTTAAGTCTTTTAAAGTATTCATTACCAAGTTTTATTCACATTTGTTCATGTTGTATTGTTGATTCTTCATCAATTCCAAAATATCTATATGCTCCCTCTTGCTCAAGTTCTTTTAAATCATATTATTGTCCCAAACTGAGGTTTTTCTGGTGCTCCAGTTTTCAAGCTTTAAAGGTTGCTTTTGCACATTTATCAAGGCCAACAACATTCTTATATCACCTGCAGTTGTGCTTTCAATTCCTCATCTGATGAGTTATGGAGTTTTACATCATCGACAAACAGAAGATGAGAAGTCTTTACACTTTGTTGTTGTTAGTCACACTATAAGTGATCTGTGATGTTGTCACAGGCCATTGATTCTGTGTAATAGGCTTGAATGAAGGTAAGACAGTGCATGCTGCCTATCTTGTTCTGGCCTAGGGTTTTCACACAATCCCTCATGCAGGTATTATTGAGAAACTCTTCCAGCTGGGGAGTAACCATTACATCACTAGATGAGTAACCAATTGGCTCACCAGCAAAACAAATAATGTGAAAGTTGGTGAATCAACCTGTACCAGTACAGCTGTCAACACTAGCAAAGCCCAGGTATCTGTGCTTGGCCCTTTAATATTTAGAATTTATTTCTTGATAGTTCAGTCTAACGTATATGACCTTTGATTTACCAGCTTTGCTGATTCTTGCATATTGAGTGCAATGGTTGAGTCCACCAATGATGATAACATACTACAGGAGGAGCTAACACAGACAAATGATTGGTGGTAAAGCCACATGATCTATAGGTAAATGCAGAAATGTATCTTTATGTTGTCCTTCTGAAAAATAGAATTGCATTATAATTACAACATTTACAACAGTCCTGCTATGCTGGAAGCCCAGTGATGCAAGCACTGGGAGCACATACAGATAGCAATCTGAACTTCGACCACCAAGCGTCCACACTACTATTGAAAGCCTATGTTGTGCACATCATAAGTCATGCCATCATATTCAAATCTTAGGATTGTATGACAGCATTGTATACTAACCTCATCAGAACACTAACAGATAATGCTCTGTTTGCATGTACCACACCAGACACTTGCAGGAGCTAGAGAGACCACAGGGGTTTCTCATCAAGGAAATGCAGGGCCTACAAATCATGCCATGATGTATGTCAATAGACTGAAAGCCATGTCACTGTAATCTACATCATATAGAATGAAGTGACTTCTGCCTGGCCTCCAGACCAGTCTCTGATCCTGCCCTGGCGGGAATAGTGCATATCCACAAATCAGATATAGCTGGTCACATCAGCAGTGTCTGCTGAGGAGAATATGATAATAACACCATTCCACATGCTGGATTAAAAGGGTCTCTGTTATGTCAAGCAAAAACACAAACACACAAACACACACACACACACACACACACACACACACACACACACACACACACACACACACACACACACACACACACACACACACACACACACACACACACACACACACACACACACACACACACACACACACACAGAGATGAGTGCAATGGGACTAGAATCCCTACTTATGTAATTACAAAGACTATAGACCTCTGCATTTAAGGCAAGCACCACAGCTCAAGTCTGACTTGGAGTGTCTCAGACAGCACAGCTGATGACATCAGCAGTGTCTGTTGAGGAGAATATGGCAATAACAGTGTCTCACATGCTGGTGTAAAAGGCTCTCTGTAAAGTCAAGCAACAGCATTAACACACACACAGACACAGTGAGACTAGAACCCCTACCTATCTAAGTACATAGACTACAGAACTTTACACTAGCGCCACAGCACAAGTCTGACTGTTACTAGACTCCAGGTCAATTTATACTGGATGACATCTGCAGGCCATGTTGGAGAGATGACATTTGGAGTCCTGCATGAAATGGATGCGTAGACATGTGCAATTATAAAAATACTGTCAATACTTGACATTGGGTTAGTAACTGTAGGATACACCCTTCTGCTCATCAATCTAGACAGACACACACACACACACACACACACACACACACACACACACACACACACACACACACACACACACACACACACACGTCCAGTTGACAACAGTGAGAACAGAACCCCTACATATCTAAATATACAGACTACAGAACTCATTACTTTACACAAGTGCCACAGCACAAATCTGATGTTTACAACACTGCAGGTAAACTTATA
Organism: Protopterus annectens; assembly: GCF_019279795.1. Taxonomy (NCBI): domain Eukaryota; kingdom Metazoa; phylum Chordata; order Ceratodontiformes; family Protopteridae; genus Protopterus; species Protopterus annectens. The sequence continues at coordinate 524,623,134 of NC_056739.1, read as the reverse complement.
CTGGATGACGTCAGCAGGCCATGTTGAAAAGAAGATGTTGGGAGGCCGGCATAAGTTCATAGCTTCATAGGTTCATATGAGGTTACTAGCCTAATGGCCCTAGGGTATTTACAAGCCTTGTTTTGTAAAAACACAAGTTCTCCTATTGAGAATAGTCAGAAGGTCATTGTTAGCAGAGTGTATTTGTGATTAGCTTTAATTGGCTCTGTCCATGAGGGACATAGGTACCACCCCAGGGGTGCATTTACAATCACTCATCTAGTTGTCAAGTTTGCACTTGAATAGGGTCATTGAGGAGCACTGTTTCACATGCAATAGGAGCCTATTACAGAGGACTGTCAGTCACTGAGAGATGTATCTGTCTCCCCATCATGTCCTGTTTATGTCACAGGCTAGGTTGAGATCTCTAGAGCAAGTTATTCTTGTCTCATTTGATTTGCAGATGTCCAGCATTTCCAGTACAGCAGGGTCTGAGATTGCTTTGTAGGCCAGGCATAGGTCACCTCTCAGCAGCCACATGTATGTCATGTTTTGGTGGCCCTGGATTCTCCCAGTCACAAACCTCTGTGTTTTCTTCAGTTGCTGCTGGTGCCTAGTGAGGTAAGGACAGAAGGGACAATTGTACTCAATTAGTTGTCTAATAAGAATAGAGTACAGCAGAGATATGACCTCCCTGGTGTTAGATGTGATGACCTTATTTATGAGGTGTGTAATGTAGAATGTGTATCTCCCCACTATGGACACATAGTGATTGATATGTAGAATGCCATCAACATCTGTTCCCATGTCTCAAAACACTGTGTTTGATCTTAGAAGGGTGCTATGTATATTGTAATTAGCAGAGTACTTCATTGCCAAAGGGGACAGTGAGGCATTGTTTTCTTTAAGGCTCAGTCTGTGAGTTCATCACCCATCAGGTGTCTGTGTCAACCCCTTCTGTGATATGTTACTATCACTGGGAGACTCTATATGACTGTCTCCAGTTGACAGTCATCTGCAAACTTGGTAAAAAACAGGCCATCTACCTTAACATGGGCTTCAGAGAAATAGTTTCCAAACAGTTGAGGGCCCAGCACAGATCCTTGTGGTTTTCCTCTGGTAAGTGGTCTAGTGGTGGAGGTGCAGTCACCAACTTTGACAGTGTGTGTTCGGGTGAGCCAGTTGACTATCTATCTGGTAATGTACGGGTTAATTCCCAGATGGGAGATTTTTTCCATGATATCTGAATGGGGATAGTTTCAAAGGCCTTGGATAACACATCATAGGTAGTACATTCTGTTATCCCTCATCCAGGTCTCTGGGGTCAGTATCAAAGAAGACTGCTAGGTTGAATAAGCAAGCTCTAACCTTGACAAAATCAAAATGAGTTTGGTCATGTGTGTTGAAGCTCACCTATGTCCCTGTGGACAAGGTCCATGCTTATTTCTTCTGTAGCCTTGCAGATAATGCTTTTTAGGCCTATAGGTCAATATTTTTAGTTCTGCATGTTACCAGATTGATGTGCATTGCATATCATGCAACATTTGATAGTAATATTTGAAGTCAAGACTGTTTTAATATGCAAGTTAATCTCTGTACTATGCTCTAGTTACTACTTAATAAGCCTCTGTAACTGTCTATTTTTATCTCTCTGTGTGTCTTACCACTGTCTCTCTTCTCCCTTTATATCCCCAGCTGCCCAACCTGGTTTCCCAGTATTAAGGAGGACTTGCCCTGCGTGCTGAAAAACAACTTTTCTCCTTAACATACTGCGGTTTCCCCTTACTAAGGAACTGAACCTATCCTTCCATCTGCAACAGTCCCCAAGGGAATATAATTATAAGTGAAAGTACGTACTTTATACCAAAATCTATAGATAATTAGTGTGAAATATCCTAGGTTGTAAGTTTACTCTCACCAGCCAGGACAGCCAGCAGCCTTTACTAACTGCTCCCATACCTGTCTCCCCTTCCCCCCTCTTAGACTACGAGTATTTTACTGTTATCCTACTCAACCTTTATAGCATACTTACTGCCCTGCACTTTTTTCTCAATATATATTACCTCTGCTATATAGCCTTTGTCCACTAGAGGGCAACAGTTTCCTTTAGACCTCCATTCTGACTCTAATTTTAAGTAACTTACAGGCTCTCGGATTCTAATATTCTGGAAGAGCTAACACTCCCACTCTATTCTCTCTTTCTTCTAATATTCTTCACTGCCAACCCTCTCTGCATATTCTATTATCAAGGCATTGTGTCATCTCACCCTCCCCACCTATACTTACCTTTGCTTACTGCTCCTCTGATTGTTCTCCTAGAGTGAAATCCTCTGTGGCTCATCCCGCTCCGTTCACCCTGTGGGCTCACTCCGCTCCCCTACCCTGCCCCCAAATTCCACCCAACCCCAGTGGTCCTAGACTTGTACACTAACTGCCACACCCCTATACATTAGGACCAATTTCTAACTCCTCTCCTTAAAGTGCTATCACCTCTATTATATTCTCACTCTAACCCCTATCTTCTCCTCCTTAAAGAACCATCACACATCTACCTTTATCCATTACCCTACCACTCTATCCACAAATATCCCTACGTTCAACCACCTAAACCTAAAAAAATGTCCCAAGGACCCTACAAACCCTTACCTTTATTACTACTCCTAATTATACTTAACATTCCCTATCTACTTACTCTCTACGAACACCATACATTCCTAGGACTGCATACCCACAACACACACACCTCTATCCTTACTCCCAGCTCCACTCACAGTCTTAGCAACCTCTCCAGCTCAGCTAAGTACTCAGCAGCCATATTTCATAGACTCCATCACATCTCTCAATGTAACCCACTAGCTAGAAAAACCAAGAACCTAATTTGTAAACTTTTACAACTCATCCTAAAAGTTCAGGTCTACTCCTTGTTAGACGGTGATATACACCCAAACCCAGGTCCTACCACTATCACAGCTACACAGCCTGATACACCAACATTTTCAATCTCACAAACACTTACCAAACCCCCCAACTCTCTCCTGATAGCTTATCTTAACATTCGTAGCATCAATAATAAAAAGCTCACCTGCATGCCCTTATTGATGTTTATTCCTTTGACATCCTCTGTCTGTCTGAAACATGGCTTAATCCATCAATTCAAGACAGTGCAGTTCTACCCCCTGGCTATAATATCATAAGACGTGACTGTAACACTAAAAAAGGAGGAGGCGTAGCCATACTTTATAAGAATGGATTACAAGTTACCTTGTTGGCTCCCAAACCTCCACTTTGCAACAATGCAGAAATTCTTCTAACAAAGATTCAGCTTAAGAAAAGCAAAGCCATATATCTATCATGTGTCTATCTTCCCCCAGACAATAACATCAACACATTAGAGGCTATCCTCAACTGGCTCTCAAGCAACTACCCCCAATAAACCATTATACTTGGAGATTTTTAACATTAACTGGAACTCCTGTATATCTGAGCAGCCTTCTACTCATATCAACTTATATGGTTTTACCCAAACTATAACATCCCCTACCCATACCAAAAAAACTAACAACAAAACAAGTACCCTTGACTGGATACTCACTAATGCTCCCCAACTAAAACTATAAAACAGGCACCCTCCCTGAAGACATGAATGATCACTTGCTTACCTATTTAATCAGAACAAAAACTGACATCCCAAACTCAACCATCTGTATAACTATTCGCACTACCAAAAATTTTAACCTTGCTCACTTTCAAGCTGAACTAGGCACCTGTGACTGGTCACCCCTGAAATACCTCCCAATAGATAATACTGTGAAATACTTTAACTCTAAATTTCTATCCATTTTAGACAGCCATGCCCCATTACGCAAAGTTAGAATTAGAACCAAACCAGCACCATGGCTCACCAAAACTACCAAACAAAAAATCCTCCAAAGAAATAAACTATGGGCCAAATGGCGCTCAACAAAAAGCCCCTTAGATCACCTGCAATTCAGACAACTAAGAAATGAAACAAAAAAAGCCATATTAGCCAATAAAAGAAACTACTACTACCAGCTTCAACAAACCACCAAAATAATCCCCAAAAATTCTGGCGAGGTATCAATAACCTCCTACACCCTGGACGCTCAAGTACTCCCTCTCCCTCTGGCTCTGTTCACAACAATCCCATCCAAATAGCTGACTCATTTAATACTTTTTTCACTGAAACGATACAATCCCTAGCCAATCAGCTATCCTCTAGCACCCCATGCTCTGCCGCAACCTCTACCAATAATCCTCCTCAATTTCATTTTCAGCCAGTGCCCACTTCACTCATCTGTAACCTCATACAGAAACGTAAACCCACTGCACTCTCTGCTGATCAATTATCTGCAGAATACCTGCAAAAAGCTGCTAAAGTCATAGCCTACCCCATATCCATCCTCATTAACAGAACTATTTCTGAAGGAACTATTCCCCTCATCAGGAAAGTCTCTCACATTATTCCCATGCATAAGGGTGGTAACTCCAATGAGCTGTCCAATTATAGGCCCATAGCTATTCTATCTCCTTTGGCAAAAATAATGGAAAAATGTATACATCTACAACTGTTAACCTACCTACTTGATCACAATTTATTAGCACCCTGTCAACATGGCTTTAGACCATTTCATAGCACCACCTTTGCTCTCTTATCCTTCACTAACCATATTAACAGTAATCGTAATAATGATACTCTATCCTCAGCCCTTTTTATTGACCTGTCTAAAGCATTTGACATGGTTAACCACCACCTGCTTATAGACACACTCAAAAACCTGTCATTGGACACTCATACTATACAGTGTTTCCAATCATACCTACATAATAGGCAACAGGCTGTACTATGAGAAAATACTTTATCTTCCCACCTCCCAGTTGCTCTAGTGGTCCAGCATGGATCTATATTGGGTCCATTACTCTTCTCCATCTTTACAAATGACCTTTATTCTGTAATTCCACAAGCTGACTGTATCCAATACGCTGACGACTCCACACTCATATGCTCTGCTACTTCTCAATCAGAACTACAGTCACTAACCCAAAAGACCTTTAGTACAGTTGAAAACTGATTCCTACAAAGACGTCTTATCTTTAACCCCAAAAAAACTAAAATGCTACTATTTACCCCCACCCGCAGAACCTCCCCACTTAACTTTACTATTACTTCAAATAACGGAGCTATAATATCTCCTGAACCAACTACCAAACTACTCGGAGTACTAATAGATAATAACTTGTCTTTTGAACCTCCCATTAATAACACCATAAAAACAGTAAACAAGAAACTAGGTTCCCTCTATAGAATCAAAACCTTTCTAACACTTCCAGCCAGGGTTACCATTGCTCACACCCACCTTATCTCTACCCTGCTCTATGCCTCCCCTATCTATACCAAAATATGTAGAAGTAATCTGAGTAAAATTTCATCCTCCTACAACAATATTGCCAGATTTGCAGCTGGGTCCTCCTATAGAACTCATCACTGTATCAACCTGAATCAGCTAGGATGGTTAGAGTTGCCAAATCTAATACTTTTTAATCAACTAATAGCCCATAAGATCCTGTATTTACCTCAAAATAATTCACCCATACTTACATCCCTAGTCATCCCCTATAACAATCTCAAGACCTTACGTTCATCTAATAAACTACTTGTACAAATATCAAAATCCAACAACTCAGCTGGTGACACCTTGTTCTCCAATACTGTAGGCAAAGCCTGGAACATCCTCCCAAGCCAGCTAACCTCAATATCCTCTGTCAGCTTATTTAAAAGCAAGCTTAAACCCTACCTTAAATCACACTGGCTATGCCCCTGTGTTAACCCAGACTAAGCACCTGACCATTAACTAGACTCCCACAATTCCTAGTCTCTCATGATCATGATCTTGTGTTTACTCACTAATTATTAGTAAGCTTAACCTTCCTTAGGATTTTTTCTCATGTAAATATGTATATACTGTGGAATGATCAACCATCTTCATATAAGATCACAACCTAGGTGTTAAAGAACACTATAAATCCATTCTTGTATGCTGATCTTTTATACTCTATCTATTGATCACTAATGTTTTCTTTCTTAGGTTTATGTGTGACCTTAGTACCTATTAATATAAACTACTAGCTGTATCTAGTTTAGTCTTAGATTTCATTTTCTTTCCCTAATAGAATACATAATACAAAATCCTAGGATTGTAATATGTTATAAAGATTTGTAATACACCATTTCTAATGCAAATGTCTTAGTCTTGTTCATATATTCTTAGATAAATTTTTCTTTCCCTACTGAAATATAAAATATGTAATCTTAGGCTTGTAATATATTTTTTAAAAACTTGTTATGTACCAAATTCTACTGTTAATGTCTTTGTCTTGACCTTTTATGTTGTTGTAATTTGTGGAGCTTTTCTCCCCAGGCCTCCACTGAAAATGGACATATATATCCAGCTGGACTAGCCCGGTCAACAAATGTAAAATAAAATAAATAAATAATTGATATTAATTTCTGTAGTGTAGGTGATAAACGTGTGGAAAAATTACTGATACACCAGGGTTGCAGTATTTGGGGGGAGGCAACACATGGTTGTATTGTAAATATGTGACATATTGCTAGATTGGGCCTTCATTTTGTTATGTTTCCTCATGTAATTGTATGTCATAGACAGGAAATAGACAGCAAACAGCAGTAATACATAATATTTACGTTTTCATACTGGAACAAGTGGTGGGTTTGCTCGATGGTTGGCAAAGGCCATGCATATGCAAGACACACATTTTCAATTCTCTCCATGTTTGCATATAGCTAAGCAGTGTGTAAAAGTGAGATGCATTGCTAAAGTCTGAGAGTTAGTATTGAGTCTATGAAACACACCTGCTGCTTAACTGACTCTGTGGCAGCAGGTGTAAATGCATTGACAGATTTCTTTTTGAGCCCATTTGATACTGGGTTCAAATCAAGGTGCATCTAATACTTTTAAATACTTTTAAATAAACATTGATAATGCAATGACATGAATTCTTTATAGTACGTTTGCTATGTATTAGCATTATCTAGCAGGGTTAAGCGTCATTGCAAAGAGGTAACCACAGCATTTTGCGACCGCTCACCATTGCAGCACATTGGTGCATGATGCACACCTCCACGCAAACATAGAGCCCAAAATGGAAGGAATCCATTGCCTTTTCTGCTACTTATGTGTGTTGTGTGTGATTATATTTTGACCAGATTAAAGATGTTAAAATGGGGTAGATAGGAAAGTGGTGAAATGGTGGTAAGAGCAAAGGGAAAGCAGTACAGGAATGTGCAGGAGGGCGGTAGGAAAGAACCATAGCTACCCATTTCTTTAACAGTGTAAACTGAAAATATGTGTAAACTATTAACTGAATTTGGGCTGTCTCCTTCATAAAGCAGGGTGACTACAGTGCAATCATGTTGTATAGACAATTGGACTGAATCAAGTGTGTCAAGAAGACACATGCGTAAAATGGAGAGCTATGTATAGGACAATTTTTTTTTTGTGGGATAGGTGCCCATTTTTTTTTTATATTTCTTTAAGACATTAATGTTGGGGAAGGGACATAGGTATGTCTGCATTAGATAAGTTGGGTAGGTGAGGAAGCAAATGCAAACATACAAGACAAACAAGACAAGAGACAGGGATGGTGATGGGCACAAAATGTTGGGGGAACATCACAAAGGCTCATGCCCATCAAGCTTGGAGACAGTGAGAATCAAGTTCTTACTCAATGGAATGTCATCACTGTCACCTTACTCATCTGGTGGCTGGAGTGCTTGACATCTCCTAGTCTTCCTATAGACTATAAGGGAGAGAAGCCTCTCCATCCATTGTAGGCATACACCAATGGTGCAGCATATAACCCTACACACCATTCCTGACAACTCAGTGCATGTAATCCTCTGCCACTATTCCTGGAGAAGGTCAAGCAGGGAATGGCTGATCCACTGGGGCTGGCCTACCTCATTGTGCTGTGTAGCATTTAGTGATGTGGTTACATGGATGACATGGAGATATTTTGATGACACATTGAAAATAAAAAAAAAACAGAGTTAAGGGTCGGGGTGAGAGGAAAAATGAGATAGCATTAATACCATCATATGTGACATACAATGCATTAATACAATTATACAACTCTTTTATCAGAAGTATTATATTTAACTTTACCTCCTGTACTGCATATTGCTGAAAGTAACCCTTGAAATGTGCATATACTGCACATGTGTGTGCTCCAGTTATACAGATAACAGTTTGCAGCAGGACATTTGTGAAATTGGTATGGAGTTTTTAATTTAATGTAAATATTATTAAAGAAATAACAGTATTATATAGTTGTGAATTGTGGTATTTGAACCCACAACCTCTAACTACAGTCTAATATTGGATGCTGTTTGTCTTTCTCACTGAAGAAGGCTATTGAGCTGAAACTAGTTTGGTTTGGGTGTTTGGACGTTTTTCCCCCACACATGTTATTATATCTTTTGGCAGATTAAACTATCATATCACACTTTGTGCTGGCTCTGTCTTGTTTTGAATGCACTTTTGGATTATAGAGCCTTTGCACTTGCCGTACATGCGGGTTGAACTGATTTTTTTTAGCTTGCATACTGCCAAACTTTGCACAAATGAAATAAGTACAGCCAAACCTAACATTCATTTCTGTCATTTCGTGTGATTGCACTAAGTGCCACATCATGCAAACACTGTCTCCCCCCTCAAAAAAAAAAGAAAAAAGACAAGTAGTTGAAATGGGGAACATTAATCTATGACTTGCACACTAGAAAATGTTGGTTTACATGAGATATTTTTACATAGATCTGGATTTGAACTCTTACTCCAATGAACCTTCAGAATGCAGGAAAGGCATCTTATCCCTCTTTGCCACACAAACATCATTACAGCAATAATCTGAAATCATTATGCATGCAACCAACTGCAACATTATCTACTATGATATGAAATCATACAACTGTTATTTGTACATATATTATTTTTGGATGTAGTGCACTAAGTGATTACACAACCAGTTATGATTATTGCTTACAAATATACAGCTCTGTATTACCTCTCTGTGTTTGTTGGTCATAATTCTTTTATCTGCCCAGTAATCTGAGACATGCAGTCTGTAAGCCATTCTACATCAATGGACTTAAAATATGTAAGGATATTAAATGGAAATAATATCATATGCAGTTGTGCATCAATAATGGAGATGAGTCTGATGAAGAGAAGAGTAGAGGATCTCTAGATCCTGATGTTGCAAACCTCCCTTTCATGATCAGATGGGTCACATAGAAGGACTTTCTAACCACTTTTTTCAAAGGAAAGCTAACTACTAACAAAGGAAAGCTGACTATCTCCTTCTTCCCCTGATTTTCAGATTCCTTCCAGGGGATTGCCTAGTATGTGGTACTCCTTTTTTTTTCTGTTTTTGATTTTTATGCATTTTTTTTTTTTTTGCTTTTTGAGACCATTTGACACCATGCTCCATCAGTCTCTTAGGCCCTTCGGAGGATCTCCATTTTTGCGGAGACTCTATTATAATTTGCAATTGTCCATTGTGTCCGTCAGCCACAACCCTTCGTGCTTGCCTGTACTTTACTCTGTATAGTATAACAGGGACAGGCCCCACCCAAGAACCCTGAGGCAGGCACGCTCGTTACTGGTCTGGATGATCTGATAGATAGATCTACTCTTACTTTATGGGGGATCTCTCTCTGAGAGCCAGCTTCATGCACATCTCTTGTGTAGGTTTTTTATGCAGGCTGGTGAGCTTATTAATAATAACTGAATGGGGGGTGTCAAATAAATTTAGCAGCAAGGTCAAGGTAAGCCCATGTGTACCTCCTTTCCCTTATCTATAGCCTGAGTAACTGTCTCAAGGAAATCCACCAGGTTCAGGAGGCATGATCTGCCCTTGATGAAGCCGAACTGTGTGGGGTCCAGCGACTGGAGATTCCCAATCTCTCCCTTTATGAGTTCAGTAATGATTCGCTCCATAGCCTTACAGATCAGACAGGTCAGGCTTATTGGTCAGTAGTTCCCAGGGTCAGTTGTGGCCCCACCCTTGTGTAACAGGACCACTGTTGCTGTGCGCCATTCTATGGGCACATATCCTGTGGAGAGGGTGAGACTGAACAGGGTATTAAGATGTGGGGTTAATTCCTTTTGGAGCTCGTGTATGACACAGCCCAGGACACCATCTGGTCCCATGAAGGCAGTGTTTTTAGCTTTAGATAGAGCCTTGTTAACCAAAGTATCAGTAATAATTGGACTTACACAATCCCCTGGAATGGTAATAGGCCCTGTAGGTGGTGAGGGGGGGGGATTTGCACTGAACCTGTCAGCCAAGATGTTGGCAATGTCAGAAGGATCAGTGTATTTTGTTCCATTTTGTACTAGCTCAGAATAGACCTGAGCATTGCCATTTAGGTTCTTGACATAGCCATAGAAGGCCTTATGGTTATCCTTGGCATCCTTGGCAACTTTCTTTTCAAAATTAGCTTTAGTTGACTTGATGAGGGCCCTCAATTTCTTACTAATGCTGATCAGGGATGAATTTTCTACTTGAGATTTGGCCTTTTTTTGTAGAAGTCTCCTCTTTTTATTGTAAAGTTTGCTTATGGCCGGGGTCCACCAGACTGGTTTCTTCTTGCTTGAGGAAGGAGTCTTGGTTTTATTTGGGATAGCACAGTCCATGCAATCCTGAAGATGCATATAGAGTGCCTTGGTGTAGGATTCCGCATCCTGGATATAATTATCCTTCTGCAAGGGAATAGTGAAGCTTTCCACTTCAGATGCAAGTAGTTTGAAGTTTGCTTTGGAAAGGTTTTTGACTATGGTTTCTTTGACTGGGAGAGGTGGAGGGGTGAGGATGTCCAGGGTTATCAGTTTGTGGTCAGATCTGACCAAGGAGAGAGTAATAATGGGTGTGGTACAATGGGCGCCCATATTTGTGATGATTAAATCCAATATGTTGTCCCCTCTAGTGGGGGAACATATTAGTTGTTCAAAGGCATTTGAATTTATAAAGTCTATGAATCACTGAGCATAGGAGTTGGAACATTGGTAGTTCATCCAGTCTATACCAGGGTAGAAATCACCTAAGATTATGGTGTTGGGTACGACCTTTATATTTTCCATTGTCTCAAGGAATGTAGAGTGAGCATCTTTGGACATGGTGGGCGATCTATAACCGGCTATATCTTAAAATGTGGTTTTGCCTGCTGATAGTTGCGCATGGATGATCTCTGGGGCATCATGCTGCACTACTAACCTGGAGATATGGGTATCCTTGATGAATATGGATAGACCTCCACCCTTTGTACTGCGATCCGGTAACTGAGGCCAGAAGGTATGATATGAATTGTAACCTGGCAGTGCTGGGGTGCTCTCTTGAGCCTTGAACCAGGTTTCCGTCACTGCACGAACATCGATTTTCTCCATGCTGAGGAGAGCCTTGAGTGTGTGCATTTTGAGGTTGAGACTTCTGGTGAGTAGCATTACCCTTAGTTTTTGGTTACCTGTGCTGATTATGGTGGTTGGTTTGTCCTTTGAGCCTTGCCTAAAAAAGGTACTATGGGGACGGCAAGAGCCTTGGCCAGTATTCAAAAACCTAGGGGTGACAGGTGCAACCCATCTCTGGCAAAACAGTGAGGCTTGTCTATCATGTCATCCCAGGCAGACACATACTGGATCCCCTTAGAATGACACCAGAAGCTTATCCAATTGTTGAAATTGATCATTTTGTCTTTGTATTGTGGTATCATTCTAGGTGAAGGTAGTATGCTACTCAAGGACAGGGTCATACCAGCTTATGCTACATGATCAGAGAACTCCTCAATGTCTCTTTTCATGTAGTCCAGGGAGGTACATCTTAGATCATTCACACCAACATGTACAATGACAGCATCATACTTGTACTTGTTCTGGAGTGACCTAATTTCCTGTGTTATGTGGCGGATCCTAGCACCCGACAGGCAGCTGACAGTAACCTTCTCCTTGTTCAGCCTGGTGAGTGGAACATCTGTGTGCCTTACTATAAGTCTCCTAGTACTAACGTGTCAGGTATGGTGTTTTGCCTTAAGGGCTGTTGTGAGGCACACTGCTGAGGTGAATTATGTGTTTTCTGGCTTGTGTTTGGGGGTGCAGGTTGCTTGCTTGTCTGCTTTGGATGGCACTGTTTCTTTTTCAGATTGGTACCTAGTGTCTCTGAATATGTTTTTGTGTATATATGCATATGTTTTGCCGGTGCTTGTTTTGTAGATTCATGTGTGACAGGTGGTGTGATGCAAGTGTGTCCCTTATCCTCTTGACTGTCTGTTACAGTCATGGGTTGAGAGTGCTTAGCCTCCAGTCTGGCTGTGTATTTGCATGGATTAGTAAGAAATGTACTGATGCCATGGGCATGTTTGTCAAGACAATTCACAGGTATACATGATTGGCAATACCTTAAAATGGAATGCTCTGTGATACATCTAGAGACATATTTCAGGGACAGTTCATATGATAGCGCTTTTTGCATCTCAAAGATGGTTTGTTAGCAAAATGTGTCATTTTCCAGGTGTTTTGGTGGGCAAGCTGCATTTCGCTTATGGCACAAATAAGGACATGTTGCTATTGTTACTCTCCATTTTTTTGCATTCAGCCTATTGTTCATATTTCAAATCTCTAGACAGTTTTATGTTAATACTGAAATGCTACCTTTTCTGTTTTTTTTTTTTTTTTCTGGGAACAGTTATTTTGTAGTTATGTGAAACTTATATGTAGTATACTTCTGTTGTCTCTTAGGACACCCAGGACTATGCCATCCAGGCATGTCAATCCATGAAGGCCACCCTTCACTGTTGCTAAAAACCAGGTTATTGCTGATGCTTTTAGGCAACATGATAATTTCCTGCTTGAAAGGAGATGGGGAGAAATGTCACGAAGAATGCAGATTTGGTGACAGATTGTTGATGATGTTAATGCCATGGGTGGCCATGACAGGACATATGAGCAGGTGTGCCATAGAGCTACTGACATGATCACAACTGCATAGAGGACAACAGCTGCAGTGGGACATGATTGGATGGATACCCGGGCAGGGGCATCTGCTACAGAGCCACCACTAACACCAAATGAAGAGTTCTTGTCCATTGTCAGGGATCCAGATAGCTCCCATGAAAGTGCAGAACAACATGTCTTTGACATTTGTACAACTGTTTCAGGGGCAGCAAGAATGTCCCGGGAAGAGCCACCTATGTAGGATTTTGTATCCCAGTTTTTGAATACTGTTGTATAGTAAAACAATTTAAATTAATGTGTTACTTCTGTTTCACAAGAATGTATTTATTTTTTTTTGGGGGGGGGGTTGAAGATTGCTACAGTTAATAACACATTCTGACTGATTAGCTTAGGTTGGAGTTGTCATCCAACTTTTTGTTGAAAACATAGTAAATGGGCATATAAAGGGGAAAAGGATTACCCCCATGTTACTGTTAATTGTGATGATGTTGTCCTTACGTTTTGCTTAAGTTCTAACAGGACCATCTGTCTTATAGAGGATACCCTCATCTGCAGATGATAAGCCAAACATTTTTATGTCAGCACTGATGAGTAATTCAAAGACATGTTTTAGTGTGTGATTTTGATGTCAGGACTGTTTTGTGTATTACTGTACTGTCTAATAGTGTCAGCACTGTTGTTTTGTTAGCATATATTGGAGTATAGTAGAGTGGGTATTAATTGCTCCTGTGTTTGTTGCTTATTATTACATGTGATCCTGACAGTGGAAGTGTGAGACTTCTACCACCTGATGTCTTTGTATCGGCAGACTCTGATGATGATAGTGGCTAATCACAGGCAAAGTTGGGGGTGCATAGGTTGAATCTGACACTGTGGCTGATATATAGCCACCCCCTGCAACTCCATCATACAAAGCAAGTAGGCTTATGCCTACCCATTCCAGTGAGCCCTCAGATATTGGACAGGTGGGGGTGTGAGGCAATTGATTAGGGAAGTGTGGTTACTGTAGCTTCAGTGCTTGTTAACTCTAGCCATAGCCAAAGTGTGGGTGAGATGGCACACAGGAGGGTTATTAAGGGTGCTTGGAGGAGGCCTGCTATCCATCCTCCACCTGATCCAGATGTCTCTTCCTGTGCCACTCAATATAAGCTTAGGGCCATCATGGAGACACAGGTAAACTCTGATAGGGACTCCAGAGAAATACTTAGGGTTGTAGATGTGGAACAGGCTGACATGTGTAACTGCTTCCACCATTTTGCTGATTCAATGGATCAAAGTAATGACACTTTGGAATGAGGGGTGTCTGAGATGGTACAAGCGGTGTCTGTGATGGAACATCTGCTGGGAGGGGAACGGCATCCTCATGGGCATAGGACAGCCACATCATCTGCTGTTAGCCAATGAGACTATGCCCAATCATGCTCCCATAATGGCAGTACTTCCATTGCTATGTCAGTTCATGAGCTGTCCACAACCATGTCTACAACCAGACATGGCAGGCCATGGGGTCATGGTCCTGGAAGTCCTCATGAAGGGAGCTCATCCAGCAGACATATCTCATGTTCAGGTAGCAACATTGAATCTGGCCATGGGCGTGGATGTGCTAGTGCAATTCCTGGCAGAGCCAGTTCTCGTTGTTGGTGATGACAACGATGAACTGCCACCTCTACCATGTATGGAACACACCTGTCTGACATACCAAGACGTAGAGCTAGCACATAGCTTGGCTGTGTTCATGCAGATACTCACACACCAATCACACTCAGAGGACCTCTACAGATACACACACACACACACACACACACACACACACACACACACACACACACACACACACACACACACACAGCAGTTGCATGGTTCAGATGTGCAGCTTAAATTCATTTTGTCTCACTGTCCATTTGTTGGTTTATCCAAGTATCTGCTGTCTTCTCTTTCTTATGCACTTACCAGCATTTTGTGTCAGTCTAAGGTTCCTGCCCCCCCCCCCACACACACACACACACACACACACACACACACACACACACCACACACACACAACACTCTGTGCAAGTGATTATAACTGTGCCATATTCCAGTTATGTATCTTTTGGATTCAGGGACACATAAGCTTTGTGTCTAATACTCAGGGTGTATAGCTGACTTACTGCTTATTATATCAGCATTTGTGGTGTTGAACTGGTAATTGTACCTTTGACATATTGATCTTAGAAAGTTCGACATAGCATCACAATTTCCCAACTTTATTGTGAATGATCTTTTGAGGAGTGTGAAGTCTGAAACTGCAATGTATGTCATTAGTTTCTAACTTCTCTCTTGTATGATTTTCCAGTACAAATGTATGGTGCTAAACTGAGAGCATGCAATGACCATCATCACTTTTGAGAGGTATGACTATGTGAATCTTTGATGCCTGAGGCCTACTATTTAATAATGGATACATATACATCAAATAAGTCTCTGCTGCCACATGACAAGGTAATTTTTGTACAAATCTCTCACCTTTTACTTGTTTACACTACCAAGTAATGAAATGCAAGCATATACTACTCATTCAGATTATTACACAATATACTCCAAGTTTAATATTTACCTTGTAAATGCAGCAGTTGCAACAGTTTTAGTTCAGGGCTGACTTTGTCTGATGCCAGCAGTACATGGCCAATGCATGGGGAGGTAAAAGTTGTAAGAGTTGCCTGGCATCAATGTTACTATATGAATGGGAGGTTTTAGGCCTCTAGGTAATGAGTGAGTGTGCTATGCATTGTCTCTTAGCCAAAGTAAGGGCATATTTAGCACTCCTTCAGCTGCCTACACCCACAGCAGCTGCTGGCTTCCCTGCTGACTCCTCATCTGCATGAGGCTGTGGTGACTTTGGCATTGGTGGTGGGATGTGTGCTCCTTCTCCTTGTTGATCCTGCTGAAGCTGTTTTCTCAGGATGATGTTGTGTAGCATTGCACATACTGTGAATATTAAAGTACATGTCTGTGGATTGCACTGCAGGGCTCCCACAGATGTATTTAGGCACTGGAACTACAACTTCAGCAACCGAAACACACACTCTGTAATATTTATGGTTTGAGCATGTACCTCATTATGGCATTCTTCAGTGGGTGTGTGTGCATTACCTGCATCCCCCAGTAAATGACAATGTGGGATACTCCCCCAGTGAACATCTGATACAGTTGGGAGGTGTGCTAGGTATATGAGTTGGGGTAACTGCTAGGGTTGCCTGCACACACGCTCAAGATGATTCCCTTGGCATTACACATGACTTGGCAATTAACAGAGTGGAAGCCTTGTCTATTTATGGAGCGCCTTCCCTGTTCACCTGCTGATGCCTTAATTTCTATATGTGTGCAATCTATGGCACCCAGTACTTCATGGTAGTGTGCTACAGGTCAGAACTCCTGCATATTTCTGGGCATATCCTCAGGAGTATGGGGAAAATATATGTGTTCACTGGCATGCTGGAGCATAGCATTAAGGAATTGATGGTGGATCCTGGATAGTGATGCCTGTGACACCCTCCAAGATGTCCCTTTTTGGTCTTTGAAAGGTACCTGTAGCTAAGATTCTAAGTGCTACAAATACCTTTGTCTCCACTGGGATGGGGTCCCCCTCCATTTTCCCCTGGCTCTGAGTTAAGGATGACAGAGGTTGCAGTGTTACTGTGGTATGTCTCTATCCACCCTGTAGTGCTCTACAATTTCCACATCAAGTAGGTTGTGATAAGTTACCCAGGGTCTAAAAACTCTTCAGCCTGTTGCACATACACATGAATTAAATAACAGTTGTCCCTAACATTGTTTCTGTGTAGACTCATTTCCAGGGCTCTATTTAAATAAGTTTTGGAATTTACAGGGAAAAATAGCACTAAGTCTACACTGTTGCTTTATAGCTTATTGAATAGCTCTTCCATCTTGGATTGTTTGATTAGCATGCAGTTCAGCTGCTTATGCTGTAATTAGCATGTCACAGTGTTTACCTTGTTTGTGCAGCTCTACACACCATGTAGAGCTGCTTACTAAGTTTAAAACAGTGTGCTACCATATTCATGCCATGCTGCGACATGCACATGGTGTAAATGGACCATGTAGGCTTTATTGAATCTGGCTGATTGCCTTAACAGATGTGGATAATTATATGAACAATTCTCTCAGTCTCATTTGATCATGTTTCCAGCTTAGTCAGGAAATCCTTTTATCTCACCCAATTAATTTCTAAGAGAATATCTTCAAGATCTAAATAAGCCATCCTGACACAGTACTATTCCCTTATCAAACCAATCATTGAATATAATGCCACCATTGGTATTTTTAAATGTAAGCATTTGTTCATCTAGAAAGGCCCCAAAAAATACCATAACAAGAAAATTAAGGTCCTCAAATTGTTTGATTATTCTGTTAGATTAGCACAACTCAGCAACATTTAGTAGCCTATAGAGTGCAACTGAGGTGAACTGTGTCTCACCTTTGAAGCTGTGAAAGATCCAGTCCTATTTGATCTCCTATTCCTTTGAAAAAAAAAACAGTGGCTTAACAAAACAAATGCCCACACCAGGGACATAAAACTATTCCAAAATGTAAACAAGACTAGCTGGAGATCTAGATTCATACCTCATCTTATTCCCAGCCAGTGGAATAACTTACTCAGGTGAAACAAAGCACTATTTTGATTACCTTTAAGGTTCATCTTTCTGATTGGATGGGTGTCCATAAACTTACAATAAGATTGTCATGCATAGCCTTGTTTAGTTTTGGATGGGTGCACTATTAAGTGATTGAAGGGGGGGGGTGCACATTTTTAATTGTGTCTACTTAAAGGTGTACTGTATATGGCAGGACATCATATGGGCCTCATGATCACTTGCCTGTTATTGTCCCTAACTTCCTGTGTTCCTAGATACGCATGTAATATACTAACAGTCGCAAAACATTATAGAAAGAACATCTTGACTAAATAACAAGGGACAGTGCAGACACATTTTCAGGACACAGTACATAACTAAAAGAAGTATAAATTAATATAAGATGAACAAAAGCAGATAATAGCTTTGAGTTTTACATTGACAGATTAGCCAATATAAATAAGGTGACGAGGGGATGTAACTAGTTTCATGATGCTATACTTACATATTCAATTCTTTTAATGGTGGGTGGTCAGTACAGAGAAGAGTATTAACTGCAAATGGTGTGAAAACAATAAAAAAAACCAGGGAAATACAGCCATTGCAATGTCCAGGTTTCACAAAGTTGCATCATAGGACAGTGTATGCCTTGGCCAAGAATACATTGCTGTGTAAAGTGAACATGCACAACCAAGTACAAAGATGTTGCCCATAGTAATCAGCTAGTTGAACTTCAGGGTGAAAAAACAGTATAAGATGGAAAAGGCAAAATGTCAGCAAAGTGGTACAGAAGAGCTATGTAGAAAGGAAAGGGGGGAGTCTTGTGCTGCTTTGTGTGAACTAGTGAGAATGTGTCTAGCCCACTTCAGGTAGAATGAGTAGATTGCAAGCTGTCCATTGCACTCTAGAACATATAATATATGTTAAATGATCTGGTACCCAGCCTGCTAGACATGTTCTTTGTTCCATCAGAAAGGTGGGAAGTAGAGTATATGAAATATTTCAAGCAGAGAAGATACATAGAGAAGGATAACATATATGGTAATGCAGAGGAGGAAGGACACATTTTCTTAACTGAGATAGGTCTTCTGTATATATATATATATATATATATATATATATATATATATATATATATATATATATATATATATATATATCAGATGTATCAACACAGCCCCGATGGTCGTAATGCAGTCTCCTTGAAAACAAATCCAATAAGAAATCTGACTTTTAAACAAATGTTCACTAGTTTATTAAGAAATAAAATAATAAAACGTTAGCGCTATCGCTGTCTACACCGCTTCATCAGACGTTACATTATAACAGCGTTTCCTATAATATATATATAGAAATCCTATCCTAAAACATATTTCCTATCTATTTCACATAACAACACTTTCTTAAATATAAATATAAATCAGCAAAATAAAAAAATAAATTTAAAACATTAAAAAAACAAATATATATAAAAATATGATATAACTCTATAGTAATAATAAATCCCCTTCAATCGGGAATATTAATAAATATCAGTCTGCCCACAACGGATTATAATGTGTGTGGTTATACTATATATATATATATATATATATATATATATATATATATATATATATATATAACCAAACTGTGATAACTAATGTGAACGAAGAACTGTACTAATAAAACAACAAACTTCTTTCTTATAAACTGAAAGAAAGACACTTGAAGGCAAAACTGATGCTAAGCGCTTTAATTCTTTAATGATATCTAGAACTTCTTCATAACTGACAAACTTTAAAAAAGTCAGGTATAAATAAGGTGCATCTCTCTACCTTGTGCACCCCTTGTGCACCTTATGTGCTACTACTACGCAGTTGAAAGGGTGTTACAGGGACTAAAAAGATTGACATTTTGTGTCTGGGTGGCCAGTTATATAGGCTCCATCATACTCTGGAGGCTTGATGACAGGAGACTACAGGTCTAGTGAATCTGCAGCACATAGTAGGAGGGCTGATGAATGGTCACCTATTGCATCAATGTCCAGTCCAGCACCACCACTTCCATTACCTCTTGCCAAGCTAGGTGAGATGATTGGGAAACTTACCTTCTGAAATGGAAAGGAGCCTCATCATGGATGTACTTCCAGTGTGATCACCTACCTCAGCTGCAGCCACAGCTCAGTGGCTCTATCAAGACCAGCAAAAAGGAAAGAGAAAGAGGAGGATGCTACTGATTAGGATGCTCTACACATTGTTCAGATAGTACAAGCACAGGAGAAGAAGCTGGAGTCCCA
This sequence comes from Protopterus annectens, assembly GCF_019279795.1. NCBI lineage: Eukaryota > Metazoa > Chordata > Ceratodontiformes > Protopteridae > Protopterus > Protopterus annectens. The sequence continues at coordinate 524,603,200 of NC_056739.1, read as the reverse complement.
TTCATCCTGCTGTGGTGAAAGTCTTTGCTATCTCCTGCAATAGACATCAGTATTCTTCACTCATTCCGATCATGTTAAAAGCCATAAGTTGAAGCAAATAATTTCTTACAGCCACGGATGACATATCCACACAGTACAAATGTAAAATTGTACATGTATATGTGGTGAGATAGTGCCCTTAGCACGTGGAAATGTTTACACTGCCACATGCATGTGAAATCAAACAGAAGCCTGAGGCAATACTCACAGGCAGAGAATATCAGTCAGCTATGTGCAATGATACAGACACATCACATGGTAGTTACAAACCAGTATCTGCACTGGCAGGTGCTATGCCCCACAATGAATGCACAGTGACATAAAAATAGTAACAAACAGAAACCAGAGCAGACCAAAGGCAAACTCTTACAATACCATATCATATGGGACATTCTAGTTCTTTCTTTGCTTCACAGCAGCATCAGTATAAATCGTTGTTTAGAAGGATGCCATTAATCCTTGTCATTTCCACTGCTCAGTAGTAAACATATCTACAGTATGAAATGGACTCAGTGGGTGTCCCAGTGGCCTCTGCCTGAATTGACTGTGTATGATGTAATGCCACGAACTTCTTAGCATACCAGTCAGCCACTCTGCATGAAAAACTAACATTAGTAGGCATCACCACGAATATGCATAGAAATAAAAGGGTGGACTTTTATCCACAATTTATGAATGACATTGAATCGTGTGTGGTACATCTCAACACTGTTAGCTAATGTGAAGATGCCCCCAAAAAACATCTTAAAATTTAATGCTACAGTAACAGTACTGTTCTGCTGCATACATACCACAGGCTTCTCTCATCCATGCCAATCTAGCGGCATGGGTTTGCACATTCAGTTTTCGGTCTGTGACCTGCATACATTCACTCATCATTTACAATCAAACCATTGGCCCTCATATGTTATAAGAGGAGTACTATGCACTCTGCTATGTCTTATATTGTGAATTCACAGGTCATGTGTACTCAGAGCCTGCATGCCTGAACCAGTATGCACAACATGCTGGTTGAGTGCAGAAGAGCATATCTATACCATACATTACTGTTGTGCTTCAGTGAAACAATACTCGTGGACATCAGTGGACTGCAGTTTTGTAAGAAAACATTTAGTGGAAATTCTTCCATTATTCTGTCTGAACTACACATGCATGTTACAAAAGGACAGCTGGTGGCTGGCTGCAGAGCCAAGCTCCTATCAGCATCACTCTAAATCCACTGTCTTCTATGTGCCAACGTAGACGGCTAGCCCAATATTAACCTAAACAGTCATGTGAAATTCTGTGTGTTACCTGTCACAGCTGTATAGGTGTACATGTGCAGATCTGAGCTGATGCCCCTGCTCTGTGGAATTAATTCTGGACCCTAAGACTCATACCAGATTTGTGGATTTGTGGCAAATACTTAGTCCTTATCCCTTTACATTCATGTCAAGGCAGCCTAACATTTCTCAGTGGCAGCCTACTGTTCCCAGACAGTTGTATTCTACAGTTATTATATTATCTTATCATAGGTGTACTCATGGTTAACATCACCAGTTAAGGAGAATGGAGGGGTGCTCACCAAAATCTTCTAGACCACATGTGGAACACAGTGGTCAAAAACATCAGTTCAGTGGCTGTGAAGAATCGCATGATCCAGCAATGTAGGAAGTATGCCATTGACATTGTAAAGTGGGCACTGAAAAAGTTATGCAGCATCACAGTAGACAGATTGGCAGCTGGAGGAAGGAGATCCCACTAGTGCAAGTCTCATGGATTTATTTTATTTATTTATTTTTAATTTACATTTGTTTACTAAGAAAGATCATGTGCACAAGATGCCCTTTTTCACCGGAGGCCCAGGGAGAAAAGCCCCACATTAAAAGTAAACAAAATTCATTCTTTCAATTACAGCATCTAGACTGGCTTAATGCATGGAGGACTGAACATAAGTTCTAAGAGCAACAAAACACTTTATATCTCACAAACAGAGCAACCCAGGTTAGTATTCTTAGCACTCATTTTTTACAGCAACACAATACTTGCAGACCATATGGAGAACATGAACAAAAAGTAATGGTATACAAATGCAGATTTCCTCTCTTTCGGTGTATTGCGTGTTCAGGCTTAGATGAATACTACCACATGTATGTGCATGTTGTAAACCTGCATATGTTCACTCACCATTTGCAATCAAACCATTGACTCTCATATGTTATAAGAGGAGTAATATGCACTCTGCTATGTCTTATATTGTGAATTCACAGGTCAAACCACTGCATTGATCACACTAGTAGATACTAGGGCAGGACATCAGACTGATACCTGCACCTAAACAGTGACTGCAATGCTGCCAAAGCACACAGTGATTCAAAGTCCCAGGACAATAATGAATGCCTCTATCTTCATGAATGGTCATACACCCATTCACAAGAATCATAGTATTGGCTCAGCCACACCTGATTGAAGAGATGTATAGAATTGATGCATACCATCCCTGTTAAGGAGGAGGACCCTTCATGCATGACAGGACCATACAGACCCAAAACATCCATCTGCTTGATCCCAGTAACACCCTCTTAGCTGCTTGGCAATGGCACACAAGCCATAACCACATTATTCCCTGTTACTTGCCTGTCCCGTACATGCATGTTTGTACGCATCACATATATCCCCTTCCTATCATACCAGATCACCACTGTTTGTTTTTACCATTTCAGACTGCAGCACCACATGTGAACACTGCATCCAATATGGTGATACCCGTCATCCAGCAATTGTCTATGGTATTCATCCAGCACCTTATATGTGATCAGTCCTTTGCCTCAATAGACAGTGTGCTGAGAATAAACAGCAGCTACTGTTGGCAGACTTGAGACTATTGTTCTGATCTGTGGCTTCAATGCAGATGCCATCCAGAAGTTACAGCATCACTGTAGTCATGAGGGCTGTGATGGCTCAGACTGGCACAGTGACATCTTCCATGTGGAGGATAGAGAGTGCCACTCTAACTACTTGATCAAAAGGTATCCTCTGTGGCTGGGTGCATGTCCTGCCTATGGAGGCCATTGCAAGTAACAAATATATATTCCTCTGTCAACCTACATCATTGGATGACATGGCACAGATCCTTCAGGGGTAAGTCATGGTATAGACCCTTCAGGGGGTAGGTCATAACACAGAGCCTTCAGGGGAGGACATGCCACAGATCCTTTGTGGGTAGGACCAGTAACAGATACTTTGGGGGTAGGACATGCCATAGATCTTTCAAGGGGGAGGTCACAATACAGATCTTTTAGGGGTAAGACATGGCACTGATCCTTCAGGGGTAGGACATCTCAATGGATGACTTCATACTGGACTATTCCAGCAGGTACCTCTTGTTCTACCACATCCAGGTATCACAATAACTTTAAAAATATGGTTCTGTAATGGAAAGTACCTATGACATGTATACACACACGCACACACACACACACACACACACACACACACACACACACACACACACACACACACACATACACAAACGCACACATGCACACATGCGCGCACAGACGCACACCATACACACACACACACACACACACACACACACACACACACACACACACACACAAACACACACACTGGCAAGCTTTATTTTCAATTAAGTTCAACTGTTTTGTACTTATGCCTTTCAGTTTTACTTTCACAATTTATTCTGCTACTGTATTCTTACTTTGCCATTAGTATTTCCTATGGCCTTTTCATTTGGTGTTTTCATTTATTTATTCATTTGTTTAGTTAGTTAATTTCTTCTCAGTTTACATAACTGAAATGGAGAAATTGATAACTGGGAGCATTTAATCTATTTTATGCTTTGCAGGGTTGTGGGGGTGCCAGATCTTCGCCTAGCAGTTAATACATATGTGGCTTTTAAGCTCATTATGAACATGGTGTTAATCTGTCTGAAAATTGCATCAACATATATTCACAAGACATACACCTGCAGCCAAGTTTGAAGATTTATAGTCATTGAAAAGCATATTTTTGAAAGTGAGAAGAAACCAGATCACCCAGAAAAAAGCATGTAGACAAAGGCAGTGCATATAGATGCCACACAGAAGGAAGCTCAGATGAGAATTGACCAAAAGAAACTTTGCTATGAAGTGTTGACAGTCTTACTCACTGCTCCACTGTTTACTCACTTAGAAAAAACATGTCATAAAATTACTGCTTTCTTTGTACAATTGTACAAACAGAATGCATTAGGTCTTAACCTAAGAGGTAATTTATTGTCAAAGTTACACACACATGCATATATAAAAAGACAGAAATATGTGCATGCACTTCTGTGTAATAGTTAAAGTACTTCAGTCTTCCCTATCTATACTTCGTGTTCTGATCTCTAGCCCAGACCTCTGCTTGCCAGGGAGTCTCAGATATTTTTTGCCAACTTTTCTACTTCCCTCTTTTAATCTTGCATCTCTTTTTCCTGTTGCACTTTTTGGCCTGTAGTCTTGCTTGATATTGGTATAGGTTTTACATTGCTGGCACTACCTCTCAAAAGGTTTTTGCTCATGTTAAGAAAACACTTTCAACACCATTGGATAATTTAATTTAATTTCTAGTTTAATAATCTTGCAGAGGTTCAAGTGTGAAGAGAATGTATTTCTTTTTAATCAGATACTCAGGGAATAGTCATGATTGCCAAAACTCACTTTTCTCCTATTTGCAAGTTCTTTCACTTTCAAGATAACAAACTCATTATCTGCTCTTTCAATTAATAGTTTTAGAATTATTGGAAATCACGCTTCTTGTCTTTCTGACATATGTATGCAGTCTAGGAGAATAATGTCTTTTTTTCCGTCTCATTTGCTTAACAGTTTTAACGTACAGCTAGCAGTCTTTTCATTCCAGTCCCTCAGATTCTCCGCCATATACCTGTTTTCAGTGTCTAACATCTTTTCTTGCATTACTTATTGCATTTCCTATGGCTTCACCCATTTTAAAATTTTGCTTTGTGATAAAAATAAAGGGAAATGTGAGGGAAGGATACTACTAGATTCATAGTGAAGGAAGGACAAAAAACAGTAAAGGTAAGTCAAATAAGAAGCATTACATTAGGTTAAAAATACAACATGGAATGTAAATGGACATGGATAAATAAAAGTGAATGAGGTATCAGCATATATTATTGAGTGAAGAAGAGAGGTAATAATGGTCAAAGAAACTCATTTGCTGAAGAATGAGCTTGAGCAACTAATCAAGAAACCTTACAGAGAGGGATTTCATGCATAAATTAATGATGGTAGGAAAAGAAGGAGTGACTATTCTGATTGTAAGATAATCAGAGGGAGTTATGGATGAGCAAAAACACATGAGCAGGGTAGATATGTATTACTGAGAGGATAATGGAGGAGAAAGAGAAGAATGTTGGGGAAATTTTACATTCCCCCTAAAAAGTAATTAAAAAGATTTTAGTAGAAACGATAACCTTCCGTCATGGAATTTTCTAGAAGCAGGAGACAGCAATAATGTGATATCAGGGATTAATCCTAGAACAAAGAAGATCTTGCCAGAAGGGAAGTTCTTAAAAAGTTCTTTAAAATGACATAGAAATTGACTGGTAGAAATAGAACAAGCAAAAGGATTGCAGAGAACATGCATGCTTTTATCTGAAAACATGGAACTTGGTCTAGATTGAACAGGATATTTGTAATCAAAGACCATGAGTATGTGTAGTATTTGTATGGACTCACTTTAGATCTTTACCAAACCATACACTGGGGATGACACAGATAAGGGATCTGGGAAGCAAAATAGAGAAAGGCACTGGAGATTAGGAGTGGTATGATGGAAGAATGAAGAAAAGAAGAAATTAAAGCAATGGGCAAAAAAAAAAGATAAAGATGCTGGAAAGAGTGTGAAAGGTAAAGAAGGGTAAAAGAGGAGAGAATGAAAGAGTTAAAGCAAAAATGGAAAAGAAAAGAACGAAAAGTAAAATGAGCTAAAGAGGATGGGGAGCAATCTTTACTAGAATCAGTAGAAAGGAAACAATAGTCAATTAGGCAAGAATATTTTTAAAATATTACAAATCTGCAGAAATATTTGGCAGCAAATTAAGACTGCAAAAAGTTGAAAGAGGACAATATAAGGTTTGAAATGACAGGACAAAACAAATATACATGGAAACAAGCATGCTAGAAGAAATATATTGAACCCAAGATGAAAGAGAGATGACTGGTTGTTCAGGTTAAATACATTTTTACAGAATATAGAAATTCAGAATATGGAGACAGGAGCAGGGGCACTGATATGGCTAATGACAGAGGAGGAGATAGAGGGGCAGATAAAAAGTGAAGAAAGAGATAAGTCCCCATGGTGAGATGGGAACCCTTTAGAAGTATGAATAATATGTAAAAGAAAATGTATTTCTGTATGACACAGAGTTTTTAACCTTGTGTTGACAAAAAGAAGGATTCTGTAATCATGGATAAAGGCATTAATATCTGAGCTCATACCAACCAGCTTCAGTACTACATCCTGATTCTTTTTTTACTCAAATGATTTTTATTTTGATGAAATAACACAATAATTTAATAAATTCATAACATTCAGTAACTATTTACAGTATTTACATTCAGCCTGACAAAAAGGATTCAGATGAAAACATTTGTAGTTATATAATAAGTTAATATATAAACTATGATAGGAAGAGTTTGGTTCCATCTGTAGGGTATCAAGTAAATTCAAAACTTTCCTCCACGGAGTATTAACCAATGGCTTAGGAGAAGTTCTTAACTCTTTAGTTCTTTTCTCAATTAGTATGCATTTCTTCAGTGATGATAGGTATCCTTCCATTGTGGGTGCTATGTTAGAGTTCCATCTTCTAGTTATACATTTTCTGGCTATTGCTAACATTGTCAACAACAAATACAGGTCATCTTTCTTCATATTATTACTATTAACAGCATTCAATTAAATACTTTGTCAAAACAAATATATCAGTATAGATAGCCTGAAGAAAATTGTCAATCTCATTCCAATATGGTTTAATACTAGTAAGGTCAAAGAAAATATGAGACCAGTCAGCATTAGTGGACAGATGATATCTCCAACATAACTTGCTGTTTGAAGAGTTCATTTTTGAGAGTTTCTCAGGTGTCAAAAATGATCTGTGTATAAATTTCCAATGACACATCCTCCAGAATTGTGAGTAAGAAATTAGTTTAACTGAAAATAAAATGTTTGTTTTATCTTCCATTGATATTGATACTTGAAACCCTTTAGTTAGGTTTTGCCAGTAAGAATCTTTAAGAGCTGTCTTATAGACAATTATAGCATTATATAGATATGATAATTCCTTCATAACATTGATATTATTATATAGAATTCCAAAAATCCAGTTTATAATTTTTGGTATGGTTTTGAATGATGAGTTATGTATTATTCTACACAGATCCTTACTGTATGCTGTAACACTCTGAAGAACCAACCAGTCATTAGGGGACAGGCCTTAGGTTGGCAATATACTTTGTGTGTTCAAAGCTTGTTGGTTTTCAGTACATTGCAACCAACACAACAGGTTATTATTTTCCCATAAACCAAAAATCTCTCTATGTGTTTTATCAAGGAAATCCCTTGTAATAGTAAATGGTATTAAACATATATGCCACAGTTTTATATCTAAATTTATGTTAATGAATTTTCAAAACACATCAAAAATATTGTTTATTAGTGTTAGTTTAGTTAATTTTGTTTTACTATAATGTAAATTTAAACTTAAATAGTGCAATATCTTGTTATCTTTGTCAGTTACCAAAGCATTCTTTGATAAATAAATTCCATTCATTAGTATAATGGAGTGTAGCTGTTTCCAATTGGAAGAGTATCTAGGATTTATCCAATTCATCACTATTTTAATTATAGATGCCTTCATATAAGTTTTAATCTCTGGGAATTTTAACCCCCCCTCTCTGTTCCCATTTTCTGATATGATAAGAATATGCCACTCTATTTCTTTTGGGGTACCATAGGAATTTCATCAGAGTTGAAGTTATTTTTTTAAGGATTTTCTTTCCTGGTGGAAGTATAAGAGCTTGTGCTATATATAATATTTTAGGTAAAAAAACACATTTTTATCAGTTGTAACCTATCATCAAATGTTATAAACAAATTATTCAATTTGCTTATTAATGTCTTGATTAAGTCTATAGGTTCATAGGTTCATACTAGGCTATCTGCCCAAGGGCATTTATAAGCCTAGCCCAGAGTTTTGTGGCTTTCGCCACCCCTTTAGTCTGAAGGAAACTATGCCCATTATTTTGCTGTGCCTCTGTCAAGCAGTGACACTGAGGTAATCCCTGGGGTATATTTGCGATCTCCCATCCATTGGTCAAGATTTCTCTTGAACAAGGTTAGCAAGGTGCTCTGCCTCACCTGTACTGGGATTTTGTTCCACAGCATAGGGAGTCTCTGGGTGATGAATCTGTCCCTCCAACACGTTCTATTGATAACCGTGTCCAGGTTTAAGTCTCCCGCCCTTGTAGTTTTGAGGGATCTAGATTTTTTGAGGTGAAGCATGTTCATCAATTCTGGGTTGGACATTGCCTTGTATGTCAGGCACAGGTCACCTCGGAGCAAACGGTAAGTGACTGAATAGAGCTGGAGTTCCTTCAGTCGGGCAGCATAAGACATATTTTTGAGGCCGTTTATCCTTTTGGTGAGGAACTTTTGGGGCCCTTCCAGCTGCTGCAGGTGTCGGGTCAGATACATTCCGAATGGGGCATTGTACTCAATCATTGGTCTGATGAGTGATGAGTACAGGGGGCCGATGACCTCTCTTGATCTAGATGTGAATCCCTTCATGATCAGGTGGGCAATGTAGAAGGTCTTCCTAACTACTTTGGCAACGTTAGTGTCAAACGAAAGGTTACTGTCAACCTGGGTGCCCAGATCCCTGATAACCTCTTCTGTGCTCAGTGGATTGCTACCTATATGGTAGCTAGGGGTAACCTTGTTTTTTCCGAGGGGTATGACTATGCATTTCTTGGTGTTTAACTTTAGGCCATGGCTCTGGCACCAGTTATCCATTTCTATGAGACCCTTCTGGAGGATATCTGTGTCAGATGTATTCTCGACTATGGTGCCCAGTTTGCAGTCATCTGCAAATTTTGTCAGCCATAACCCTCCTGTGTTTGCTTGTACTTCTGAAAAGTAGATGCCGAACAATTATGGCTTTAGCATAGTTAAGCTGTAATGTTTCCTCTATATTCTTGCCTAAGATTATTCCTAAATAGTCTAGAGCTGAAACTTGGTTTCCAATAATATGATTAACTGGAACCTGTATGTTCTTTTTTATTTAATAATAAATATTTTGATTTAGATTTGTTGAAGGAGAGTCCTGAGATGTTTTGGGAATTTGTTGCTTCTATATCCACTTCACATAACACTTCCTTACAATTGGGTAAGGTAAGTAAGACATCAGCAGCAAACATCATTATTTTAGAACTATATTGGTCATATATATTTATACCTCTTATCTTTGGGTTATTATGTATTAAAACGGCAAGCATTTCTATGGTCAGAGCAAATAGGATAGGGGACATGGGGCATCCTTGTCTAGTACCTCTAGTGAATTGGATTGCTTTGGAAGTAAAGGGACCTTATCTGACATATGCTAGATTATTTTCATAGATTTTCTTTATCATTGTTATAAAAAAGGGTGGAATCAAATAACTGTAAGACTTCAAATAAATTACCCTAATTTAAGGAGTCAAAGGCCTTTGGAATATCTAGACCTATTATCAATGCTTCCTGGTTTCCTCTATTGTGGTAATCTATCAGAGTTAATATTCTTATAATATTAGCCTGTGTATGCCTGTTATGTATGAAACCAGTTTGGTCTTCATTAGTTATTTTAGATATGGGTATTTTCAATATATTGACCATAATTTACATAAATAGTTTATACTCATTATTCAGCAAAGAAATTGGTCTATATGAATTGCAATGATTAGGGCCCTTGTTCTCTTTTAATATATGGGAAATTAAAGAATATCTCCAAGAAGGAAGAACATTTGCTAATGTTTGAACTTCAAGAAAGGTTTTATGTAGGAGAAAGATTATAGGAGAAGTCACAATCTATACATTTTGATAATTAAGCCATCTATTCCAGGTGCTGTATTAGACTTGCTTCCTTTAATCCCATCTATAATTTCCTTTTGAGAAATAGGTTTTTGTAGATCTATCTTAAGTGCCTCAGGAATTCTTGTTATGTTGGGAACTATATTCTCTAACTTCTCACATTCAGTTGTACTTATTTTATCTTTATGATGCTCTGCATAATGATAATTAAAAGCCTCCAGAATGTCCCCTATGTCAGAGACTTTTTTCCTTTTTCCTTCATGAAAGATACAATCAATGTTATTCATTTTTGATTGTATCTTAACTTTCATAAATAGGTTATGAAGATACTTAAGAGAGGTAGCATAAGAATTTAATTTCAGTTTTTCCATAACTAAATTAGTTTCATGGGATAATATTTCATTGTATTTCTTATTTGCTTCTTCTATTTTCTTATTATCTGTAGCAATTACGTTTTTATTAGATTTAAGAGATAATATTTGATTTTGGAGTTGCTGTAACTCTGAGTCCCATTCTTTAATTTTATTTTTGTACCAGCTAATGGTTTTACCATATAGATAGGTCTTAAGAGAATCCCAAACCATAATTGTGTTTGCTTCAGGTTTATAATTAATCTGTAAGAAAAGCTGAAGTTCAGAAGTTATCCAAGATTTAAAGTGCTGGGTTCTGTAAGGGTGACCTGTGGCAAACTTGGCAATTTTATTGAAGTATGATTCCAGATTATTTAGATCAGATTTATGAATGTTTGTAAATACTAGGTAGCTGTAGAGGAGGGTGGAGAGTAGATGTGTGGGGCAGTGGCTAGTCTGGCGTTGTCTGTAAGGTAAGGTTTAATTCTGTAAAGGGTGCCAAGTTTGGAGAGGACTTTTTTGATGGTGAGGGAGATGTGGGTGTCAAACCTTAGGTTATCATCAATTGTAACACCTAGAAGTTTGGCTTGGCTGGTGGGATCTATTTTGGTTCTATTTGTGGAAAAGATGGAAAGTGGAGTCAGACATGTTTTGGGTTTATTGTAAATGAAGACAATTAACTTACTTTTGTTGGGGTTAAGTATGAGTTGATGGCTACTGAGTTAGTTTTCTGTCCTGGAAAGATTTTTGCATTTTTGTTTGTAGGTCCTGGGGGGTGGGAGCTGTGCAGATTAATGTAGAGTCATTGGTGTATTGGACTATGGAGGCTAATTGGGTTGAAGAGCTGAGGTTGTTAGTAAAAATTGTAAAGAGAAGGGAGCCAAGTATAGATCTTTGGGGTACACCAACAATGATGGGTAGAAGGGGGAATAAGATGTTTTCTTATTTGGTGGCTTGCTGACAGTTACAGAGATAACTATGGAACCAGGACAGGGCTGTTGTGTTGAGGGCATGGGATGATTGTTTATTTAGTAGGATTTCATGGGAGATGGTGTCAAAGGCTTTTGACATGTCAAGGAATATATAAGATCTTGAATGGTGTTTGTGAAAGATAACAGGACAGTACTGGTACTATGTTTTGGCCTAAAGCCGTGTTGTGTGGGGGAGAGGAGTTTTTGATTAAGGAGGTGGGCAAGGAGTTGGGAGTGAATGCATATTTCTAAGATTTTGGCTAGAGGGGAGAGTATGGCTATGAGACAGTAGTTAGGTCTTTAGAGGGGCCACCTTTGTGTAGGGGAATGATGTGGGATATTTTGCATAGATCGGTACATATTGTTCAGAGATAGACCTCTTGATTAGGACTGATATGGGATAGGCAATTGAGGGGGTAGCAATTTTAAGGCATTCGTTAGGTAATTTATCAGCTGCTAGACAGCAGGGTTTGAGTTTGGAAAGGAAAGATTTAATGTAGTTTGGATTGGGGTGAAAGAAAAGGGGATGCAGGAGTCAGAAGAGAAAGGGGTATAGTGAAAGACTGATTAGTCAGATTACCAAGAAGATATGTGATTGAGTTAATGAAATGGGTATTAAATTGTGTAGCTATTGTGTCTGAAACCTTGGAGTTGGTGGGTGGGGGGTAGTGGTATAGCCTGGGTTGAGAAGGTTGTTAATGTTATGGCAACATTTTCTGGGGTTAAATTGGTGGGTTTGCTGATCTGAAAGGAAATCGTTTTGCTTGTCTATTTTTATCTGTCCCTTAGTCTGGTTACGTAGCTTCTGATATGTTGTGTGGTCTATGTTATTTTTGGTAGTGTGGTAAGTGGACTGTGCCCTGTCTCTTTGCTTCAGTAGTGCTAGGGTATCATTAGATAGCCAAGATATGTGCCTAGTTTTTGCTCTTATTTTTCTTGTGGGTGCTAGATTGTTGAGTATTTTAAGAAAGGCATTGCTGAAGTAAAGGGCTGCTTGATCAAGTGGGAGGTTTCTAAGAGGTGACCAGTTACTTTTCTGAAGAGGATGGTTGAAAGTGGAGGGGGAAAAGTTTTTTTTTTTGTTCATGATAAATTTATATATTGTGTTGGTTTGTGTCTGAGCTTGTTTTCTGTACAGGAAGGTAGGTATGTGGTCAGTGAGGGAGTCTGGAAGGCAGCCTACTAAATAAGTTAGATTGAGTATGTTAATTAGTATTCAATCTAGTGTGGATGGCTTTTTAGAGTGTTTATCTAGCTGGGTCAGACAGAATATGGTTTGGAGAAAATTGAAGAGATTTAGGAAATTGGAGTGTCTGTTCATGTTGTAGGAATGCCAATCCAGGTTAAAATCACCCAGGGTAATGGTTTCCTGGCTGGAATTAGTTGATGCCCAGGTGAGAAGATTCTCAAGTATGGGTAGGTTGTTGCTGTGGGGGTAGGTGGTTATGATAATAAAAGATTTGTTAGGATTTATTACTAGGCATATTGTTATGATTTCTGAGTTAGGTAAGTCAGGATGGGCACAGTTTAATAGTTCCAGTTTGAGTGTGTCTTTATACATAATAGCAACACCACCACAACTTTTGTTTGGTCTGTCTAATCTAATTATGTTATATCTATTTGTGATAATTTCTTCCCTAGGATTCAATAAAGTGAAATCTCTGTGCAGGAACAGTGTAGCCATTCCTGCACAGAATATGGCCACTGAGCTATCCAGTAAACTACTGTTCTGATGTGCACGAGCCTGCCTACACTATTCCTGCAAGGACACCACTACATAATGCTAATTACCTCATTTGCTGGTGAAAACCATGTGAATGAGGTGAATTAGCAATTCAGCAAGCAGGCAGGCATCTGAGCAAGAATAGTGTTCATTGTAGAAATGTATTTGGCTACTAGCCAAGTACATTTCCGCAAAAATAAAAACGGAGGCATGACAGATCAAATAAAAGGGGTCTATATTATATTCTTGAATATTGGCAATGTCGAATCTGACATTGTCCACATGAGAATATCGAACGTTCAGAATCTCGAGCGTGCAAATGGAAATCTCCGTAAGGGGAGATTTCTGTTTACTGCAATGTAGTGCGGTCTTGGAGTTGGTATATTTAAGCAGCGGGGGTGGGGGTGCAGTGGGCTTACCCCCCTGGCTTAAACCCGTTAGGGTATTTTTTTCTTTTTTGTTTATGTTTTTTATATGCTTGAGATTTTGAGTATTCGATATTCTCATGTCGACAATGTCAGATTCAACACTGTCGACATTCGAGAATATAATATAGACCCAATAGAAGCATGTATTATAATCTTTAGGCATGCCAATGGTCAAATATATGGCCATTGGATGGAAAAGTGCTTCATTTTTCTAAACATAAACGGTTTTTTTTGGCCGATCTCGGCCGTTTAAGCATAGGGCAGTGCCACGCAAATGGGATCATGCCGAAAATAAAAAATAAAAAAATGGGAAAACACAATTTTATGGGAAATCTGCATTTTGCCATTATAGTCTTTGGCATGTAGAATCAAAACAATACCAGGGAACAGTGGTTTCTAAGGGAAAAGCCTCTAGGGTAGTGCAGTAACTAGGGACTAAGGAAGTGTGGTATGCAAATGAGGGGAAATTTACTGAATCACAAAAATACTCTAAGTGCCAAGCTGCACCTAACTGTGTAGGTGCTATAATACAATCGTGTAAGCAGGAGGAGCAGTAGACATGAAAATGGGTTGTGTCATGCATGGTGCAAGCACATTGGAGCTCCAGGGCCCCCAGATAAGCTTAGCTAAGCACAGCTAAGCAAGGGGTTGTATCTGAGGATGTATTGACTTATTCCATAAAATGAAGAGCATGTTCGCATCCAGGAAGGGCCATTTCTCAGTGCTTACATTAGCTAAACAGGTTGGCGTGGTGCTCCTCGGATCTGAAACCAAAAAAAAAACCGGACTGTTTACATTTGGGCATCAGGTTTGCATGGTGCACCTCAGGGCTTAAAAGGGGTGGAAATGGGAAGGAAAAAAAGGTAAATAGCAGAATAAAAGCAATCAAGAACTAATTACATAGCTAGCAGGTGGAATGCATCATAGTCAGCCAATCATACAAGCAGCATCTGTAGCACAACAGTATAAACTATGGAAACACCTTTCAGTTTGTTTTTTCCCACAAATTCTGCACCACTGGTGTACACATGTGGGGGAATTTGAAATGGAAGAATGTTAGGGGCTGTCATTGCTTTGATCCATCAGTATGTGCTAGAGGCTGAGGGTGGTGAGGAGGATAATGCTGACAACTGCCACAGACCGAGGAGGAGGAGAGGAGTGGTCAGACCCAGGGTAACTTACTAGGGTTTACATGATCTGAAGATAGTAGAGCACTACAGGGTGGACAGAGACTTATTGCAGCAAATCATTGAGATGTGCTGGCCTCAACTCAGACCCAAAGACAACACAGGGGAACACATCCCAGTGGATACCAAGGTATGTGTAGCCTTAAGAATACTAGCTACAGGTACTTTCCAAAGACATACTGAGGACATCATGGGGGTCTCACAGGCATCTGCATCCAGGGTATTCCACCAGTTCCTGGATGCCATGCTACCACATATCGTTGAGCACAGTTACTTCCCCAACACCCGTGAGGAGATGACCAGCAATATGCGCCTCTTCCACCATGTAGCAGAATACCAGGAGGTACTGGGTGTGGTAGACTGCATGCACATCCACATCAAAGCACCATCCGGTGAGCAGGGTAGTGTCTACATAAACTACAATGGCTTCCCCTCCATCAACTGCCAGGTCATGTGCAATGCCCAAGGAATTATTATGAATGTGTGTGCTGGCAGCCCTGGAAGCTATCACAAATCCCACATCTGGCATTTATCACAGCTGTACCAGGTATTTACTAGTGGGGGCATCCCATATGGCCTTCTGGTGGGGGATGCTGGCTATGCACTAGAGGCATGGATGATGACACCCATCAGAAATCCACACACACCCACACAAGAATGCTATAATGAGGCACACGCACAAACCAGGATCATTATAGAGCATGTGTTTGGCATGCTCAAGTCACAGTTCCGCTGCCTTGACATATCTGGTGGAGCCTTGCAGTACTCTCCAGCCACTTGTGCACACATGTTCATAGTATGTGCCATGCTACACAATATGATCCTGTGGAAACAGCTGCAGCAGGAACAGCATGGGGAATGGCCACACAACCCACCATCATTGCCAAGGTCCCCACAGGCACAGAGGGACTTAGAAGTTGAGGCCCCTGAGCCTGATCCTGTAGGCAGATGGAGGCATGCCCAGTATGCTCAGGTTGTGGCACACGCACTGACACTGTAGGGACCCCAGTGACTGACACCGCTCTCTGACTCACACACACAGTAAAATGAATGACACACACATCACATTACCTGTAACTTACCATGTATAGGCAGTGTACTGTGTGCATCTAACATAGGTGGCCCTCAAGCACTGCCCTCGCAACCGCCACAAGCACAAGCTAAGTCAATCTTCTTAACAATAAATGAATGGATTAGTATGTTTTGGTAGCATATCTATGGTAATGCTGCATGCATGCAAGGGAATGGGGTGGCCCACTGTGATAGCAGCAGACAACTGACAGCTATGTGGGACACCAGGAAATGTCTGTCCAGTACTGGCCTCCCCGCACTATGCAGTAGTACCCAAGGTGTCAAATCCCACCGCAGTATATGTGTGGGGACAACTAACTAGGGGGAAGCATAGGTCACAGGCATGGATGTCAGTCTGGGGACCCATACCCACCCCTCAGATCCATACAGTGAGTCAGCTGTAGAAAACCAGAAAGAAATGTCTGGCAAAGGCCCACAAATGGCTGCAATGTTGACTTACCCCCCTATAGACTCACACAGTGATAGAACAGCAAGTCTCGCAGTTGCAGTAAGGCTAGGAAGGGTAAGAAGTCTGAAAATCAAATGTATGCCATTACAATCTGACCTGTGGTCTTAACTGATATGCCTCTAGTCCCCAAGACAGGGCACAATAGTATAGTAAATGAAACCAAAATGTAAAGCAAATATCAGCACAGTCTGTGCAAATCTGTACAGTTGATAGGTGTGCCCCCTATATACCCACAGAAATGCAGTAATATGCATGTTTGCAGGGAAATAGCAGCATAGCACACATTGGTAGAGCTGTCCCAATACATATGAAAACATGCTGCATGTCCACAATATGCAGGGGTCAATGAGCTATGTGTATGTGTGGTTAATACTGTGAGGATCTGGCCAGCATGTTTTGCTGGCAGTCAACTTGTAGTGCCTTAGGTACAGTGTTGCCTTTGACATGCCATGAGCAAATAACTGCAGTGCCAACTATTACACATGTCAGTGACACCTACTGCTCTGCCACTGACATACCTAGAAGTTACAGTGCTATTTGAAATATACTACACATATAATGGACTTCTTGAAGGCTGTGTAGCTGAGGTGCTAAAGCTTTTGTGAATATAGTGCTTTTTGGTACTGTTGCCAATGATTATTTTCAATAGTTCTTTTTTTTTCTTATGTTTGCTTTTACATATAACAGACATGCCTGCACAGTAGAATGCACTCTGTACTCACACCCATAACTCCCAACCTCTGAGAGCAAGACATCTGGACAAGGGCAGAAATAAACGTAGAACAAAGGCACAATGATAGGCATGTGTTGTAAATATCACCCTTACATACTGAGAAAGTTGATTGGGTGAGGGTTTTGTAGTAATGGAAATTGTCTGAAGGTTATGTAGTCTGAAACAGTAATGTCTGTCATTATTTTGTAACATCACTATTTAATTATATGTAACTAACTTGCTATAAAAACACAAGTTTAAGTAGACAGAATGAAACCTCTAGCCAAACACCTGGATAATATGCCAAAAATGTACAGGTGAAAGGCATGGACACACAAGGATATGACATCTCATGTTAGAAAGATACCACACAAGCAGGAGCTCCACAGCCAGTATATCAACAAGTTGCTGGACTGTTTACACAGTGCGTCATCACTCATCTGGCTGTAGCTACACCTCACAAATGGCCTTGTTGGTCAAGAATGTGCATAGCTACCCTCATAATACTGATCTGTGCATCATACAACTAGTATTCCTATGATAAAGCACTGTGATGATCTGAGGATGTCTGGCACTAGGTAATGACACAATACATTGCAGTGTCAGACTACAGATATGTCAGAAAATGTTGGCTCAACAAGCCCAGTACCCTGAGGAATGTCCTGTGTACTCCTGAGAGGTATGGCTGTTGCATACAAAACCCCAGACTGGACTACACTTATCCTCAGGAATGGAGTCCCACTCTAACTATAGAAGATCACACTGGGCACTGGGCATGTTCCTACACTTAGAGAATCACATGACATGTTGGAACCCCATCGGAACATACATCAGACTATATGACTGCATTGTGTATATATGTCTGTGCATACAGACAGCTATGCTCACCTTAACTGTCCCCACACACACACATCAGACAGGATTACCCTCAGATAGCTGTAGGTGGCCCATATGTGATATATTTGCATCTGTTGCATGTGATACACAGACATATATATGGACAACAAATAACATATGTCAAGCATACACACACATAGACATGGGGAAGTGAGAGACAGACAGTGACAGAGAGACACAGGGGGACACAGACAGAGTGAGTCACATACATGGATGGCATACAGTGATGTCCTGCTGTGGACAGTGACATACCAGTTGTAAACAGCTGCACATGCCAGCATAAAAGTTGAGCCCCATGTGTAATAGTACTGAGGTTGGATTTATAATATCACATCACCTGCCTGTGTGTGTGTGTGTGTGTGTGTGTGTGTGTGTGTGTGTGTGTGTGTGTGTGCGTGTGTGTTTGTATGTGTGTGTGTGTGTGTGTGTGTGTCCGCGCTTGTCTGTGCGGTGTGTGTGCGTGTGTGTGTTTGAGTGTGTGCGTGTGTGTGTGTTTGTGTGTGTGTGTGTGTGTGTGTGTGTGTGTGTGTGTGTGTGTGTGTGTGCATGTGTGTGTCCATAGGTCTAAGTATTTGGAGACTGTTCCCACTCAGTACACTTCACATTGTCCTACTTCACAAGATCTGCTGCTGTCATTCACCTTAGAAGTACCATTGGACACCTATCACCACTCTAAGCTCTGTAGCATGTGCAATAACTGCGCAAAACTATAGTACAAATCACTAGATAGGCAGGGATTCTACTCTCAGATCTGGCAAATGTGTGTGTGGGTGTATAAGTATGTGTGTAAGTGTGTATGTTTATAGGAAGAAGTATTTTAATAAGTTTCACACCCAGTGCTCTACTTTATTACTCCTGCTGATGTCATTCTCCTTATCAGCACCTTTGACCAGTTGTCAGCCTGGTAAGCTCTATAGCATGTGCGATAGCTGTGCAAAACTATAGTACAAATCAGTAGATAGCAGGGGTTCTACTCTCAGATCTGGTAAATATGTGTGTGGGTGTGTAAATGAGTATGTTTGTAAGAAGACATATTTTGATAAGTTTCCCACCCAGTACCCTACTTTATAAGTCCTGCTGTCATTCCTCTTATCAGCAGCTTTGACCAGTTGTCAGCCCAGTAAGTTCTGTAGCACGTGTGATAACTGCATAACACTATAGTACAAATCATTAGATAGGCAGAGGAACTAAATGTGTGTGTGTGTGTGTGTGTGTGTGTGTGTGTGTGTGTGTGTGTGTGTGTGTGTGTGTGTGTGTGTGTGTGTGTGTGTGTGTGTGTGTGTGTGTGCATATGTGTTTGGGTGAGAATCATATCTTGTGTGGGTTATACCATTTTGAGTTGTGTACCATCCTGTACACTTCCCATCACCCTACTTTACAAGGCCTGCTGATGTCATTCACCTTAGAAGTACCTTGGGACAAGGTGAAATCATATACGCTCTGTGGCTTGTCTTATAACACTCTACTAGAAATAACTGGATAGGTAGAGGTTCTAATTTCAATACTGGCAGCTGTGTTTGTATGTGTATATTTGGGTTGAGAATCATATCCTGTGTGGGTTATGCCATTTTGAGTTGTTTACCACCCTGTACACTGCCCATCACCCTACTTTACAAGACCTGCTGATGTCATTCATCTTAGCAGTACCTTGGGACAAGGTGAAATCATATAAGCTCCGTGGTGTGTCTGATAACTGCAGAACACTATAGTAGAAATAACTAGATAGGTTGGGGTTCTAATCTCAATACTGGCAACTGTGTGTGTGTGTGTGTGTGTGTGTGTGTGTGTGTGTGTGTGTGTGTGTGTGTGTGTGTGTGTGTGTGTGTGTGTGTGTGTTTGGGTTGAAAATCATATCCTGTGTGGGTTATACCATTTTGATGTGTATACCATCCATGCCTGTTTACCACCTCCTGATGGTATTACTTTATATAGTGTGTTAATGGCATCTGCCTCACATGCAGCATGTTAAACCATTGTACAGGCCATACCAGTCATCTGTACAGATGTCTACAGAATATCCAGGTGTTTGCAACTTATATGTGGTCTGTGTCCCCTAACAATGGCAGTGTATGCAATATTGATGCCATATAGGTCACAGTTACTGTAGCGACACACATGCCAGCATCAGATATCATACTTGACTGAAACATCATGCTGATACAATGTCTGTTACCCTATCACTTGTCCAGGCTTATAGGAGTAATAGATGACTCCAGTTGCTATTTCCGAGGGGTTTTCTCACCATCCATTTAGGCAATCACAACACTACGTATTGTAATAGGTAGTGGGTTACATCCCACACATATAATCTATGTGGGGCATGTCATGTTTATGTAGCATTATAGTACATTAAAGTGGATATGGAGGTTTACTAATCTGTATATTGCCAACTGTGTTTGTGTTACTGTGTGCACATCCCCTGTGTCAGTCTTTACTGTGTGTATGCAAAGGATATACCATTTTGTCTCCCTATCCCACCCTATGAACTCAGGAATACATACCACAAACCTATCATACACAGTGCAATGCATGCCTTCACCAACTGCATCAGGGTTGAGTGCATAGGAAAGAAATGGCAGGGGCCAAAGGTGCTGACAGGTGAAACTGTTGTGGTCAATCTAATGGCTAAGCTTGTAAGCGACCTACTGACAATACTCCAGTAACCTGTTCTGTATGTATGAGCCTGTGGTACTACACAACACTGAGGTGACATGTCTGAAAGCTACCTGGCTGTGACAAAAGGTAGGTATGCAAGGTTACACTGTCTGACAACAGTGTCCATCACACACTGTTGCATGTATACACAGCTGGTAAATGTACATATAAAGCTGTACCTTGTCGGTGTATTTTCACTCTGCCATTCTCCATGTTGGTAATGTCTGCAGAGCCAGTGCCTGCAGACACACAGACACCTGGAACACAAACAGAATACAGCATGTCAGACTACATTCAGTCAGTGGTACTAACAACAATAATGCATCATGGCTAATAAGGTACATATACCTTTATGTGTACCAATAACAAATGCAAGCAGACAGCACATTACACAGTATTACATAGCTACACTGTACTATATTCACCCTGTGCATCAGACCCATATTAGCATGTCCCTGCATTTATGGTATGGATGACAGGGATGTGGCACAGGTATCATTATATGCAGAGGGTGTGGTGTGGATTTGCCAGAGGCCTAGGCTGGGCCATACTGTTGACATCATGTGGGTGTGTGTTTAGAGGGGTATCCTATAGATGGGCTGTGCAGAGGTGCTGTGTGTGTCTGGAGGTGACCTGCTTGTGATACAGATGGGTGCATGTATGTATGTGCACAGTTACACCATGTGGCTGCCCTACACAGGTATATGTTGGAGAGTTGTGGACTGTACATGGCAGGGTACCCAGTTCACCATCTCTGGCCACAGACATGTGAACTGGTCCTGCCAGGGGTCTAACTGGCACCACCAGGCCCAAGGCCAGATGCCAGACTGCTTGCTGATGGTGACTTTTGTCTGCTGGATCTGTGTTCCTGAGAAGACTGTCCAGGACCACGTGCCCATGGCCTGCTCTGTTGTAATGTGGAGAGCAACCCCCTTTATGTACTGCTGGTGTCACAGCCACTACAGGAGTGTGAAGGTGCATGGCCCCATAGACTCTCAGCTGATGTTGGTGCTGACCTACATCCATGTGGCCAATGTCCATCTGCCACCTCATGCTCTAGCATGGACATGCCATGGTCAAGGATTGCCAAGGTCTTGCCCCACCGTCTATTCATGACCTCAGTATTTTGGCTTATGGTCTCAACCAGGTCATGTATGTTGCCAGGTAAATCAGGAAGAGTTGCATCCAAAAGTATTTGTCTGGTGTTGCATTCACTACATGCCTGTGCATCCATGACTTCCCAAAACATGCATCTGGTGACAACTTCTGTGTCACTTGCAACAGTGGCTTGACAAGCAACAGTCCTTCTGTGAGCACTCTGTCCATCTGTCTGTGTGGGATCTTGCCTGAACTCTGGCTATGGCCAGTGTCTACACTCACACATGCCATAGTCACCACACTAGCCTGTTTCATGTCACCACCTGCCAACTTTCCATCATCTGTGGCTGCTAGGGACGGGGCATGTGTGGTCATTGTGACTGTGTGCAGGAACATTATGGATGACTGTGGGATGCCAACTGATGGCACAGATTCCTCCCCTGACAACCCCACCTGTGCCTGACTATGACCATCATCATTGTCAGAGTCTGCAGAGACACTGACATCAGATTCTGAGTGGGAGTGACCATGACAACCATGACCACCTGTGGGGGGAAGACGACATATGTAAATTAATACCTGCACTATAACGTTTGCTGCTACACACACACACATGCACACACACGCACCCACACACACACATATGCACACATACACACACACACACACACACACACACACACACACACACACACACACACACACACACACACACACACACACACACACACACACACACATGCACACACATACAGGTGAGGTGGCAGACAGGCATTACACAGACCTCACAATAGCCAACTGGTGACATTCACAACACAGTCAGACCACTGCATACACACCCTGGACAGGCCCTCAACATCATGCAGTGCAGCTATTTCCACTTAATGTTACTTCTTATATACACCGCTGTGATATGTGAGTAGTGTTAGTAGGTGATGAGTCTTCAAGTAGCACACACTATACCCATGTACACATAATTGTTGTTCACCTGTATAACTCAGTGGCAACACCTGCAGAACATACCTCTCAACTGTGCAGAGTGTTGCTGAATGTCTACATGTGTTGCTCATATTTCTGGTCTGTTTGTCATAAATCCTGTGTTTGCTTCATACATTACTGGGATGATATGCAGACTGGTGTCACTAATTAATGACATATTTTGAGTTTCACACTTCAAAACATGCAGCACATGTATGTTACAACAGAACCGGTTACACTAACAACCTTCTAATCTTACAGTGGATATTATAAGTGTAGACACCCCTGTTAACATGACATGTTTCTCTAATATATAACATGAGACCACAGAAATCATGTGATAACATTTCCCACCTTTAATGTGACCTATAACCTGTGCAATCCAATTGAAGAACAAACACATCGGTGAGGGGCAACGTAGAAGTGGAAATACATACAATAGGCTGGTTGCAAGACTGTGCACACCCTTAAACTAATACTTTGTTAAAGCAACTTTTGATTTCATAACAGCAGTCAGTCCTCTTGGGAAGGTGTGTATCATCATGGCACATCTTGACTTAGCAATATTTGTACACTCTCCCTTGCAGAAGCCCTCCAACTCTGTCAGATTGTGAGGGCATCTCTTCTGCACAGGCCTCTTCAGGGTGCCCCACAAATTTTCTATTTGCTGTAGGTGTGGACTGTGGCTGTGCCATTCCAAAACATTGATTATCTTCTGGTGAAGACATTCTTTTTTGGATTTTGATGTATGGTTTGAGTCATTGTCATGTGGAAAGGTGTAATTCCTTTCCATCCACACAGCCTTCTAGCAGGCACATTAAGATTTTGGGCCAAAAGGGACTGGTATTTGGAACTGTTCCTAACCCCCCACCACCCTAGGTAAAATGCCCACTTCCCGCTTATGAACAGCAACCCCAAAGCAGGACACTGCCATCACCATGCTTCACCATGGGGATGGTGTTCTTTTGGTGATGCACAGTGTTGCTATTGTGCCAAACAAATCTTGTGGTATTGTGGTCAAAATTGCAACGTTAGTCTCATTACACCATAACACATTTCCCCACATGCTTTTGGGAGACCTGATGTATTTTTCTTGATAAATTCACCAGATCTGGATGTTGTTCTGTGTGAGAAAATGCTTCCATCTTCCAAACCTACCCCATAGGCCAGACATGGAGAATACGGGAGACTGTCATCACATGTAGTACACAACCAGTACTTGCCAGAGATTAATGCAACTCCTGTAGTGTTGCCAAAGATCCCCTGTAGCCTCCCTGACCAGTTTGGGCCTTGTCTTTTCCACACATTTGGACTGATGTCCAATTCTTTGCAATGTCACTGTTGCCCCATATTTTCACCACCATTTGATGACTGTCTTCACTGTGTTCCATGGTATATGCAATGCTGCGGAAATGTGTGTGCACCCTCCTCTGGGTTGATACCTTTCGCAAATGAGATCCTTTTGCTGCTTTGTAAGCTGCATGCGAATTATGGCTGTTGCTGTAGCAGGCAAATGAGCAAATGTTAGGATAATCCTGGTAGGATAGCTGACCATTGTTTGCTGTTAATCAAAGCATCTCTGTAATTGATGACAAGTGTGTACCCAAGAAGACGTAATGCTGAATTATATCGAAAGCTGCTTCAACAGAGTATTAGCTTCAGCCTGTGCACACGTATGCATCTAGCTTCTTGTACGTTTTTGATGTGTCATAATTGTTCTCCTAACAGATTTGTTTGTTTTACAATTGAATTGTACAGGTTATAGGTCACATGAAAGATTGGAAGGGTACAGAAATGTTGTATTGTGCTCTAATTTTTGTATATCACGAATACCTGGCATTCTAACAGGTGTATGTACACCATTTATATGCACTGTATAACACTAATTTATAAAATATGTCCCTAGTTTTAGGCCTTTGTCTCCCCATTTTGTCAGTCTTTGTCCAGATTTCTTGCAATGACAGGTTTTGAGGTATGCTACGTATATGTGACATATCCTGCAAATAGGCCCCTGTGATGATCACTGTGATGCAATGCAGTTAACCCCAGCACAAGTGAACTTGTAGATATTGCAAAATGGCTGAGAGTAACAGTTGTATGCATGGTCACATGTATGACCTTAACATGCCTGGGGTACTGGTGAGCCACAACAGGAAAATCCCACTCTCACTGGGTTCAGGCTACTGTCCCACATCCAGACCAGAGGTACCTATGTAGTTGTGGGGGAGAAGTTTTGTCAGCAGACTCACATCTGGCATTGGTGCAAGATGAATGCTACTTTTCTACAAAGGTACAGTACAAGCTCTGATAGTACACAATTTGCTGTCCTTCACCGTAGATGTGCACTTGTGTGAATTACTGAACCCCTCCCATAAATGCAGTTTGAACTGACATATGCATCTAGATACTCTATAGAAAACAGTATGACTGCTACATGATTAAATTGATGTGCACTGTGACCTTATTTGGGCACTCCTCGCTTGTTGCCTGTGTGCCACCCACCTCCACAACTTGTGTTTCTTGTGTTGGCTGTTGTATGGGGGTTACCCCAAGGTTGGGAAGGAGCTCCTCTGTTGCTGTAAGTGGGGCCTGTGTGGCTGGACCCCCACCTGTATCAGTATGGTCCCTGGCCACTACAGCAGCCCTTTGCCAGGCACGACGTATCAGGTAAGTTGCCCAATGCCTGACCTGATCATATGGGTGGCCATGGTGGCCCAAGGTGTTAACTCTCTGGACAAGGTCGTCCCATAGGACAGTCTGTTCCAGCACATTTTGTTGGCTACAGCCGAGCAGCACTGCACGGTGCTGGATTATGGTATCAATGATGGCTGCATTCTCATCTGCAGTATATGCTGGCTGATGCTGCATGCCACCTGGAAGACATAAACAGGGAAACACATCACAGGACCTCAGATATTGCCCAGAGTTATTTACATAGCCAGCACATCAATATTGCCTATAATTAGCCACACTTACAACCACATCATACCCCTATCATCTATCAGCACAGAATGAACCTGCATTGCACTCCTGGTCCTGATATGTCATTTTCCCCCCAATGAGGGCCAGTACATTGCATAAACCACATTAATCAGTCACTATTGTATAGAGGGATGACAGTGGCTGTCTTCCTTGCAGATGGGATGTCAACGGTGCTGAGGCTTTGCTTGCATACAGTGTGGAATGGAGCTGAAAGCATATGCCTGAGTTCATGTAGGATGCAGACAGGAATGTTATCAGGTCCCATGGAGACTTGCTTTTGTTGACTTTGATTAGGCAGTATGCACCTGCTCCCCGATGATGAGGGGAGGGGTGCAGGTGCTGTGCATATGCACCTATAATGGTGGTGGGCCAGTGGATTGATATTTGCCCTAAAGCTGTCTGCAGCAGGTTGGCTATAGCTATGTGTGTGTGTATGTGGTGTGATTGACCACCATTACAGGGTGGGTTGGGTTGTTGCCTCTGAGACTGCAGACATATGTGAAGATGGCCTCGTGATTGCCCTTGGTGGATGTGTCCAATTTGTGCTCATAGTTTGCCTTACAGTAATCCACCTGTGACCTTATATGCTCATTCAAAAAAAGGTTGACTTGCTGCAAAGTTGGTGCCTGTTCCTACTTTGCCCTGTGCAGCCAATATAGTGACTAATTATGTGGTTTGTGTATTTCTGTTCTCCAGCAAAGGGGAATACTCTACCTTGGTGGAGGCAGGTTTTACAAGTAAGGTATTACTGAGGCCATACAGCTATGTAGGTGGTCATATAGCTGTTTGTAGTAGGCATGGACACAAGGTCATAACACAGTTGAACACCTCTCCAATTTCAACCTGATAATTGTGCTTATTCTAGTACTCATGTCTATGTCATGGCAATGCAACAACCAGTAGCTGTAGAAATCTAACTCTGTTGGATGCACACAAACTGAGATTACACGTGTACAACATGTACAGCTTATTTACATGACATTTTGCATCCCATGTCTGTTGTTATGAGGCAGCCAGGTACACCTACTCATACATACATGTGTAAAGGTAATACCTGATATACATTTCAGTTCTATGCCAGTATGGCATGCTGTATTTACACTCTTGCTGCTCAGTCATTCCTATCAACCTGTTAGAGCAGGACATCTGGAGGACTCGACACATACATGGGAGGCGATGGGCCAAAATTAGTGACACTTTCTTAATATTGCTGTAACACACAAGTCATTTGATAGTACAGTAGCCTTTGCATTCACAGACATACCCTGGAGGTTGTCTGACACTCATATGGCAGGAAGAGAGGAAAAAGGCTGGAAGTGTGGTAGTGAGGGTAAGAACTTTTAATATTGGCAGTATGACTGGTATGGGGACAGAACTAGCTGATATGATGGACAGAAGGAAGATTGATATATTATGTGTGCAAGAGACCAGACGGAAGGGGGCTAAGGCTAGGTGTATCGGAAGCAGGTCCAAATTGTTCTATCATGGTGTGGATGGGAGGAGAAATGATGTAGGATGATCCTGAAGGAACAGTATACCAAGAGTGTTTTTGGAGGTGAAAAGAGTGTCAGATAGAGTGATGTTTATGAAGCTGGACATTGATGGTCTAATGATGACTGTTGTTAGTGCATGTGCTCCACAAGTTGGGTGTGCGATGGATGAGAAAGAAACATTTTGGAGTCAGTTGGATGAAGTGGTGGTGACTGTACCCAAGGGTGAGAGAGAGGTGATTGGGGCAGATTTCAATGGGCATGTTGGTGAAGGGAACAGAGAGGATGCTGAAATTATGGGTAGGTATGGTGTTAAGCAAAGGAATGCAGAAGGTGAGATGGTAGTGGATTTTGCAAAAAAGGATGGACATGGCTGTGGTGAATACGTATTTTAACAAGACAGAGAAGCATAGGGTGACATACAAAAGTGAAGGAAGATGCACACAGGTGTATTATATTCTATGCAGGAGGGTCAATCTGAAGGTGATTGGAGACTGTAAAGTGGTGGCAGGGGAAAGTGTAGTTAGGCAGCATAGAATGTTGGTCTGTAGGATGACATTGGTGATCAAGAAGAGGAGGAGGAGTGTGAGGGCAGCACCAAAGATCAAATGGTGAAAACTGAGAAAGGGTGATTGTGAGGTTGAGATCAGGAAGGGTTAAGACAGGCACTGGGTGGCAGTGAAGAGTTACCGAATATCTGGGTAACTACAGCAGAGCTAGTAATGGAGACAACTAGAAAGGTGCTTGGTGTGACATCTTGACAGAGGAAGGAGAACAAGGAGACATGGTGGTGGAATGAGGAAGTACAGGAGAGTATACTGAGAAAGAGGTTGGTGAAGAAGAAGTGGTATTGTCAGAGAGATGAAGAAAATAGACAGCAGTATAAGGAAATGAGGTGCATGGCAAAGAGAGAGGTGGCAAAGGCTAAGGGTGAGGCGTATGAATAGTTGTATGAAAGGTTGGACACTAAGGATGGAGAAAAGGACATATACCGATTATCTAGACAGAGGGAATGAGCTAGGAAAAATGTGCAGCAGATAATGGCGATAAAGGATAATGAGGGAAACATACTCACAAGCGAGGAGAGCGTGTTGAGTAAATGGAGATGGAAAAAGTACTTTGAGGGGGCTGATGAATGAAGAGAATGAGAGAGAGAGAAGGTTGGATGATGTGAGCATGGCGAATCAGGAAGTGCAGTCAATTAGCAAGGAGGAAGTAAGGATAGCTATGAAGAGGATAAAGAATGGAAAGGCTGTTGGTTCAGATGACATACCTGTGGAAGCATGGAGGTGTTTAGGAGAAATGACAGTGGAGTGTTCAAACAGATTGTTTAATGAAATATTGGAAAGAGAGAAGATGCATGAGGAGTGGAGAAAAAGTGTGTGGGTACCGATTATAAGAATAAAGGTGATGTGCAGAGCTGTAGTAACTCCAGAGGGATAACATCTATCAGTCACAGCATGAAGTTATGGGAAAGAGTAGTGGAAGCTAGGTTAAGAAGGGAGGTGATGATTAGTGATCATCAGTATGGTTTCATGCCAAGAAACAGCACTACAGATGCAATGTTGGCTCTGAGAGTGTTGATGGAGAAGTACAGAGTAGGTTGGAAGGAGTTGCATTGTGTCTTTGTGGACCTAGAGAAAGCATATGACAGGGTGCCTAGAGAGGAGGTGTGGCATTGGATGAGGAAGTCAAGAGTGGCAGAGAACTATATAAGAGTGCTACAAGATATGTACAAGGGTAGTATGTCAGCGGTAAGTTCTGCAGTGGGAGTGACAGATGCATTTAAGGTGGAGGTGGGATTACATCAGGGATCAGCGCTGAGTTCTTTCTTATTTGCAGTGGTGATGGACAGGTTGACAGACAAGATCAGACAGGAGTTCCCGTTGACTGTGATATTTGCAGATGACATTGTGATCTGAAGTGAGAGTAGGCAACAGGCTGAGGAGACCTTGGAGAGGTGGAGATATGCTCTAGAGAGGGGCGGAATGAAGTTCAGCAGGATTAAGACAGAATACATGTGTGTGAATGGGAGGGAGGATAGAGGAATGATGAGGATGCAGGGAGCAGAGTTTGCAAAGGTGGATGAGATTAAATACTAATAATGATGAGTGTGGAGGAGAGGTGAAGAAGAGAGTACAGGCAGGATGGCGAGGGTCAAGTACAATTAAGAGTGAAAGGGAAGGTCTTCAAGAGGGTAGTGAGACCAGCTATGTTATATGGGTTGGAGACAGTGGCATTGACAAAAAGGCAGGAGTCAGAGCTGGACATGGCAGAGTTAAAGATGTTACAATTTGCAGTGGGTGTGACGAGGGTGGACAGGATTAGGAATATGTATATTAGTGGGTCAGCCCAGCTTGGACAGTTTGGAGACAAAGCCAGAGAGGCGAGATTATGTTGGTTTGGACATGTGCTGAGGAGGGTTGCTGAGTATATTGGGAAAAGGATGGTAAGGATGAAGCTGCCAGGTAAGAGAAAAAGAGGAAGGCCTAAGATAAGGTTTCTGGATGTGGTGAGAGAGGACATGCAGGCAGTTGGTGTGACAGAGCAAGATGCAGAGGACAGGAAGAAATGGAGACAGATGATCTGCTGTTGCAACCCCTAATGAGAACAGCCAAAAGAAAGAGGAGATGTAATGTCATTTTTCACAGGTTGCCAATGATTTGACAGATGTAACATAAATCTATGAGTAAATGACTACAAATATGAGGCACACATATGGTCAGTGTGCATAACATTGGACGGATGAATGGTATGAGCTCAGTATATCACATGCAGTTCAACACACATCTGCAACAGTAGTTTACTATGCAAATACCCTGTATAGGTCTCTCACGTTTCTGAGACAAACATGTATATCATAGTTGTATTCACAATTAGCATATGGATATCTACAACATCCCAGTAGCTGGCCTAGTTGTGTCCCAGTCAGTATTATTCAACACACACTCCAGCAGTAGTCATATGAAAGCCATCATTTCCAGGGGTGACTCAGGGGCCTGAGCTGTGATCTATATCACTGCAGAGAGACCCAGATGCTATAGCCATAGGTTCTTATCAGCAATATATCAGTAAAGCAAGTTTTGTTGAGACATATTTGTTGAACTTCCTATTTCCCATTATTACATACCCCCTACTGCATTCCATTACATGCTTACTTGTTTGACATACCTTTTTTTCCAAGTATAGTTGGTTTGATTCTGATTTGTGTTGGTTTGTTTGTTAGTTTGTCTGTCTCTCTCTCTCTCTCTCTCTCTCTCTCTCTCTCTCTCTCTCTCCAAGATGTAGGGTATACATCTGTTTTGCATAGGCAGCAGCTTGTCTTTTATAGGTAATGCTCATGAGCAGCTGATGGTATGTGCACCAGTTGGTGTCGCTCACTTACTAATTGCATGCAGAACAACTGTGTTGTTATTCCTATAGCCATTAGCATGTCAACATACTCCTATAATTGAGTACCCCATGTGGGCATTGCCCCTTCCTTGCCTATGAGGAGGAATTCATGGAGGCCTGTGAAAAACAGCATTACAGGGGGTAGTTGGAAATACCTCTTACAACAAAAACTTTGGAGACAAGTCCAACAAAATGGGAGAGAATATTCCAGACATAGGGACAGAATGTAAGTATTGCTGTCATACAGTTGAATTAATGCTAGTTTAACAGGGTTTGTGTGGACATGGCTTTTCTGTGTGATTTTAAGTCTGACAGTATTATGTGGTTGATATAACTCCCAGCTGTAGGGCTATACACAGAATGGCCAGAGTTTGGACTCTTATGTTTGGTGTGTTCCTCAGACATTTTTTGTCTTTGGAAAATCAGTAGCATACTTTGGGTATTGCAGTCAGTAAATGGTATAATCCATTTGTGCTTCTGACTTTATATCCCTCAGAAAAGATATGTTACAACAAACCCAGCAACTGACTCAGTTTATAATAGCAATATTTCAAATATGCCCCTGTTTTGGGGCCTCTGTCCCCCAAGTATGTCAGCTTTTGTCCAGATATCATGCAGTAAGAGGTTGATAGGCATGGTATATCAATATTTAGTGCCTTCATTTCTGATACCATTCCAGTGGTGTATCAGAATGCCAGGCATGTTATGTGGAAGAGGCGGGCATTATATATGAAGACAAATCCTGGACATTCTGTGGGACTCTAAACAGTTGAGAATTCTGTGTATTTCTGGAAATTGTTGAGAAGACTGTCAGGATTGTGTAGCAGTGTAGTGTGTAAATGATATTTGGCCTGTTTAGGGAAGGGGAAGATGTAAGCGTTATGGCTCTTTATCTATGTGACTGTGCATGCTGCTTCTGTTTCTGGTGGTCTATCAGCTATATATGTTTGTAGGGGCAGACTGAGATATGTCCCATACCACGGTCAGGCATCCAATATACACTGTATGTCCAGTCATACACTGTGAATTGGGCCAGTATATGTAGGGGTAGTGTGCGAGTGGCAAACATGATGACGTCTTTGTTCACACAGTCCTTATACTCTACTGTTCATTTGGCTTAAAGGTATGTCACTTTGACTGTGGTAAAATTGGTTATGGCACTTTCACATTGGTGTCTGTTTTTCAGTGCTGTTACATCCCTGTAGTGTCTGATATATTTGCAAAGACATGTGTAACCCCCATAGCAGATTTGGGGGGTTCCTATTAGAATGATGAAAATGCATTTTGTCAAATGCATTTTCATCGACACATGAAGAGCAAACAGGCAAAACAGTGAACCAGCTGTTCAGTGAATTCTTTCCCTGGGAAAGAAGTTGCTTGACCACGTTGTTGCATTGCCATGTTCTGCACTGTAGTGTGGTCTCAGAGATTCTAGTGTAGCTCCTGAGAATAAATGTGCAAGAGTTACTGACCTTAGGGTTAGGGTGTGGGTTAAGGTAAGTGCATATGTTTTAAAATGTTTACTTTTTTTTTTTGCGTTAGATGTATGGTTGAGTTACATGCATATGCGTTTTCAGCTATTTACTTTTTTGGGGCATAGAATTAGGGTTAAGGTATATGTGCATGTGTTTGGAAATGTTTACTGGTTTTTTTTTTTTTTTTGTTGGAACAGCGATTTCGCTGAAAAAGGGTCGATGAAGCATTGTTTGCTGTTTTGAGTGTTCGATGTTTCAATATAGACCCGATTTGGGTTAGTGTTGTGTTAGTCTGAATGTAGTTTGGACGGTGCTTGGTGACATGCTTAGCAGCTCAGTGTAGTTTCCCTAGTGTGATGTTATATCCAGATATTTTAAGGATGTATTGTTGCCTGGCCCCCATAAGTGTTGTGTATTTCTGACACATCAGTGGGATGATGTGAGGATTTAAGTCACTAACTAGTGAGATGAAATTGAGTGTTGGACTTGTGCTATTTCAGTCAATATATGTTAGGACAGACAGGAGGATGTTACTGCACAACTGTGTCAGCTTATCCACTACAGTATTTCAGATATGTCCCTATTTTCATGCCTTTCTCACCCAAACTTTGTCAGGCTTGGTCCAGATTTGTTGCACTAGGGGGTTCTGAGCATACCTCTTGACTGACCAGATTGTTTCAGAATGTCTAGGTTTATTGCTCATATTTCTGGTCTGTTCAACAGATTCATTATTTTTATTTCTCTGGTAAATCATTGTGATGATCTGAGGATTTCTGTCAGTAAATGATGACATACATTTCAGTTTCAGAACTGACATCCTTCAGAATATGTATGCTGAAACAAACCCTGTTACTCTAGCAACATTCTACATTTATAATAGCAATATTTAAAATATGTCCCTAGTTTTGGGCCATTTGATCAGTCTTCTTGCACTAAGTGGTGGAGAGGTATGGTTCTGATGTATGACTCCACTGCATGTTCTGAGTATATATATATATATATATATATATATATATATATATATATATATATATATATATATATATATATATATATATATATATATATGTGTGTGTGTGTGTGTGTGTGTGTGTGTGTGTGTGTGTATATATATGGTTTCACTTCATAATACTGAAACATCACAATACTGAAATTCAGTACACTGAAACCAAAATCCTGAAAGTTCAAAATCCTGAAAACTCAAAATACTAAAAATGAAAAATACTGAAGGATTTTGAGTTTTCAGGATTTTGATTTTTAGTATTTTGAGCTTCCATATTATGAAGTTTTCTCATTTTCAGTGTTTTGATATTTCAGTATTATGAAGTGAAACCATATCTATCTATATATATATTTTTTCTTTGATATATATATATATATATATATATATATATGTGTGTGTGTGTGTGTGTGTGTGTGTGTGTGTGTGTGTGCGTGTGTGTGTATATGTATATATTTTGTATGTCTATATCTCTATATATTATGTATATATGTTTCCATATATATGCATCACAATACATATATACATGCGTATATGTATATATACAAAACCTGACTGATTCTACAGAATCTTTTCCTTACTGTTGAATGACTCTATTGCATGATATGTTTGAAACAGCATAGGAAATCTCTACAGCTAGAATGGTGTAGTGGTACATTGCTCTGAGTTTAGTGTATAGGGCCCAAGGTTTGACACTTGGCAGGGCTTATTATTTTGTTGCTAGGCAAAACAGTGGCTGATGGGGACAGAGTGATTAAAGCAAACATTTTAAGTGGGTTTGCATGACACTTATCAATGCCAACACAAGGTTAACCATAGAGATACTTAATCTGTGTTGGCTTTACTTAGCATCGCGCATACTCGCTTACTCCAGCTTACTCTCACGTACAGCCGTGTTAATTTCTTTAAAAGAAAAGAAAAAGTGATGATAGGAAAGTGGTGAGAAAGGGCCAAGCAGAGTGAAAAACAATATGAAAGATAGCTAAGGGTGTGCAGGATGGGTGTAGGGAAGGTCCATAGCTGTCCATTTCTTACACAGCAACAGATGTGCATTTGTACAGTATTTGGAGGTGAATTTGGACACTCAAACCCCAGAGAGAGGGGGTGAGGACAATAGAAGTGTGTTGTCACATCAATTGGACTGGATTACATGTGTCCAGTGGTCTTGTATGTGAAATGGACAGCTATGTATGGGGCAATATTTTTGGGGGGAAATATGCCCTTTTCTTTTTTTTTTTCTAAGGTGAGAGTGGGATGTTTGGGAAGGATTGTAGGTACATCTGGGGAGGTAGTTTGAGTAGGGAGACAGACAAGACAGACAAGACAGCAGACAGGGGCAGCATATGACACATGAGGGGGGTAAGCACATTTAATGGGCAGGGTGGTTGGGAATCTGAAGCACATGGGCCCCCATATGGTTACAGCAGGACTGAGATTCCCCACCCATGGGCAGTCACCACTGCACCTTCATGGCCCCAAAGTTGGCTGTGCTGGGGGCTGGACAGGAGGGGTGGCCTGCTTCTTGAGGTGTGCCAGACCACCCTCAATCTGATGTTTCTGCTCTCTGAACTCAGATTGAAGGGTGTAAACACTGGACCTGACTGAGGATGACAGGCTCCTGGCCGTGCCCACTCCCAGGGGGGGGTGGGCCCTGTCCCCTGTGGTGGTTCCACCCGAAGTTGGTGCAGAACCAGCAGACAAGGGAGATCTGGGTTGGGTCCCAGACATGCTTGGGCCTGGTGCCACAGGAAGACGAGGTGGGACAGGTGGATCCACTGGGATTTACCTTCCCAAATATCCTATAGTGTTGAGGTTTTACAAAATGCATTGGTTAGTCATGAACAACACATTTCAAGAATAGTTATAACAACATGCATAGGTGTTCCAATTAACCCCATAAAACAGATTTGAAACAGTTGCATAGCAAACAGAACACATGCATAAATGGAACGACAGTATGTATCGTAACAGCATGCCAGTAACATTGATGGCAACAGGCCACCAACAATGGTATTTGAACAATGTATGTTAACATGCAAGCAATAAAACATATTAACAATAATATAACATAAGTCCTAACATTAGGGTTGGAGCACAACATACCCATAGTATAAGAATAATAATTAGTGATGCAGGTAAGGGGTGGGGGGAGAGACAAAAAGTCCATTAACAACTGTTTATGCTTCTATTTTCCACAACAGTACTGTTCAATACTCTTTGGGTCTGCCCTCACTTTACATCTACCTATGCCCATAGCTTATGTAGTACAAACATACCTATTAAACTGTCAGCCTTGATTGGTATGAGGCAAACTGTGAAGACTCTGGGTACATGACTAGAGGGGACTCATACATGTCAGGGTTACAACCCTGAACTGCTGTTATGTGAGTGTGCTACTGGCATATGTCAACTGGTTTCCCATCTGTGTCCAGGATTATTTGCAGCAGTACCACTATCTGTCACAGCATGACACTTGAGAGACATGTAACAGGAACATACCTCTCAACCTTTTAGAGCATGACATCTGGAAAAAGCCATACAAAAGAGTGGGACAAAAGCCCATAAAAATGGACAATTTTTAGATATTGCTCTTACAAACTTAGAAAGTTGATAAAATAACAGGTTTTGTATTTGCATGGCTTTTCTGATGGATATGATATCTGACACTTGTAGATCTATCATTATTTTCTAACTTCAGTCTCAGTGGTTTGCCACTGATTTGCCATGACACCACTACTTTATGTAAAACGGACCAACAATCTGAGATAAATATCTGGACATTCAGTGAGTATCTGTACAATTGAGAAATATGAGTCAGGAAGAGTGCATGTTGTATGTACCTACCCTGCTGTCATATACAGGCATGTGGTGGGACTATTTATCAGTTGTACATAGTTTATTAGTATACCCGTCATACAGCTACTGGCAACATTCACTTACCCGTAAAACCTGTGGGGAAAATATCTGTTAACACTACCTGATTGATTTTACATTTATTCCTGATTCCTTGTATGTAGATATGCCCACATCTTTGAACTGTGTCTGGGTGTGCAAAATTAACAACTAAGCTATTTCTCATCACGCTGAGCTACTAGGGAGCTGCTGTTTCTTGTTTCACTAGTTTCTGCCTAACAGTCTCTTGGTTAGACAGTCTGAACTTGTAATCCTGTGATGCATATATGACAGATAGTTATTGTACTGTGCATTACTTCTTTGATTTACTACAATCTGGACACTATCCAATGCAGCATGGAACACACTTTGATATTTTACATATTACTATTCAGGGTTCAGAGCTTAGTGCAGTATATATTTGGCATTCCATTTATATCTCATTTTTCAGCTGCACCATCTACAGTTTCTCCTAACAGCTTGTTCACAAATGAAGCTCAGTTAATGTATGCTGTCACAGCCATAATTGCTGTGAAGAACCTGTATACATTCTGTATATGTCTACAACAACATACTAGAATAAACACAACAGATTTTAGGGGTCTTTATTTCACTTTGGTATTCATCAGTCAACCTTTTTTATTTATTCAGTTCACACGGTAACAGAATACGTACTATCAGTAAGCAATGAATCCCTTCTTAGCTATTTTAATTATATACTGCAAAATAGATTTGTACTCACCAGGCTGTCGGTGCAGCCTCAGCAGTCTGTCACTGTGGGCTTTAATGTTCACAGCCCCCTCTGCTGCAGCTGTAGGGGAGAAAAACACACATTATGCATATCTGTCACATTTTCAGGCTAGTATTTGCTACAAACTACTTGATAGTGATATTTACACACTACTGGTGCATTCCGGTTCCATCTATCTTGGATCTGCTGTTCCAAGAGTTCCCCCTTCCTACACGTTAGGTCGGCATAGTGGTGCCATACCTGCTCACCAGTCCAGAGGATGCCAATAGTACTGGTGAGGTCGTGTGCGAGACAGTCCCAGGCCTCCCCTTTGTATTGTGAACCCTGGTACTGGCCCTGCAGCAGTCACTCTTCGTGTTTTTTTACTAGGAGTCTAGCCCTGACACTGGACATCTGAATGCTCCAGAATTTCACCTGAAAGTGCACTTCTTCTCCTACACCAGCCATGTTACCTGCATAGATGGACTGTAACAGATTATGGCTGTATTCCCACCTGTGCTGTTTAAATAGTGCAATATTCCCACCCTTTGCTGTCAATGGACCATTTTGAAAAGGTGAAGCTTTGCTAAGCAGTGCACAAACCTGCTCAGCCAGTTTTAACACTGCTTAAAGGGGAAGTTGTTGAGCACTGTTTAACAGTGCGCAAATCTGCTTAGCTGAGCAACCTACTGCTTAGCATTTACATCTTAGCAATGGTTACACCTGCTAAGCAAAGCTGAACATTGCTATCCATTGCTCACTTTTTATTTATTAAATATATCAGAATACTGACTTCATTTATTAAGTGTATGTGATTTAGTTTACATGACATCCCTCTATGTGCTTTCCTTACATTGGCAAGGGGAGTGACTATACTGTATGGGACACTTGTGTATACATGGGTGGTTTCACATGTTATATGCACTCACACTTCTATTTTACACCTGCTACACTACCCTGGTTGACATAAAACAGTTACTACATCATTTAAGTTTAAAAAAATAATTTTAACACTGCTTTCCCATATAAAAATAACTTGCCTGTCTTCGTAGTCAAACCATGAATGCCTACATATAAAGCTGGGACTCTAACCACTACACTATCTCAACTTGGGAATTTAAGCTGTATATTTGTATTTATTATTTTGATGTCATGTTGGTGCACATACATGGACAGACAGGGTTCCTATCATGTAGTCGAACTTTTACAAGTTTGAACCTCATATGGTCGAGACCATAATTTAGAATTTGTAAAAGTTTGAGCAGAGGGCCATAATGAGCACAACCGCTTAGCTACACTTAAACATTCCTTAGCCTAGAGAAAATATGTAATATTACTATTATTATAATATTCTTATGTTATATAGTGAGTATTGTGGTGTTCTGACAAATTATTGAGGACTTCAGTTGGGAAATAAATGCATACATTTGGCTTTCAGGCTTCTATCCTTCAGTTCATGTTAATACATATCCTGTTTTCTGTCAACTTTCTAGGTTTGTGAGGGCAATATTTAAGTGGTGTCCTTATTTTTAGTATTTTGTCCCCCGATTTTTGTGCGTTTATCCACATGGACTGCTGTCAGGGGAATATTGGCATACATTTGACTTTCAGACTTTGATCCTTTGGAAATTCATGCTAATGCATGACCTGTTTTCTATCAACTTTCTAAGTTTGTGATGGCAGTATGTAAGAAGTGTCCTTTTTCAAGGCTTTATCCCACATTATTTGTGCCTTTGTACACATTTCCTGCTTTACCAGGTTGCGGAGGTGTCATATGGCACTTTTACTGTGCAGGGGGTGTGTCAAAGAACCTGTCACACACCCCCTGCATAGCTTT
Source organism: Protopterus annectens (assembly GCF_019279795.1). Classification (NCBI taxonomy): domain Eukaryota; kingdom Metazoa; phylum Chordata; order Ceratodontiformes; family Protopteridae; genus Protopterus; species Protopterus annectens. Next base: position 524,564,710 of record NC_056739.1, on the reverse strand, counting down.
CCTGCTGCCGTATATATTTCAGTGTCTGCGGACACTGAATGATCATTTATTTATTTATTTGTTTATTTATTTAACATTTGTTAACCGGGGAAGTTTGACTTGGAACAAAGCCAGTTTTCAGCGGAGACCAGGGGAGAAACACTCCAGATGCATGTCTTTGAACATGGGAGGAAACCGGAGCACCTGAAGGAAACCCACATGAATGCAGGGAGGATATGAAGACTCTGCACGGAAGGAACCCCAGCCAAGAATCGAACCAGAGAACCTCTTGCTATGAGATGCAACACTACTACTGCACCACTGTGCCATCCATCAGTCAGTCTTTCAGTCTGTCCATGTATACACCAGCACCAAAATTAATAATTTCCACCTAAGATCCCCTCTATAGTCTGTCGATGTATGCACAATCACTAAAATGACGTCAAAATGAAACATCCTTCCAACAACCCCTTCAGTACTCTGTCCATGTATGTAGAAGCACCAACATGATATCAAAATGAAACACTTCCCTCAATGATCCCTTCAGTAGTCAGTACATGTATGCACAAGCACCAAAATGACATAAAAATGAGACAATTTTCCAACAATCCTTTCAGTAATCTTTACATGTATGCACACAAGCACCAAATGACAGCAAAATGGAATGTTCCCCAATTATCTCTTCAGTAGTCTGTCCATGTATGCACACAAGCACCAAAATGCTGACAATATGAATTATTTTCCCAAATGATCCCTTCAGTAGTCTGTACATTTATGCACACAAGCAACAAATGACTTCAAAAAGAACATCCCCCAACAATCCCTTCAGTAGTCTGTCTGTCTGGGTCAATATCACATAGTCAAAGTCTTTTAACTCCGAACACATAATATTCGAACTATTATGTTTGAAGTTACAAAACTTTGACTATGGATAAAAAAAAAAAAAAAAAAAACAACAGAAAATAAAATAATCTGTTTTAAGCAGGGGGGCTGTGCACCACTGCACCCCCCATGTGGGGGGCTGCTCCCCCATACTCCCCACTACTTAAATATACCAACTCCGAGATCACACCCCATTGAACAAAATGGAAGCCTCCGCTTAATGGAGATTTCCATTGAAACGCTCAAAGTTTTACAAATTCTAACTTATGGTCTCGACCATGTGAGGTTCGATCTTGTAAAATATCGACTGCATGATAGGAACCCTGTCTGTCCATGTATGTATGCACAGGCACAAAAATGAACCCCCTCCACTGATGCCTTCAGTAGTCTTTCCATCCTTGTATGTATGCACAAGCACCAATATGAAACACTCCTCCATTCAGAAAGGTCCTTTCAGTAGTCTGTCCATCCAAGTATGTATGTATAAGCATGAAAATGAAACAATACCCAAGACCCTTTCAGTAGTCTGTCCATCCATAATGTATGCATGAGCACCAATATAAAACATTTCCTCCTGATGACCCTTTCAATAACCCATCTGTCCAAGTACATATGCACAAGCACCAAAATGAAATATTTCCCCCAATGATCTCTTCAGTAGTTCGACTTAGCTTTGTCCACGTATACAAAACACAAGTACTCAAAATGATATCAGACTGAAACACTTCCTTCTGACAATCCCTTCAGTAGTTTGCCCATTATATGCACAAGCACAGTAAATAGCCCTACTTCTTACTAGTTTTTTTTCCTGCCCTTTCTCCTGACTCTGATGCTGTCTTTCCCCGGCCCTCAACAGTTTGCAGTTGAATCGGTCAAGTCAACCTCAACAAGGGAACTGAGAAAACTAGCTAATTCTTGAATTAATTTATGTATTTATTTTGTATATATAAATGTACACAGTGAGCAATTTCTATTACCAAAAAATGATATCCCTCACTTTGCTGTGGGCACTAGAATTATAACCCAGAGAGACTGCCTTTATTGCATCTTAGCACCAACCTTCCACCTGCATAGCCAATCACAGGTCATGTTGGGGTGGTGCCTATGCAAGATAACATAAGCAGGGCAGAAGGCACACACAAAAGTCTCAGACATCATTAAATAAATAATACAATAAATGCATTCCTTACATGAGAATACAGAACATGGTACACATCTAGTACGGCCGTCCCTGCTAGTATATGACTGGGCAGCTGTCTGTAAGGATAGCCACCAGCTGTAGAATTACTGTGCATAGTGTACAGCTGCAGCGGCTATGCTATTCAGCCATATTGCTCTACAACAAATTGCTGCTGCAGCCAATTGGTTTCGGTGATGTAGCTCACAGGGAAATGTCTTGCAAGCTACACACCGGAACCCCATTTTAAGACACATACATTGTTATTTCTCTTTATGAGAAATTTAAAAATTATATATGTTTTTAAAAACATTTATATTTTTTTATTTAACATAGGTGAATTGGGGCCTGTACAAGGCAGAACCTGAAGCAATTGGCCCATTAACCCTGTCCTAGCTACACCACTGTTTTTCTTTTGTAGGGTTTAGTAGTAGCCAATAATTAAGCTAGTGTGGGGGTTAGACTGGAGCTGGATTTGAATACTTGAATGTGAGGGACTGGGTCGAAGTATAACCATGTCATCTGTATAAAGAGTGATAGGAAAGTTAGGGAGATCAGAGGATAGTTTGTTAATAAAAACTGAAAACATTGGGGAGAATATGGATCCCTGGTGCACTCTTGTGGTAAGTGGTGCTGGAGGAAATAGGGATGAGCCTATTTTGACTATGCAATGCCTATTTGCTAATAAATGTTGGAACCATGTGACAGTGTTTGAGCTAACTCCAATGTCTTGGAGAGAGTAAAGGAGCAGGAAGTGGTCAATGAGATGAAAAGTTAAGGTAGGGTTAATGAAGACAGCTCCTGAAAGGTTTTCTTTATCAATGTTGAGAAGGACCTTATCTCTAAGTGACCATAGTTATGTAATTGTACTTTAGCCTACCTATAATCCATGCTGTTTATGAATCAGGAGGGTGTACTGTTAGATGAAAGTGCACAGTTGATTGTAGATTATTTTTTCAAGTATTTTTTTTCAAGTGTAGGGAGGATGGAGATAGGGCTGAAGTGGAAAGCATTTTCTGGCTGAAACAGTTTTGGAATGGGATTAGCAAGAGCAGTTTTCCATATGTCTGGCACTGCATTAAGAGTTAAGCAGAGGTTATAAATATGGAGAACAGGTGTGATAAGGAAGTCTTTGCAGAGTGATATAAACCAAGGTAGTTGGTCATCTGCAACAGAGGGTAAATCCAGGGGTATGTTTTCTAGTAGAGGTCAATATGTTTGTGTTTAATTTTCCTAAAATTGAAGAGTATGATAAAAAATGGGGGCTGGGCGAGTCTGGTGATAGGTAGAGGTTGCAGTCGTAGGTAGGTGGCTGAATTCATCAAGAAAGTTAAATGTAGGGAATTGACCTTGAGAGGTATGGATAGTGATAGGGTGGAGGGAGGATCTGTGAATTTTCAGCCTGTAAGAACATTTACCTCCTGACAAAAATGTTTGGGTTTGCCTAGCAGAGCAAGTTTTTAAAATAGTTAATTTTGTGCCTAAGTATGTCTTGCTTTGCTAGGTTAGTTAGAGAGGTAAAGGAAGTAGTATTTTCTGGTAAGGGGTTTTGTCTCCATGAAGACCATATATTGTCCCTAAGTTTAAGCAGAGATTTAAGTTCAGTGGTTAGCCAGAATTCTTGTATTTCTAAAGCTGCGGTTTGAGGGAAGATGGGTCTTAGGACTTAATAAACTCAGTGTAGGCACTGTGTAGAGCCTACACAGAATGTGTCAATGTACACATCCACAGTTCCCCCTCGGTGGCACTTCATGCATATTAATGATGGTGCACTGCTAAGGGAGATCTTAAGAACAGGGATATTGAATCAGTGTAGCAAGATATATATGGCCCCCTGTGGTTGTGGATGCCTGGTCAGATCCCAGTAATGCACCCTACCACTGTAGAAATAATGTGCAATCTGTTAAATGGGTAATATTTAATTTTTTTATATATATATTTTTCTCCATGTTTGTGTGGCACCGAGTGGGGCACAGCAATGCCAAGCCATGCTTGCATATAGACAGCTGACACCTGCTACATATCTATAAATAGAAATCAAATGTAATTAATAATTTATTTACAGGTTTGTTTACACATGTTTGCATGGCACGGTGCTTAGCAACTCTAACAGGTAGCTCAGTAGTATATGTGAAAGTGTAGTAGTCTTCATAATATCCAAGTAGCTAAATGGGTAGAGTTGAGGCTTTAAGTGTAGTAGGTCCTGGATTTGAGTCCATAGCATGCAGAACATGTCTGCAATCTAATGTACCATTTTTGTATAATTTAATAAAATTGTAAAATATGGCACCGCTGTGCAGTGCTGAACTCTTCTCAACCATACTAAGCACTGTATAAACATGATAATGGCTGCAAGCTTTCATGATGCTGAGCTCTGCATAACTAGTCTGAGCACTGCTAAGCAAGGCGGCACATTTTTTGAATGTTGCTCAATGACATGTAAGGGCAGGAAAACAGCCTATATTAAGAGCAATAGGCAGGAATTCTGCAGCATTCATTGGAGTTCAATCAAATGTCGATATTACAGGCAGTTCTGGTGAAGGTGAGTGCTTTTGGGCACAGAAGAGGGGTATTCAGGAGTCAAAGGTCATGTTTGGGCTCCTTGTAAAAAACATGAACCCTGGTTGATGCAAAGTGGTTTCCGGGGTTTAGGGTGTAAGGCAGAGGCCTGGGACTGGTTGGCCAGGGAACCCACCAGTGATACTGGTATCCACAGCACATTTGATCAGTGTCATCACCACCATGATGACCTGAAAAGGAAAAAAGAGAGGAACCTTGGACACCTGGCTCTAATAAGCAAGGGCTGGGAATGCCTCACATGTATGTAAGTATCTTTTCCACTGTCTTACCGAATGCAAGCTGAATGTCTGCAAAACTGGTATGAATAATGGTGTGCTTCTCCTCAACAGCTGCAGCTGAAAGGGCTCACAATGTCAAGTCAATGCCGGGCGCCTGGCCAGGTTGTGCCATGAGTATGGTAAGTATGGATGTATTATGCTAACTGTAGTGCAATAGGCAAGAAAGAGTAAAGCATTTACTGCAATAAGGAATACACAAGAAAATATGTAGTGTAATAAATGGGCAATTAGAGCTGTAGTGCAATAAATGAACAATAACAACTGTAGTTCAATAAAAAAACAATAAACAATACCAGTAACAGTAAGCAAAATGGTATACAGCAGGATTGTGTTGTCATAACCATTGCAGTAGAGCTGTATGCATTGATTCTCTAAGGTAAGGTTGCTGCAGTCAAGTATAACACTATAATAGCTGTAGAATGCAAATCTGATGGCCTGCAAACTGTATTGCTTAACTCATAGTACTGTCCAAGGCTGTCTCCAGGCCAATATCAGTCACATAATGCTCTCTCTTCCTCAGATGTCAGGTAATAAAGGTATATGAGTTAGGTAGCCAACTCCATGGGCAGATATTATGAGTGGACTTCACAGATATTTCAAATCAGTGACAATAAAGTGTTCAACAGCATTGTTGATTGTAAAATAAAGCTGTATTAATATATGCAGCATGGTTGTAGTCCATGCATGTGTGTTCTACTGCCACTGCAGTTTAGTATAACACTGTAATAGTACTAGAATGCCCAAGAAATGCACTGTAACTTGTATTGTTCAGTTCATAGTATAGTTCCAGGTTATCTCCAGGCAAGTATCAGTCACTCAGTACTCAGGAGTGATTCAGTAGCTCAGTCTGTTAAATACCTTCTACAGAATGCATTTTGCCACACACAGTCCTGGGTTCAAATCCAGTGGTATGTAGCACTAATATTTCATTATTAGTCACATAATGCTTATATTTTCTCTCTCCCTAGGAACAAAAGGTATATGAGTGAGGTAACCCATATTATGAGAAGATATTGTGTTTATATTTCACAGAATGTTAGAATCAATGCCAACAATGTGGTCATTAGCATTGTTGATTCATAAATCTGTTTAATCCCAGTATGGATGTACCCCTTGCATGTCTGCACTAAGTTGTTGCAATCAAGTATTACATTATTTGCAGATGTTTCCTGCAGTCAGGACTATTGGGTTCTATTCCTATGCCTGACAACTAAGGCATGATGGCTGTCTAGTTTACTTACTGTATACACACACATGCCTCTCAAGTGTCACAATTTCTTGTAATGTAATTATAACTGCCTAATCCATCTGTCACATGATTAACAGATAAATTATTACCTGGAATTGAATGTATTACCAAATCTGTTTATAGAACACCTTGATATTTGTATAAGTCCACATTATGTGAAATTGTTCTGTGTAGTTGTGTACCTGCATTTGTTAGTGCTTGGCCCTTGCTGTTCCATGCTATCAACTTGAGAGGTATGTATGTGCTACAACAGTTATAGAACAATTGTAGTCACTGTTATCACAACTGACACTACATACCTGACGAAGCATGTATAACCAGTGTTTTCAGAAATATCATCTACGATGTCGCTAATGGAATGCTTTTCTTTCTCTACCCATCCCTTATCTTATTTTATTCATTATGTTATGCATTTTTATGATTTAATATTAACATAATTTGTTTAACTATATTTTGGAAAATGTGGTTCGTTATTGTTATGTTTTATTATGATTCAATATTAACATACTTTGTTAAACTAACTGTTTTGTTGGTGTTATGGTTTACCTTGTACTGGCATGCTGTTACCATGCTGACTGTTATGTTACTTAATGTTGTGTTGCACATAATATACATTAATATGTATTTGGATTAATAAATATGATGCTCTATTCTGTTACTACTAACAAAGGTTTGCTTATTATTAACTGTAACTTATTGCTATACCTTATTTACCACAGCACATCAAGGTAGGCTGGTTCCAGCTGATCCCCCTACCTTGCCTCAAATGACCATGGCACCAGGTCTCAGCAAATCTGGGACCCATACCCATGGTTCCCCCTCTGCTGCCCCTGCACTACCTGCAGTATTGAGTAGTACCACCCCACAGGATGGGGACAGGCCCCCTCTGGGAAGGATGGTGGAGGGGGCGTTGTCACCAGGGCTGAGCTAATGGCCTTGGTTTTGCAGAAGAGTCTGCTGTGGCTATGACTGTCTTCTGCATTGGACTGAGGACATGCTGGCCAACCTGGTGGGGGTCTCTCACCCTGGTGCCCAGCCTCCAGCACAGCAAACCTTGGGGCAGTGAATGAACAGTGCCAACAGTCACATGGGTGGTGACATTAGTCACACTGATGCCGTCTGGAGGCACATGGGAATCTGATTCTACACCACCCTCCCTATCCAAGGTGTTCACCCCCTCATGTGTTACACACTGCCCCTGTATACTGTCCTGTCTATTTGCAAATGCATTCTCCCTTACCCAACTTACCTCCCCAACATGTACCTATGTCCCTTACCCAACATTCCACTCTCAACTTAAAAAAATGGGCACCTGTCCCAAAAAAATATCATCCCATACATAGCTCTCCATTTTGCACACTTGTCCACTGGACACACATAATTTGGTCCAACTGGCTTGACAACACAGTTATGTTGTCCTCACTCCTCTCTCTGGGGTGGATAGTTCAAAGTCATGTACAAATTATGTCAAAGGGCACAGTTGTTGGTGTACAAGAAATGGATAACTATGGTTCTTTCCTACACCCTTCCTGCACATCCTTACCTGCCTTTCACTATGGTTTTCCTCCTGCTTGCCCCCATTTCACCACTTTCCTATCTCCCCCTTTTTTTTCTTTATTTCTGTGTCAAGCAGCTTCACTTAGCTCTGGTAAATAGAGCTATAATAACTGTATGTGTTTATCACATTCTATGACACGTACAGAATAAACAACTTCGAATGTGTCAAACACAGGTCCATCACACCTATAGCATACTGTATTAACCTGCCATGCCACACATCACATTAGTGAAACAGGTGGCTTAAACAAAACATAAGTAAATGCCAGTTACAGTAATTAGGTATGTTTCAGCAGACCTGCATGCAGCTTCACACCACACTGTGCAAACTGGAAAGGAATGTAAGTGAATTAAGTAAATTAATTAAGCAATGAAAAAGGAGTGTGTACCTTGGACTCTGGTGAAATAATGCACCACTAGACAGCCAAATACATGATTATGGGTGTATGTGAGGCCTGTGATAGCATGTAAGTGTGCCAATTATCAGCAACATGTAGAAAGACACCTACTAAAGCATCAATGGCAATGTACATGAACAACTAGGACCCTGGTGTAGAAATACATCCATATAAAACCATGCACATACTGATGGATGTAGAAAATGTTTGTCACAGCCTGTATGTGTGCACATATATCTTGCAAATACATTCATAGTAGCAATGACACATTAGCACAGTCTGTTAAATGCCTTGCATTCAGTGCATTTTGCCACACACAGTCCTGGGTTCAAATCCAGTGTTGTGTGGCATTTCAATTACATTATTGCGAAGACAGCAATCATTGAATTACTCTTGCAGTCTTTAGCCACACAAAGCATTGCCAATGAAATAACTGCTTTTCAGTGCTTGAAGTCAAAGACCTGCAGGTAGGGAAACTTCACACATCCGTATAGCATAACTACATGTCACCTAGTACTATGTTATTGATGTAGTTGCCTAACATATGTACCATAAACTCATAAATTAATTGGAGTGTAAAGGGTACCCTCACCCTGGCTCTGCCTCTACATCAAGGCTAACACAGTTGACACAGGTACACCTACATCTTGTTGTCCTCCAAAGTGTTCACACCCTCTGCCTATATCTATTCCCTCAGCATCAGCTGCAGTCTATTGTACACACAGCTCTAAGTAAATGTTTCTGCTACTGATCTATTTCTGTGATGATGTAGTCTTCTCACCCCAGTAATATCCATCTCACCAGCTAAGAAGGGGCCCTGGTCTATAGAAAGGCCTTAAATATTGCACAGTTGCTGCATGCCATTGCCTAATGAAAGTGCAATTCAGCTGTTTTAGCTGCAATTAGCATATCAGAACCACAGACTGGTTTAGAGGCAATTACCAGTTAATGTGCGTGTGCAAGCAGTGGATAGTGCTGACCATTTTGTTCTTGCTGTATCTGTACATAGTAAACATCCACATATCTGCTCTTATAATGTGTTTCCATTTTGTTGTCTTTCAGGATAAATGTACTATAGATATCATGCCCCCTTCTCAGATGTGGAAAATGAACTAATACTTGAAGGACTATGGCAGCATCAGCACATCCTGCTATCCAGAGGGAGGCATAACAGGGAACAGCAGGCTGCATTGTGGGCAGACCTTGTCCGGGATGTGAATGCCACTGACCACCAGGATAGGACATATGAGCAGGTTTGTCACTGTGCTGCAGATGTGGTGAATGCTGCATGATGAAGTGCAGCTGATGTAGCCAGGGACTGTGACATTACTGGTGGAGGGCCTTAGTGGAACAGTCAGTCTCCACCACTGAGGAATTCCTGTTGAACCTAGAGACACACGACAACTCCCAGGCATCCATCACACCATACATCGTAGAGATGGGTGCCACAGTGACTACAGCAGAGGAGGATGCAGGTAAGCTTATTGTGATCACCATTGTAATACTGCAGCAGTCATCCTGTCAGGCTGTACATAGCTTTACATGGATGTCAGGTTTACGTGCTTTGGGGTTTGGTTTTCAGCTCAGAATGTCACCAATACATCAGGCAACACAGTAGCTACTGTACAAGTGAGATATATGCATGCATTACCTTGTTGTGCTGCAACATGTGGTGGTACTGATATTACCTCACCCTCAACTTTTTACAGGTCCATCAGGTGTTGTCCAAGGCCATGGTTCTGCTCCTGTTAAGCCTGATACTGTTTTGTTATGGAACATTTATATGCTATTAAAGTTAAGGGTCATTATAATGATCTCTGTATACCTAATCTTGTGTGCAACTAGAGTAAAGTGTTGGTATGTTCCATTCTGGAAAATTTACCTAAAGTTCTTAGAGTGGGTATTCACAGGAGTATAGTTTAATGAACAGAAACAATCTTGCAGTTATAGTTAAGAGTGAATAATCCTCCTGGTCTACATGAGACAATTAATCCATGTCTTTCAAAACTGAAAGATTGATGGTAATACCTTAGGCATTGACATTTTTATTTTTAAGAGAGGTGTACTGGGTTTTATGTGTAGTTTCATCAAATATAGTTTCATTTTGAATAACTAAAAGGTAAATTGCACAGGTCAAGTTTCACTTGATTTTTATGACTTAATTGTTATAAATGCCTTGCGTCAAATGTATATTTTGTTGTGAAGAAGTCTGTTGTGCATGAAAGTGGAGATGAGAAGATGTGAGACTGGTTATGCAGTTGTGGATCCTCAGAATTATGAGCCATTGTATATTTACCATACATAACAGTGCAGGTAGTAATGTACTGCTTTTGTCTTCGTTTTCACAGGTGACTGTAGGGGGGGAGGGGGTTGGAGTCTCTCCTCCACACAACATGATGTCATTGTCTTTTTGGACTCTGATGATGATGGTGACCACAGTGAGCCACAGGTGGGGTTATTGAGGGCTAAATCTCTTCCAGAGGTTGACATCTCTCATCTGCCAACATTGTCACCATACACAGTCAACATGCCCACACAGACCCAGTCCCAAGAGGCCACAGATATTGGACAGTCAGAAGGTGAAGTCATTGAACAGGACAGTGTGGCAACTATAGTGTTAGTGAGTGTAGATGCTGGCCATAGCCAGAGAGGAGGTCTCACGCAGGTGGATTGAAACGGGTGCTCGCGGAAGGACTGCTGTCTGTGCACCACCTGTTGCAGCTGTCACATCATGGGTCACTCAGCGCATGTTTTGGGCCATCATGGAGGCACATGCATGTTCTAAATGGAACACCAGATGTATGCTTAGAGTTATGGATGCAGCACAGTCTGACACCCGTGACTGCCTCCACTGCACTGGGGACAGTCTGGATCGGTTCACTGATACAGTGAACAGACAGTAGTCTGAGACTGTGTCTGTCTTGGACCACACATTGTCTGTGCTGGAATGTCTGGTTGGAGATGGGCATTGGACCCATGAACATAGGTCAGCAACACCATCCGCTGAGAGTCCACATGGCCGTGAACAGTTATGCTCTTGTAGTGGCAGTACATCCAGTGCTACAGAGAGGAGTGTCCTGTCCACACCATGACATGGCAGGCCATGGACTCGTGATCTTAGGTGGTCCAGTAGGGGACACTGCCCCAGTAGACAGAAGTCACCAACAGGTATTAGTACCGTTTCTGACCTTGGGAATGGTGGTGCCAGTGGAATTCCTGCAGAACCAATTCTCGAGTTCAGGGTTGGAGATGCTCAACTGTCAACTCTACTATGTACAGTCCAATGCTGTCAAACATACACACGTTTAGGGCTAGCACTGAGCTTGAATGTATAGATGCACACACTCACACATCACTGTCACATGCAGTTAACCTACAGACACACCCAGCACACCTGTCCATGGTCCATCTAACCCACTCCCCTTCCTGACCCACAAACATGCTATCGTCTGTTTGGGGCAGCCTAGGCTTGCAGCACCCCCATACAACACCCTGTGCAAATGATGATACCTGTGCCACACCTCTGTCATCCTTTCCATTGATGCAGGGAAATGAAGCTATGTGTCTAATGCACAGGGTGACTATATTACTTGACATGTACTGGTGTAATGCAGTATTGTTTTGCCATGCCACTTGTAGTGGTCACCAACATGTACTATATGCTGGCATGTGTTATGATACGCAACATACATTTCTGTGACTTATGTTGTATGATGTTGTACTGGTGGTATTGTTACACAATGACAGATATGTCATAGACCTCTGTATGCTTCTGTTTCAGGAGTCTGAGGGGATAACTATGGAAACATGGTGGCAGTAAAGGGGCACAGGATGGCATAGCAGCACAGCATAAATATGAAATTAGCAAGGTACAGGAGTATATGTGCATGGCTCCATAGGTTCATATGTGTAACAAGGACTATGATGGCAGTCAGCTTACTTATGCATTCATAAGTTATAATAAGCTCTGCTACCCTTGATACATGTCACCTGTGTTTTCAGAACTTATACATCTATGTGGTGATGGAATTGACCCATCTACAAACATTCTGTGTCGAGTTCAGACAGTTGGCCAACATCAGTTATAATTGTGTTCTGCATCCCATTGTGTAACCGGCACATGATGTGTGTCACAGTAGATGTGTGCTTTACATGCCTAGGGGCCTGTTTCATAAAGGGCATACTGTCTGTGTTACATAGTCTCTCCAGTATGTACTATGTGTACCACGTGGATGTTGTAGGTGTATAGAACACGTGAGACATGTGTTACTCCTGTGATGGTAATGCGCTAGGTACATGGTGCGATCTGACACCTCCCTTTACGGGATCATACACACCCCCTTCAAAGCATTTAGGAGATTGACTGCATTTGTACAGTCATGACACAGACTCCATAGAACATGTAATCTACACTGTATTAGTGCACCATGGCACTTGTGTGGCTGCTACAGCTGTACAATATGCCTATGAAGTGACATGGCAAGGGTGCCATTGCACACAATGATAGGTGTACTGGCTGCCACATTCAGTATAGCAGTGACAGTCTGAGACTTACATCCAAAACTTGGTGGTATAGGTGGCACAACAGTGAATGCATCCCCACATCCTAATGAGCAATGACAGTCAAAGGGTACAGTACTGTGTCCATACCTTCATGTGTACTGGCTCATGTGTTGTGGTGTGCAGACATTACAGTATTGCACTGGGGTAGATGATATCCCACAGGATAGTATCATCCAGTGGTTGGCATGTCATCTGTGCCATTGGCTCAGGCAACAACTGACTGTTTCACAGGCTATCCTGTATAACTGTTGGGTCTGTGTGAGGTCAGTGACAGCTCTTAATATGTAACCACTTGCTAATGTACCAGTCATAGGTAACTGACAGTGGCTGTGATTGCAGAGAGGAAACACCTAGAAAAGGCACACCGTTACTGGTGGATGGCATATCCCACTGGTGAGTGGCTTCAGTGCAACATAGGTATCTCACTTCTATGCTCCCAGGGTATGAATCTTAGATACATGCCTATAACCAGCTGACACACTACTCTGTACATGACATTCACAGTTTCCAGTATGGCCTACTGCCCTAATATACTCATAAACCTTGTCACGCCAAGGTTGGTGGAGTTAGACTGCTGTCCAACATCCATTACATAGTGGAACAGTCATAGGTATTTGCCAAACACTGTCTGTAGGCATTATCTGCCACTAGGTAATATTAACAATCTTTGGCCCAGTGTCAGTAGGTGTACAACAGTGTTAGTGCTGATATCCATGCTAACCCTATCATGGCATTTCAGGTGACATGGCTCAGAGATATTGGGACAATGCTTGGCACTACATGCTAGTTGTCCTCTGTTCAAGTAAGTATTGCAGTTACTTCCATCATGTTGCAAGAAGAGAGTCATGCAACATGTTTGTACAGAGCACAGACAAACATGTTAGGGAAGTGTAATATGTACACACTGTGTTGCCTACTCATGCTGTGGCTCCCTTGTTAAGAGGATGGTCCAGGTCCTTACCTACACTGCCCTGGAGGAATGCCGTGACATTCCCACATGGGGAACAGACATATGGCATCATGTGTATAGCAGTATGAGTGACCATTACAGCCCCCCCAATCTGAGATCCACCCTGGTGGGATCTGGCCACATGGCAGTCTCCTTAGAACTACCCCCTCTTGCAGATAATGGAGACATATATGTCAAGAAAGCCATTTATTACCTCCTGTCAGATGCCTGACATAGCATGAATGCACCTCTCCATTCAGATGGGACAGGCATGTCTGCAGAGCTCTAAACCCATTAAATATGTCATCTGCATTATAACTGCATGAACCTGGCTGTACAGGACAGGAGGGAGACAGGATCATCATGGCTCAGCACACCTGACTGATGGACAAGTGCCATTAGCAGGCTGTGTGATAAGAGGTGGACATTGCTGTGTGACTGTTGGGGTGGAGGTGCCCCCTAACATGGATGCACAACATCCTCAGGTAACAGCAGCACATGGTGTTGTTGTGATGTTCTGTAGATATGGCATGTGACACCTGTCACCACACACATGAAGCAGGACAGGAACACTCAGTGTAGTTACATGTTTAACCCCAAAGGACAGGCCCAGAAAGTCACTGACCACAGATGTCATGATGACACATATGATGGGTCTGTACTCATAGCTAACCTGTACTCCCACACTGTATGCATCATGTACACTCCCTTGTCCCCACCACATGTGACACATGATGTTCCTACAACCTGTCCCATAACCGCCATATTGACAAAGCAGCTCTTAACTGGCCTCCCAGTGGAAGGCACACAGCATCTATTGAACTTGCTAACATTCCAGGCTGAATCCCACCTGTGACCTAACAAAGGTTACTAACATCATTGGGAAGCTCTTGCATTCATACTGACACCACTATCTGCACATCACCTGAGTGGACAATGGCACCTGTTCTATGCTTGCACAGAGTTGGTGCATCCACTGATCAACAAAACTATACAGGTCTTTGTGTAGGTATCCATATCTGTATACCCATAAGAGCAATCATCATGGAGCTGATCAGCACACACACATATATGTGATGTAAACAAGGTTGAATGTACACACACGGGATGTGTGACAGGGGGCTCATGACTGTTACTTGAGTTGGACATTTCTGAGGAAGTGAGCAGGGATATGAGTGAGGGTACATCAGGCCGCACAACCCCCAGACTGAGCCAGGTCATCTGACTATACCACCTGTTCAAGCAACAGGTACAAAGCACCCATGTAGGCATCCACAAAACAGTCATTGTAGGGGTCACTACATGGTCCATTGATGGTGGGCTTACACAACAATGGGACATCTTACTTATAGCTGATCTGTAAGCAGCAGTGCTCAATAGGGCTCAGTCTTGGGTCCTCTACTGCTTGGACTGCATGTCACCACAGTACACATAAGTACTGAATGACAGTGACTAACGATGTTGGCTGGTGCCTGATAATTGTCAGCATTCATACATTGTCTGTGTTATGTCAGTATCTTGGAAGAGGGTATTGCAAACACATGCCGGGTGACATACTAATGGCCATAAACTCTGAGAAAATATATATGTAGTATCATTTCCATCAGGTAGACCTATGTCCCCAGTTAGTAGGACATCAGTCCCAACATGTGATGTACATACTCAGGGATGAAAAGTTGGCACACAGACCTGGCCACACAGGTTTACACCTAATGTACCTCAGATTACCATGTCTCTACAGTGATATGGCAGGAATCATATGGCATAGCTGAGGATACAGTCACCAGTAGTTGACATACCGCCACACAGGTTTACAGCTAATGTGTCTCAGATCACCAGTGGTATGGCAGGAATCATCTCGCATAGCTGAGGCCACAGTCACCAATACGTGACATACTCTTAACCTCCACACACTCTTCCCTCAGCATGTTAATATCTGAGTGCAATGGTGATTTGTTGACTTACCTTACCAAGCTGTGCTGGCACTTGCACACAACAGTATGGACCCTCAAAAGGCTACCTCACATTTTCAGTATGTGTTCACTGCCTATCATCTGCAATCAGTATCATTGCTGCCTGTGGCATATGGACTACTCAGTGGTGATCTGTGCCTTGCATACAGTGCAAGGTGTAACCCTGCTGGAGTACATATACTGCTTATCTGTAGGGAGCATAGTAGATGGATGATTCACTATATGGACATTAACCTACTATGTGACGTTAGTGCTACATGCCTGTGGGAGACATTTGACTGGCAGGCATAAACACACCTTGAAACAAACCCTGCCTAATGATACACAGAGCACCTCAGTGCAACTCAGCACATGCCATATATATTAGATTGGCTGGGTGACCATCACCTCAACACATGGCATCTACCAGAGTCCCTCTTAGACTGGGGCAATATGTTTCTGTACCAAGGGGTATTCTGATGTCTCTGATTGTGAGAGCTGTATGGCGATTATGCTAGTTATGTTCACATGTCCTATGGCTCCATAACATGATGGATAATGCTGTAGCAGCCTCACACATAAACATGGCCACATTCAGGCTAGCACCACTTCCACTCACTGCGTACAAGACATGCCACGGCACACATGTAGTGCAAATTGACTGTATGTAGATTAGAACATTTACCTCTGTACTGATACACACTACAGATCACAGTACCCAATGCATGCAACACACCTCATGTCTGCTAGTGGTATTAGTACAGAACACATAATGCTTGTTGATATCAGCAAGCCTTGTTGTGGTCTGTCATTTGGGGGGACCACATAACCCACTACAAATAAAATAATGTAAAACCCTACCCATGTCTAAGTTACAAAGGTGATCATAAGCATGCCATATGGATATAAACACACACACACACCAAGTTGGGTGGAGTGAGATTTGAGCACCTATCTAGTCTTATACACTAGAGATTACGGTACTTATCACATGTGCCACAGCTTATGTCTGATATGATGCTGTCAGCTGGTAGTCTTAAGGTGACTAACATCATCAGGCCTTGTAGAAGCGGGGGGTTTGGAAGCTAGAAGCAATTTACAGGCCCAAAAACGTGCGTAACAATTGCAGGTGGATAGCCCATGAGAGTATATCAAATGTTTTGCAGGGGGATATACACACACATACACCAAGTGACCTGGATTGATATTAGAACCCATACCTATCCCTATCTAGTCTTATACACTATAGATCACCCTATCCATCACATGTGCCACAGCTTACGTTGAATACTGCGCTGTTAGCTGGTAATCTTAAGGTGGCTGACATCATCATGCCTTGTACAAGAGAGTGGTTTGGAAGCCAGCAGCAATTTACAGGCCCAAAAAGTACATAACCATTGTAGGTGGATAGCCCATGAGGGAATTTCAGTTGTTTTGTAGGGGAGTATACACACACACCAAGTGGGCTAGGGTGAGATTAGAACCCCTACCTATCTAGTCATAGACACTACAGACCACAGTACTTATCACACATGCCACAGATTGCAGCTGCTGTGAATGCGACTTCAGGCACAATACTTGTGCATTACACAAACTAGGCTTGTGTTGAACAGCATCTGTGGCCTGCAGAGTTATATTGCTTTGTACTGTTATCTACATCTAGTATCTTAGCAGTGAGATAACTGTTGTTATCCTATCTATGTGCGTACAGTTACCAGAATGGCCATATGTGGCTGCTTGCAGTTAGATAGACAAAACTATGGACAGGGACAATGTTCCCTGCCCATACATGCACTGACACAGTTATACATCACACCATCTGATTTCTTGTGTCTGTCTACGTGGTGACATCCAGCAGGCACAAGAGTCTGTAGGTAAGTGGATTATGTACTGTTGCACCCTTGGTTTGGATCATTTGAACAACATTATGGCTGTGTGATAGTACAGATTTACTCACCATTATTAGGGCATGTCGGATAATGCAGACATCCACACACACATACTTCTGTATATAACAAGGATGTGTATATAAATGTAGTCGTGTGTGTGTGCATGATATGTGTATGTGTTATGTAGATATATGGAGGAGTCTATGTATCATTTTAATAAATATAGCTATATATATCAGCATATATCTATTTGACACTGCATAGTGATAGATATGCTATGCATCTGAGAGAGAAATAGTGACAGACGGATATGTATACATATATGTCTATATGTATAGACATTATGTGTTACAGCCCTGAGATTACCTGGTCCACTGATGTACCATAGCTGATTTTCTGTTAAAGTAGTTATATGGATACAATGCTGTTTTGTGGATGGTGGAACAACAGCACATGATCAGCTTGGGTACTCAGTAGTCCAAATATCATGTATGCCCACTGTTTAACATCTCCCTTGCCTGATGTTGTGAATATTTCTGCCGTGAGGCCTAGTGAATATTAAGGAACACATATCAATGGACTGGGTATCTATAGTCCCATGTGGATGTTAAATCTGTCTAAATAGCCCACTATATTTCCTTGCATAAGAACAGCAGCAGATCCATACATACAATACCTTATCACAGTAATCCTTACAATTAGTGTGTAGGTTAGAGACTTACCTTGTGAATGCAGCATTTGACAGAACTGTAGTTCAGGGATGACTCTGTGTGATGCAGGCAGTACACAGCCAATACATGGATAGGTACAGGTTGTGTGGGTTGTCTAACATCACCTATTTTAATATATGTATGTGAGTAGAAGTAAGGTGTTGGTCCCTAGGGCCTAGGTTGTCACTGAATGTGCTATGCATTGTCTCTTAGCCAATACCAGGGTGTACTGGGCACATCTACATCTGCCTATAGAGACATCATCTGGGGGCTCTTCCTCAAGTCCTTCTGTGAGTCTGGCTGTGGTGACCTAGGCACTGGTCAGTGGCTGTGTACCCATTTCCTTTGCTGATCCTGCTGCAGCTGTTTCTGCAGGATCATATTGTGTAGCATAGCACATACTGTGAACATATGTGCACATGTGGCTGCAGAGTACTGCAGGGCTCCACAAGATATATTGAGGCACTGGAACCTTGACTTCAACAGTCCAAACACATGCTCTATGATGTGTCTAGTTTGTGCATGTGCCTCATTATGGCTCTCTTCCATGGGTGTGTGTGCATTTCTGATGGCTGTCATCATCCACGGTTCCAATGTGTAGCCAGCATCCCCCAATAAATAGCTGTGTGGGATGTTCCCCCTAGGAAACATTTGGTACAGCTGTGATGCCTGCCAGATATGGGAGTTGTGATAACTGCCCAGGTTGCCAGTACACACATTCATGATAATGCCCTGGGCATTGCACATAACCTGGCAGTTGATGGAATAGTATCCCTTGCAGTTGACATAGATTTTATCACTGGGTGGTGCCTTGATGTATACATGAGTGCAATCTATGGTACCCAGTACCTCAGAGTAGTGCACTACATGGTAAAAGTGTTGCATATTGCTGGTCCTCACCTCAGGGGTGAGGAGAAAATAAATGTGCTCACTGGCAGGTGGTAGCATGGTATCTAGAAACTGGTGGAGTACCCTGGATGCTGATGCCTGTGAAAGCCCATCATGTCCTCAGTTAGTCTTTGGAAGGCACCCGTGGCTATTATCCTAAGGGCTGCACATACCTTTGTTGTCACCTGGATGGGTTCCCCTCTGTTGGCTCTGGGTCTGAGTGGAGGGTGGCAGAGCTCAATGAGTTCTTGTAGTATGCCTCTGTTCACCCTGTAGTGCTCTACAATCTCCAGCTTATTTAGCTCCTGGAATATTACCCTAGTCCTGAACACTCTTCTCCTTCTCAGTCTAGGCCTATTATCAGCAGCAGCAGCATTGTCTTCAGCATCTAGCACATACAAATGTAACAGACCTGCAGCAGCCCTTTGAATTCTTTCAGTTGAAATTCCCAAGTCTGTTCTTCAATGGTGCAGACTATGGGGGAAATCAGATTGTAGGGTGTATACATACTTTATAGTGCTCTACTGTAGGTGCTGCCTGCGTGATTGGCTACCTATGATGCATTGCACCTGCCTAGTATATCATTAACATCATTTAATGGCCCTAGTTTAAGTTAAATAAGGATCAACAACAATTAATACATCATTGGCCTTTTAGATACTCTCAGCAATGTGGCGCCACACACAAACATGTGCCCAGAGGTAAACAAAGTTTGGCAGTCAGGGGGCATACTCCCCAGACATGAGTGCTCAGCATAGCATTGCTCCATGCAAACATGCAGAAACATGTGCCACGTAGGTAAACAAAGCTTAGAAATCAGTGTACACCCCCCACACTTACATGCTCAGCATGGAGTTGCGCCTTGCAAGCAGGCACAGCTGAGGTCCAATCACCTCAGACATTAGCAGACATACCCTCTCCTGATGTCAGCAACATCCTCTGTGGACACCAACACTGTCCTCTGTCTACATGGAGGGGATGTGCAGACACGATTATCCCATTATGCTATTCATTTCCTCCATCATTTGCATAGGGATCCATGTTCACAACCTGGATACTGCACACTTCCAAGCCCTACCACATTAGCAACAGTACTAATGCACCATTGTAGATACTCCATGCAAGATTCTGTAATACAGTTCTGTCTCATGATATTAATTTTGATTTTGCTTGTTTTTTTTTTTAATAAGGTATGTTTGTGCACTGTGGCTCACCAAGCAAACATGCCCAGAGTATTAAAGAAAATTTGTTTTAACATATTTACTGTAACTTTTGAGACACACAGAGGATAGTTTCACTCATATCTGTGTTTGCTATGCCATTTCTCTCTAACTACCTACATTTTTGCAGCCCCTTTTTTCTGTCTACAGTCCTGTACACAACATTTTACTGTGTACACTATAGACACCCTACATGGTAAAGAAAGACCATATAGGCTTTCTTAAATTCCTCTCTTTGTCTTGAAGTTGAAGGAGGGTAAGTGTAAGAGCTGTTGCAGTGTAGTTGGAGTTCTGAAAGTTGATAATGGAAGACCGTTCAAAATTTTCTAGGTGTTTTTTGAGGTTGCCTGTATTGATGGTAGATCTGGATCTAAAGGTAATTAGTTTGGAGGGCAGTTTTTGTGACTAGTGGATAATTTTGAAGGTTAAGAATGGTCACTGAATGAGGGTGGTAGAACAGATATGTTGAAGATGATGGGAAGGGGTTTTTGGTGATTAACATCCAGGAGGGACTGGTTGTTAGTTTAGAGATTTGGGCAAGTATAGTCCTTCCCCCGGATGCATGAAGCTCGGTGTAAGGCCGGTGTAAAGCCTGCGCTGGCCGTGCAGCGTATATATGGTGTAGTAGCGCCATATGCATATTAATGAAGGTGCGCTGCCACCACATCCACGTGCATAGGACATGTGCGCGAGTGCATGGGGCATTACTAATTGCGCCTGGATGCGTGTCAATGTCGGCTGTCAATGAGCAACCTAAACTGCTGAATATTATAGTCTGCCTGCAATAGTAATCGCACCTATCAGTGTCCGTGGATAATGAAACGTATGCAAAGCATGCAAGACAGTTCCCAGCCACACAAAATGGAGAACCAAACAGAAATGCACGCAACACAATATGAGTTTCCGTCCATGGAACAAATGATATTTAAAATCATGTGTCCGTAATGTACTGCACTGTAAGTAGTTATACCCAGTGGAAGTGAAGCGCATCATGTCAGCGTGCTGCCAATACACACATCTAGCCCCATGGGCAGGGTCACCAGCAGTCCCACAGTGGTAGTGATAGTACACAGCTGGGCAGTTGTGGCCATATAACAACCGTAAAGAAACCTGACAGTCCAAATTGTATACCAAACACACACAAACATATGAATATTAAAATGTGCTATACACATGAACAGGAACGTAACTGGCACATACACATAGGATGCTATATGCGGAACCGGGACATCCAAATGCAGAACCCATGCATGCAAATGCAATACACAACAACCCCTGTATAGCACATAACCCGCAACTATGTCCGAATGTCCACCAAATCCAGCTACCAGCCTTGCGCAGCCGTACACCTACACATAGCGAGTATTCCCCATATGTAGTAGGAAGTATCATCCTAGGCAGTGTCAGGATTGCAAATATGTATCCCACGTTTGTAAACATCCCATCACAGTTACGTAAATCCAAATGCCCGCGCGTTCATGTTTTGGCAAAATGTGTGTACATCCCGCATGGGATAAGTAACCTGTTGAAACCTCAGAGTTGTTTACACGCCACGGTGTCTAGTACTGTACACATCTGGACAAAACATGTATGTGTAGTCATGGTACTGTTCAGTTTCTAGACAGACATGCAAAACATACTACGCAGGATGGAACACCTGTCCACCATGCAGGTCTCCCCACTAGGGTTGCCACCTGTTCAGATGCCCAAGGTGGGACATCCTTTGTAGAAATGTGAGAATTTGCAGGATAAAACATACCCCTGGCCAGTGCAAAGGACAGAATTACACTTGTATGCCAAGATAAAAGCTTATTTCATAGCATTTGAATAGCTTATGCTATCCCAAATAATAGTTATGTGTTTCAGATACAAAATACCTGTATCATGCAACTAGTAAAGAAAATAAGAAATATACTTTTGTCTTAAAATCACAGGACATTTGCCATGTCTTAGGTTTCATCACAGGACACAACTGTCCAAAGTGGGACTTCCCCTCGCAAAGAGGAACAGGTGGTAACCCTACTCCCCACTGAATTATCGACAGTATATATTCAACTCAATCACATACCGACACCACCTCTCAACCTATTACAGCAACAAAATCTGGACAAAGCCTAAAATGATGGGTGGACAAATAGGGACAGATGTAATTACTGCTCGCACTAACTTCGAAAGTTCACAGAATAATAGTATGTACATTAGCATGAAATGTTGTGAAGGATGTGTGGTAGTCCCCGAGTATTACAGAGGTCCATACATTTTTACTGTAACAAACCTTGAAGTATGTTTACTGTACTACTGCATACCTGTAGTTAATTCATAGTTAATTCATGTGCAAAATAATAATCCTCATATGAATGAATACAGGAAATAGTCAAATGTGAATGGGAACACCACTCACCGTGGATTATGTATTGTAACCACCCCCACCCATATTATGTATTTCCAACATTACAAGCTGCTGATAGGTGCCCAAACACCTGTGTCTGTAAACACAGGTAAAATAATGTGAATGGGAACACCACTCTCCGTGGATTATGTATTGTAACCACCCCCACCCATATTATGTATTGCCAACATTATAAGCTGCTGACAGGTGCCCAAACACCTGTGTCTGTAAACACAGATAAAATGATTAAAATGGACAGACTCTGTCCATGTGTTTTGTCTGACATTTGAACACGGTCAGGGCAGTTCCGTTCACCAGGCGGACAAGCCTAAACCCAGTTCACCACATGAACACCCTGACAATTAAAGACCTGTATGTTTCAGGACTATAAGCCTTGGGGTTCTGAATATCCCTGCAGTGATTAAATATGCAGCTTGGGTCCAGAGCAGTAGGGAATAGGGAATGTGTAACATGTAGTACCGCATTTTTCCCAGCAGGAGAATGGATGCCTGTGTCATAAGTGAAATGGTGAGGAATATGTTAATGTAGCTATGTACTATGGGTATGCATATAAATGAGTCAGAACACCAAAAGTATAGTGGTTACAGCATCCGGCCAATGTGAATGCAGTCCCGGTTCAACTACGACTACAGCACATATAATGTTAAAGTGTAATGAATGCGTCTGTGCTGTACAGACATTTAAATATGTAAAGGTGAATGTGTGTTTCGCATACGTCCATTAACCGGATTACAGATAATTTACTGGTACTGTCACAAGTAATAAAGCCCACATAAGCACCAAGAATTAGTAAACATATGTAACCCACAATAAGGATATGCATGTGCGCCTGCGCGTAACCCACAATAAGGAAATGCAAGTGCGCCTGTGCGTGTGTGATCCACTCACAGCATAGTAAATGAATGCTGTTTCCCCCACGTTAGATATACATGGCTCAAACCTGTTAACCCCGTAAAGTATGAAACTGGACAAAGGCATGCAAACTACTGGTACAAATAGGGACAAACCCCAGATATGTGCCAGAACAAACATAGAAAGTGGATAGAATAATGGGTGTGTCAGTAGCATGGATTCTCTGAAGGGTATGCAGTCGTAACCTGAACTGCTTGCCAGTATTTCCCACCATAAGTCTCAAATGAAATGCCACTACATTGCCAGATAGACACAGGTTTATGTAAAACACACCAAAGATAAAGAGGCAACCAGCTGTACACTCTGCGACAATCTGTACAGTGGAAAGGTATGGTATGGATATAGATATATGTGTATACACATAATCCACAGACGTAAACCAAAGCAAATTATGAAATGAGGATTGTACATGTATATATGTACACACAACAAACATATGTCCCGTAGATATGACATATGTACATAAATAGGCCATGTTATAGCTAATATGTGTAGACAAACAGACATGCACGAAAGGTGAATAAACCGCTGCCTTCAAAACCATTGGCCAGAAAGTGACAGTCCAGCAAGTTCTGCACTTTAAACATGCATATAGGTGTCCATTGCAGGACCCCAAAAATTGATCCATATGTAGTGTCAACCAACATTGATGCAAAATAAGTGACCTCAGCAAATAGGATATAGCTGTACATGCAACAGTAGCAGGTGCAAGGGTAATGACAGATGTGTTGATAGAATGTATGATGTACGAACTGATATCCGGAGAGTGGGGAGTGCATATAAGTGTCTCCACACTTCTGTACCGCTCACATTAAACATGTGCAATGGGTACTGTAGAGGGTTGTCAGGTATGGGAATCATGGGTATGCAGAAATGGGCCTAGATGTTGTTTGGCAGAAATTTCGTAGGTCTGCCCCGTGGGAGTGATGTGGGTATAGCACACGCCTATATTCTCAATAATGGGGCAAACCATCCACTGGATATTGCGTAAACCATTTTGGGAATATGTAGGGCCCTATATCAGTGTCATGTAGGCGATTATCATGGATGGACATGCATACAACCAAGATGGTAACCATAACTGGCAAACTGTCAGAATAAGACAGCTGCACTAAGGCATAGTACATGAAATACAAATAGGGACTATATTAGATATACCCCAGACAAAGTCAGAACGTTGAGAGAATACTGGCGTAGCCAGGAATATGAATGTTATGAGTGTTACTAATCATGTAATAGAAATGTCAGTCACTATTATCTAACCGCACAGTTCGTAATGCCTTGCCAGCAATTTACCAGAAAGGCACATTACTATGACAAATGTAACAAGGGCAAAGGTCAAACGTCAGGGCATTTACCCATAATGTGTACAGGTTAGGGGTATGAAGGTAACCTGTCCAAAATACATGTACAGAACTAGTGATACTAGGTGGACAGGTGAGAAGAAAGACATCAGGACAAATGAGAAAACATGTACAAGTCATACGCATGTACTCCGACAAATGTGAATGACAACGTATGCCCTGTGAATGTCAATGTGGAAGGTTAATAGACTCAAAAGAAATGTGTCCCTCAGGGTGTCATGCAGTGTCACTGTAACAATGTCCAGTCCCCCATACTCGTACGTGAGCTCTGCCACTGACGGAAAGCGCAAATACTGGCACACACATACGGTACATGATAGACTAATTAGTGTGGATAAGCAGCTGTTGGCCTGTGTGAGGAATACAACCCTCTGGGTGGGTGTGTCCTGCAATATAAATGTAATGGCATGTGGCCTGTGATGCCGCCATACAGTGTGTGTATTGGTGTCAGAAAGTTGATATCTTGTATCAGACACATACTCCGCAACTGTACAGATTTATGCAGAATGTGCAGAGTTCTGCCTCATATGTTTGGTGTGTTCCATGTAACATCAGTACCATTCTGGCACATTCCTGATAACTGAAGTCATGAAATAATGACAAACATGTGTGTTTAAGACACCAAATCCATCAGAAAAGCCATACTAATGCAAAACCTATTATTGTGTCAAGTATCTACGTTTGTAAGAGCAACATGTCAATACTGCCCCTATGTGTCCCACTATCAGATAAGGCCTTGTCCAGAAGTTTGCTCTAGGAGGTGGAGTGGTATGATCAGAAACAGATACATGTGTGAGGAAACAGCATTATCGACTGCAAGATAACGCAGAAGGTATGAAATGCGCTGCAGTAGGACGTTCAGTACTGTCCGCAGGTATGTGCTGACATGTCAAATGACACAGCAGTCTACATGAAGTACCTATAGGGCTGTCACCTTTACAAATGATGATAGTGGGACATACCCACAGCCATGCACACAGCACAAATAGACATACACACAGCAAAACTAGGCCATGATACATGAAGCCTCCGGCGTGTACAATTACAGTGAGAGTACAGCAAGGATAGATGTCTGCCAAGATATACAGCAAACGCCTGTAAGGGCGTGTAACACCGCCCATAACACGGACGTTGCATGGACAATGTTGGGATTTGCAACATACCCCATTGGTATGTGAAAGCTATGCAAATATGCGATACATGAAACAGTCAGCTGTCCATGCAAGAGCAGAGTTATGGGCAGAAAATAGATTATATATATATATATATATATATATATATATATATATATATATATAGAGAGAGAGAGATACAGACATGCACACACACACACACACACACACACACACACACACACACACACACACACACACACACACACACACACGTGGCAGGGTTGTGAGCAGAACACAAATGTAACCACTGTACCACACAACAGCATTACGCAGTGACAGAACGTGCAACCGTGAGTAGTGGATCATAGAAATCACACAGGGATATGTCTAGCCTGTAGACAGCAGCATCAAAGGCAAAGACGCCGCACAGATGTTATGGTGAGTGAATACTGTAAAAGCAATGTACTGTTGTCATGCAGCTGGAAACACACACACACACACTTGGCAGGGCTGATAATTGAACTCACCCTATCACACTACAGCATGATGCATTTACAGAACGCGCTACCGAGATTACTAAACACAGCAGACCCACATGCATTCTACTAGGTGCGTGTCAACATCCGCAAAGGCAAAGACGTCAGCAGGCTATATCTGTGGTGCGAAACATCTAAATGCATAACCTGAGTCCCCAGGCGGACGGGAGCATGCACACACACACACACACACACACACACTTGGCAGGCCTGGGAATTGAACTTACACCTAACTACCCTATCACACTACAGCATGATGTATTTACAGAATGCGCTACCGAGATTACTAAACACAGCAGACCCACAAGCATTCTACTAGGTGAGTGTCAACATCCGTAAAGGCAAAGACGTCAGCAGGATATATCTGTGGTGCGAAGCATCTAAAAGCATAACCTGAGTCCCCAGGTGGACAGGAGCATGCACACACACACACACACACACACACACACACACTTGGCAGGCCTGGGAATTGAACTTACACCTAACTACCCTATCACACTACAGCAT
The DNA here is from genome assembly GCF_019279795.1 of Protopterus annectens. Taxonomy (NCBI): domain Eukaryota; kingdom Metazoa; phylum Chordata; order Ceratodontiformes; family Protopteridae; genus Protopterus; species Protopterus annectens. The sequence continues at coordinate 524,537,595 of NC_056739.1, read as the reverse complement.
AACGTATTTACAGAATGCGCTACCGAGATTACTAAACACAGCAGACCCACAGGCATTCTACTAGGTCCGTGTCAACATCCGCAAAGGCAAAGACGTCAGCAGGCTATATCTGTGGTGCGAAGCATCTAAAAGCATAACCTGAGTCCCCAGGCGGACGGGAGCATGCACACACACACACACACACACACACACACACACACACACACACACACACACACACACGTGGCAGGCCTGGGAATTGAACTTACACCTAACTACCCTATCACACTACAGCATGACGCATTTACAGAACGCGCTACCAAGATTACTGAGCACAGCACTCCCAGAGGCATACTTCTAGGTGGGTGACATCATCCGCAAAGGCAAAGATGCCAATAGAGAATATATGTGTTGTGAGGCATCTAAAAGCATTATTGTGTCCCCAGGCAGCTGGAAACACATACACACACACTTGGCAGGGCCGGGAGTTGAACATACACCTAAATACCTTATCACACTACAGCATTACATATTTACAGAACATGCTACCGAGATTACTGAATGCAGCACTCCCAGCGGCATACTTCTAGATGGGTGACATCATCCGCAAAGGCAAAGATGCCGATAGGGAATGTATGTGTTGTGAGGCATCTAAAAGCATTACTGTGTCCCCAGGCAGCTGGAAACACACACACACACACACACTTGGCAGGGCCGGGAGTTGAACATACACCTAATTACCTTATCACACTACAGCATTACGCATTTACAGAACACGCTACTGAGATCACTGAACGCAGCACTCCCAGCGGCATACTTCTAGGTGGGTGACATTATCTGCAAAGGCAAAGACGCCGATAGGGAATGTATGTGTTGTGAGGCATCTAAAAGCATTACTGTGTCCCCAGGCAGCTGGAAACACACACACACACACACACACACACACACACACACACACACACACACACACACTTGCCAGGGCCGGGAGTTGGACATACACCTAATTACCTTATCACACTACAGCATTACGCATTTACAGAACATGCTACTGAGAATCATTGAACACAGCACTCCCAGCGGCATACTTCTAGGTGGGTGACATCATCCACAAAGGCAAAGATGCCGATAGGGAATGTATATGTTGTGAGGCATCTAAAAGCATTACTGTGTCTCCAGGCAGCTGGAAACAGACACACACACACACACACACACACACACACACACACACACACACACACACACACACACACACACACACACACACTTGGCAGGGCCGGGAGTTGAACATACACCTAACTATCTTATCACACTACAGCATTACGCATTTACAGAATGCGCTACCAAGATTACTGAACACAGCACTCCCAGAGCCATACTTCTAGGTGGGTGACATCATCCGCAAAGGCAAAGATGCCGATAGGGAATGTTTAGAGAGTGAGCAGTCTGAAAGCATATTACTGTCCCAAGGTAGACGTAGACAAACATGGCAGTGCTGTCATCGGGCTAACTAAATGTCTAAGGAGCACTACAACACTAAAGAGATATGGGATGCACCACAGACAGTACACCCTTTGAGACAGCAACCAGTGTGTTCAATGTAGGCATCCATCGTGACATTGAAAATGGACATCTGTTGCCTGGATGACCACCATGGCTATACAGGATGTCAATGGCCATGCCCACATGCTTAGTATCACACATCTGTTTGGAATGTACTGTGTGTCTATCTACACAATGGCATACTGGGCATGCTCACACACTTAGCAGTTGCAAAGGGCCATCTTGCATGCACACGGAGTCTAATCACGGAAGGGTGCATTGTGGAATGTACTATGTGCCTATCTACACAATGGCGTACTGGACATGCTCACACACTTAGCAGTTGCAAAGGGCCATCTTGCATGCACACGGAGTCTAATCACGGAAGGGCACAGTGTGGAATGTGCCATGTGTCCATCTACACAACTGCGTACATGGACTGTACTGTGTGTCCATCTACACAACAACATACTGGGCATGCTCACACACTTAGCTGTTGCAAAGGGCTGTCTTGCATGCAGATGGAGTGTAAACACGGAATGTCTCAGATTGGACTGTACCATGTGTCCATCTACACAACTGTGTACATGGACTGTACTGAGTGTCCATCTACACAACAGCATACTGGGCATGCTCACACACTTAGCTGTTGCAAAGGCCTGTTGTGCATGCAGATGGAGTGTACACACAGAAGGGCACAGTACAGAAGGGCACAGTAAGGTATAACTGTCCTCACGCACAGGGCAGTCACACATGCAGTGACCTGTACACACACAGCTGCCATCACAGCTGTCACAGGTGCAGGTCACACGTACACACTGCAGTGTACACTGTAGCTGTCAAGTCAGCACCATGTCATCGGTGCAGCACTACACAGCCTTACAGTACCACAACACCATGTGACACATGACCACTGGGCTGTACAGAGGTGTACACCAGCTGTGCAGAGTACACATGTACCAACAGGGATCCAACAGGTGTTATGCATTGCAATGATACCAGTATACATGCACAGGTCGGATCAAGACATACCATGGCCCTTACACATCTGTGACACCTGACTGTTGCTGTACACCAATGAACACACATCTGGATATGTCATACATGTGATTGTGTGGATGTGTGCATGGACTGCACACACAACACATACATACATAGCCTTTGATGTACCTCATGCATAACAGTGGCCTAATCAATGCTACACATGCGATTGGAAGGTGGGCCATGTCTGTTGAATGCTCACACTACAGGGGGTAGCATTGTTGACCGGGACACATACCCTTGTACTGGTCGCCTGTGACACCCGTGATATCATACCACAGTCCATGTGTTATGTATGTCAACACACATGTCCAACAATAGCAATGCATACAAACATGGCAACAGGAGACACATGTGACATCTGTACTGTGCATGCAGCAACCATGCATGTGCAGTGGCCGATGTCCGTAACATAGTTGCACCTACCTACGACATGCAGTCGCAATGCAGACCCATCATTGACACTTGTATACGGTGACAAACAAACAGCACATATGGAGGGATGTGTGCACATAACGTGGTGAACCACCTGTGTAGATGTATGTGTGCAGGGGGTGGCTCACAGTTGTGTCACACACCATCCTATCATGCCATGTGCAAACAGTACGCTATGTCGCTGTTACGTGACGGTGCTGACATAATGCATACACAGCGGTCAGGTGTTACCAACTATATGTCACATGGCACCTGTAACACCTACAACCTCCCGTGTGCATATAGCAGCACATTTGCCAGATATAGCGTTGGTACACATAATGCAATTGATACCGCTGCATGTCTATCAAACGTGTCATCATATGGCAGGTGTATCATTCCCAGCACTGCCATGTGTGTCTGAATGTGTGACCAGAGATGCCACATATTGTGGGGAATATGTCCCAGTTGTTACACATCCTTGTACACCGTTGTAGAGATCTGTACATACGTCAGTGTGGGAAGCATGACGTCGGCCGGTGTGGTGCATCACACACGTCGGCTGTCCGTATACACATGTGTGGTCACCACAGTGTGTGTGTGTCTCTGTATGTATGTCTGGTGCTTGGTGTGAGGGTGTATGCTAATATACGGTGAGAAATGATCACTAACCCCATGTGGTGACTAACCCGTAATGGTGATGCATTGCACTACCCTGTTGATGCCATAGGTCCCAGCCATACTGGCTACCTGTGCATGTTCCTTCTCTGTGACACGTCGTGTGGGTGCATAGTACTGTGAGGGTGATGACCACATAGGCAAGGGTCCCCACCTGCACACTATGGGGTGTGAGTTATAGTGGTGTACACCCCGTGAATGTGGCCATGTTCCCGTACTGTTGCAGGGCCCTACTGCTGCACACTGTGGCCTCCAGCCACGAAATGACACCGCACAACATCATTGGCTAGACTGCTGTGTACAACCCCTGCACCATGTCACCATACCTGTAATGTGTTCTGATATGTATGTCATATCTCTGTCCAGTGTAGCCTGTGGCACTGACCACATGCGTCAGGTGCAGTATATGTGCGGACATCTGTGCCATGTTGGTGTTTCCAACAGTCAGGTTGAGGGTACATGTAGCATGCTGATATTGCCAGACGTGCCTGTGAGTAATCCACAGTTACACATGGGGGACTGCAAACACTGCTACCTGTAGGCACATACAAGTACACCATAGGAGGGAACCAGGGTATCACAACCAACATGGTGCTACAGATGTAACCAAGACACATACCGTGAACACATCACAATGCATGCTGCACCTGCACTACATGATATGACCGGTGCATGTCGACAGTACACAACCTATGTCACATACACATCTCTCAGTATTCACACACAACCACTGCAACATACACATCCCTCACTATGCATACACAGGTAATATTACATACACATCTCTCAGAATTCACACACAACCACTGCAACATACACATCCCTCACTATGCATACACAGGTAATATTACATACACCTCTCACTATGCTGTTCACCCTGTGCATCAGAGTATTTGTGCATAACCCTGCACCGATGGTGTGGATGACAGGAATGCAGCACAGGCTTCATCATATGCACAGGGTGATATGTTTGCCAGGGGCATAGGCTGCACCAATGGATAACATCATGTGTGTGTGTAAGGGCCGGTGAGTTGACTGGACATGTCTGTGCAGAATGCATGTGGATGTTGTGGAGCCCTACAGTTGTGTTTGCTGTGTGCGTGGATGCGTGTACACAGTTCTGCCATTTGTGAGGCCTACACGGGGTATAATTGACTGCCCCAGATTGTACAGAGCAGGTTGAACAGCTCACTGTGTCCGTCCATGGCCACATGACCTGTGCCTGCCTGGGGTTGCACAGGCACTACCAGGTGGAGGTACAGAGTGGCTACTGTCCGACGACACATGTTCGCTGGAACCGTGTCCTCGCTGAGAATGTCCAGGGCCACGTCCACATGGCTTGCTGTGTCCTGGTGTTGACAGTGCAGCACCAGCTGCACTGTTACTGCTACCGGCACTATGGGAGCGGGCATGTGAGGTGGCACGCTCACGTCGACCTACACTAGGTGGTGTTGCTGGCCTATGTCCACATGGCCTACGCCTCACTCCTACCAGATGTTCCAGCACAGACAGCTCCTGCTCGTGCATTGCCATGCCTCGGTCAAGGATTCCGACCATTTCACCTAATCGCCTATCCAGAACATTAGCAATCTGCTGTTGAGCATTTGCCAATGCCTGGATGTTGTCATTTAGGGTATGGATAGCAGCCCTCTGCAGCCTCTGCCCTTCTCTGTTCTGTCATTCAGCATGTGTCTGTGCCGCCATTACAGTCTGGAACATGCGTCTGGTGATACCAGCTGCTGCGCTCTGTCCTGCAGATGCATGTCTGCCAGAGGTCCTCCTATGAGCAGCACCGGCCACATGCCTGTGTGACACATCTGCAGTCATTACACTGACACCATGGTGTGTAGACACACCTTCTGTAGCCACCACACGTTCCTGTTCCACGCTAACAGACGCTGACTGTCCTTCCTCTATGGCCACTGGTGATGCGGTATGTGTTGGCAGCAGAACTGTGTGCAGGGAAGAGGCAGACATAGCTGGGATGGTAACCATTGGCACAGATTCAGCCCCTGACAACCCTGCCTGTACCTCGTGCATATGTTCATCACTGCTAGTATCTGTGGGGACACCAACATCAGATAGACCACAGGAGGGTAACGCACCTACATCACCTGTGAATGCAAAGAAATACTGTAAGGTACAATAGACACAGACACACACACACACACAGACACACACACACACACACACACACACACACACAGACACACACACACAAACACAGACACACACACACACACAAACACAGACACACACACACACACAAACACACACACACACACACACACACACACAAACACAGACACACACACACACAAACACAGACACACACAGACACACCATGCATGTGATTTGCCAGATGGCATGCAGCATGCCTGCGATACAGCAGAGGGCATGCAGCTCAGACATTAATAGTGTTAGTAAGCATACCTCCCTGGGGTGCACACTACAGCAAGCAGGTGTCATATCAGTAGCCATGCAGTTCACACAATCATGGTAGTATGCATGCATCCCCGTGATACACCATGTGGCCCAGAACAGGATAATAGTACACATGGCTGACGTGACCTTGACATGTAATCTGCTGACATGTGCATTAACATGCATACATGTCTGACACAATGGTGTCCTGACACATGTACAGTATCATAATGGGCTTCACATTGCAGTGTTGTGTGTATGCCCTACAGATAGAATGCATGTTTAGCAAATGTGCATGAGCATGGAAGGGTAGTGTGAGCCATCTACATTGCTATACAGTGTGAAGTACAGATGCTGTGCCATTGCATGGCATCATGAGGCATCTATGTTGCTGTAGAATGCATAATATGTACACATTGCATAGCCATAACTGCAACGCAGTTGTGATGTTCAACAGATCGTATATGGTAGACTTCAGTGACACCTCCAGTAGTTGTGCACAGGCTTTTAGGTTGTCCAGTGTACCACATCAACTGTATAATTGGTCAACTAAGGCTATAATTGGACCATGTGTGGACAATGTGCAACAGGGTGTATACACATCCCAAGTACTGTGTGGCTACATGTCTCTGGCCATCCCCCATGGCCATGTGTGCACATGTGTTGGCCAATTGTGTGTGATGGGCATCTATCTCACATGTCTGTGTTGTCCCATATGACATACACCCATAGATGTCAGATATGTCACAATCCACAGGGCTATGCAGACAACGGGTTGTATGTTTGGTATGTGGGGTATAGGTCATGCGATAGTGTGACAATATTGCAGACAGAACACTACATGTCTGGGACATGTCAGGTGGCACATCACAATGTGTGCACCCAATGCAGGGGCATATGACACAATGGTGCCACCTGTGGGCTGCCCATATCACAGCTCACTGTATGGTACTGTGTGCATACCACACATGTTGTTCCAATGCATACTACATATGCCTCCATTGTAGAACACCTCCACCGTTGTATGCACAGCTGACCACACATGTCGCAATGACAAGTACTGTGGTTTCAAGTCGGTGTATCATTACGTTTGTATATATTGCACATGGGTGGCCTGTGTGAATGAAGGGTGGTGTGACCTGCATATCATGACTGGAACAAACATCAGGTGTGCACGTGTTAACTGGCCACATGGCAAATAGATCTACACTGTAACATGCCTGATACTGATGTCAGTCTCACCTGCAACGGACTCATGTCTGTGCGGCACGCCAGAGGTACCTGTATAGGGATGACACACCAGTATGAACATTATCCATGAATGTATGACAGCCACAGGTTGCACTGTGCATGTGAACACATTCACCTGTGTAATAGCATATAGTATGCACATATGTGCATACACAATGTAGCATACTGTAGTATGCAGCATGTGTGTCCACATACCTTGCATATGTTGTTACTTTACATAATGTACAGTGACACATGCAACTACATGGGATATAATAGCCATATGTGCAGTACTGACTTACCAGGCAACTCCAGGCTCATTGGTTGGGAGACACCCACCTCCACGATGGCAGCTAGTGTTTCTGGATGCTGTTCCCTGGGTGTCCCCAGACTGGCCAGTAGCTCCTCGGTGTGTGTGAGTGGGGGCTGGGTTGATGGCCCACCACCTGTTCCACCTTGTTCCCTGGCGATTGCAGTGGCATGCTGTTTTGCATGTCATATCAAGTCTGTGCAGTGTCTGCGCACCTGCTGGTAGGTGTGGTTATGGCCACCCACATCGTTCACCCTCCTGCGTAGATCCTGCCACAGATCATCCCACTGCTGGGCATGCTGTGGCACATGGCTGAACAACAAGTCATAGTTGTCATGGAGCTGTGGGATGAGGACATCATCCTCCTGGCGGGTGTATGCTTGGAGGCGTGTATGGGGCATTATCTGTAAGACATAATGATGGTGACAGGTCACAGTTTCAGAGATGTACAGAGATACTGCTGCACATACATTTCTATGACATCTACTACATCTGCACAGTTATCTTTGCAAAGCATCATGACATTGACACGACTGATGTGTTTGTGTCACACATGTCACACCCTTTATGCATTGGATATCATCACCATATATGTGTGTCACCTCATTACAGTGTTCATACTCCATGTAAATGCTGTCTTGCTGTGGGCATGTTTATTTGCCTGCACTTGAGTTCTTACCTATCTGCACATGCCTGGATGTGTCCACGGTACTGCTGTTGACCTGGATGCTGTGTATATGTCACATATCAACACAGACACAGCCGTAATGGACTTGAGCAGTGACAATGCACACATACACATGCACACCTGTACATGCATGTGCTTTGCCATATACATCTACACAGCACTGTACAACTGTTCAACATCCTGCCACGGATCGACTGTATTGCACATGTGATAGACATGGGACAATGGCTAGTCAGACGACATTCGCAGGGATGGTTATCAACCATAGCATGTGCAGGCACGGTTTCCAAGCTGTAACAGACAGCCATTGTGCCACCGCAAGGTGCATCAGTGCCACATTACTGATCCAGTCAGTTGATAGTACATCTACCATGCGGCCATCACATCATGTATGACTGGGATGACGTGCAGCTTTGATGGACAGGGTTGCATGGTATGGCGGGAGTATGTCACATATATGGCACAGGGATTTGTCCAGCCTGTGGCGATCCTAGTATTAGGTCGGTGGCTACCCATGACATATGTCTTATAGATCAGGATATGGACATGTAGCATGTCCATCATCATGGTGTAGCAAATGTCTTTCTGCAAGGTAGACAGCATACTGCATAGTGAAGGTGAGGATTGTGAAGGCTGGTATCGCACATCCATGCATAGCCATTACCCCTTAAAGGTGGTATGTGATCCAATATTGGTCACCACAGTGCTGTATATGCCTGTCCAGTGATCTCCGTACTCATGGATGGCACCCTGACATGGCATGGGTGCCTCATATGACTACCTAAGGGGCCTGGAGACATCACCAAGTTGGAGGGTGCACTGCACAGCACCATCCCTTACACAGTGTCCATAATGTTGACCACAGCCTAGGTAGTAGTTTATGGGTACAGGGATGTTCACCTAGCGGTGACATTGCTGGTATCATCCATCAGACTGTGCACATATGTCACACACCTCACCCACACAGCCCATTCTGTATATTGTTCACAACACTGACACAGCTATACTGATAGGTCATGGCCATTCACAGCCTTACATACACAGATGCCTAACATTTGTCTGTGTGGTATGGGCTACAATGAGGGTGGGGTACAACACATTAACCCTGTTCTACTGTAGCTGGCACTGGTGTGCTGTGCACATGTCACTCTTGTACCTTTTGTAGTTGTGAGTCTGTCAACAGGCCACTGGTGGAACACTCCTGTGACATGCAAAGGTATTTGTAATCAAATATCCGTGCTGTCTTGTACATCTGTACTGCTAACATCTACAGTGCTAATGGTTCATGGACATGCACACCATACTCAGCAGGGTTATAGTGCGGTGCCATCCTAAATGACTGTCATCACCACTTGTGGGTTGATATTATCCAGCACCCTATCTGTATTGTATGGTCATGCTAGGCACTTGTTCAGAACTTGTGAGCATGTCATGAGCTACTGATTACTATAGCACCCATTCCACACCATTTCCCACAGGTACACTGGCTGTCCTACACTTCCCACCTTGCTTATGGTACAACAGCTGTTGTACACATGTAACGCACATATCCTGTGGGACATGGTTGCATATACAGGCATGTCCAACTGTCACGTACCAGTGCTACTGCCTGTCTATATGAGGGATATGTCTTACATGTGGCAATAGAGCAATTGTCTCATGTACACATTCAATGCACACCTCCCAACATACGGCACTACAGCCTGTGGGGGATGCACTTCTGCAGCCGTGCTGGGGGCATAGCTCTCAGGTTTACCTCATTACGAGGAACGTACCTCATTTGGAGTTCTAAAAGGTGCATGTTCCTCATGGTTCCACATTGGAAGGGTCTGTCACACATTCATTGTTGGAAATTGTTTACCTGCTAGCCATGGCTAAATAGATGGGAATCATATTAATTCATTAGAATAACTTTTTTATATGCAAAACCAGCCTATTTTAGCCATCATATGCCCTTCCTAGTTGAAGCTGTTAGTAAACCAATTGTAAGTGTTCCACATTTTGCCCATATGTCACACAGTATGAGGGCTAATGTTCCTCAGTTTGGGGACAGGAGGTTGACAGCTATGGCTGGGGGTAATGCTGTCACCAACCCTGACTGCATCTGACAGTCATTTGCGGATGTGTAACATTTGCAACACACCCCACCCATCACATAGTCTCACATGATCTACACCATTGGCCACATGTATGAGGACAACTTGTGCAGTACGTCTCCATACTCACTGTAGGCACCAGAGGTAGCCCCCATCATGGAAGATAACATCACCAGCTTATAGCCCACAGACTCATGTGTGCCCATCACATGCAGCCAAAAGTGAGTTATAACATTCACAACACACCAGTCATAGATGACTCTGTAGGGAGTCACACTGCAGTTCCACACAGCAGGCTACACAAGGCATTAGTCGCTTTCATCTTGCTGTCGGGTAACTGTTTCTGCAACATAACCTATGCACCCATGCCACACCTCACCAGGTATGATATGACTGTCATTCTCCATGTTAGTGTGACTGCCCTGTGATGCCACTTCACAGACTACGTGTGCAGGGACATGCAATAGCTCACCAGTCTTATAGCCCTGAGGGTGTGGGCTCCTATTGTCATTCCACAGGCATCTGGTATCTGTCCGCTTTGACTGATCTGGTCAAACACAATGCTGTGGCACAGATGACTTGCACCTGTCAGGCCTGGCAGTACAGCTCACATGTAAGACTCTTGCTGCTTCTATACTGCCTGTCTTGCACAGTTTCCAATAACTGTCACCAGCAGGACAGGAACTGACAGGCACGACATGGGGTCATGTTTCACAATGCTTGCATCTTCCTCTGTGATGCACGCAGGCAAGGCACACCTTATAATGCACCACTCAAACATCTCTGCAGTGACTGGGACCTGCCTCTAGGCTCTGCAGAGCACACCTGCAATGACAGGTTATAGACAGACCATACCTTTCAGGCACATACCTGGACCGGCACACCCACAGCTGAGGGGTTCCCATATCCCACTATGTTTTGCACACACCCTGGCAAGTTACTTAGCACAATGCATCAGAGGTGCTTCACGTGCAACTGTGTCCGGGACCACTATACACTTTGTAACAAGCTACAGAGTCAACATCATACCCCATGGGTAACATACGTTCTATGTTGGTATATTGGATAGTGGGCCTCAGACAGCTACTACTGATGTGTGACTGACACTACCCCACACTTCACTGGGATAGCCACTCATGTACCGACACATCCATGAGTCATACACTCCGCTCTGCTGGATCAACCCATACACACCACCTCCAAGACCTACATTATCCTTGGCATGAACACTACCACCATGTGACTGGTGTTACACACCTGGGGTTATCCCCTCATTGGTGGATTCTGAACATATGCTAATCAACCTTGTTAGCCACATCCCGGCACCACACCCATCACAGCATACACAGTACATGAGTACTACAACACCTACTACAGACGTCTGCTGACAGCGGTTTTTAACATCATGACACCCGTGCAGATGGACAATGCACATACAAATGCTGACACATACCCCAGTGCACTTCATTAGCATGTACACAACTGCATGGATCATGCTATTCCACACAGAGCCATGATGGTACACACCAGATAACAGACGCCACTCTGGTGGTCATGTTCCATGGACATATGATGTACAACAACAGGTGTAGGCTGTTGCAGAGTGGTGTACATTCCCATGTGTGGGGTGGCTCACTGGTCAGCCGTGGTGGGGCCACAGGGTCCCTCATCACATACTCCAAGACTAGCTATGTAAACATGACTGCCACACATTCCGGGGTGTACCACCAGGCATTATGGTGATATGTCAGTAGTCGATGGCAACACCCACATCTGCTGTCACATACAACATTCACTCAGGAACATTGCAGACCCAGGTGTTGTTGGCAACATGCTGGAGGATGGATTTAATGCTGACACTACACCCTCTCACTCACTACAGGGCCGCAATCCATACATGAACATTGTGGTGTCCCTGTGGTCACACCTACACAGTACTGACCTACACTCTATATGTCCTGGGAGACTGGCCCCAAGTCACCTTCCAACGTCCCAGGCTGTGATGTCCACCAACCTCTGAATTACATGTCTCCCCACTAGGCCACCATATTCAGTAATAGCCTTGTTTCAGACATTGTAGCCCCTGAATGGCACACAGCAGCATTTATCACACTACACACAGGTGGCACCACAATGCACGAGTGGGACTATAGTCCTACACACCTGACTGGACTGTTCTGCATGGCTATGGGGCACATCATCAAGGACGTCATTCACAGAGACATTGTTGGGCTCCCGTCCTTTGCTGCCACCCGGGTTGGGCTTGTTAGGGCCAGAGCATGGCCCCTACACATGGTGGACTCCTTTCATACAGTTACCAGGGCAGTTGTTGATGATACGGGAGTCCACACATCCTACATTGTCCTCTCATTGCCTTTCAGTACCATTCCCCATTCTGGTATTGACAACATACACATCCACCTGCACATTGTACCCTGTGTCTCAGGATGTTATGCTATGTGGCTCATGGACAGGACACACAGTGAGGCCAGCATACCATAGTACCTACTACATGTCAGGTACATTTGGCATACCACAGTCCTCAGTCATAGGGCCCCTCATGTTCAGTATATGCTTCCCTGTGGAACAGGCTAGCACAGGGGACTTTCCCTGCCTAGCTTTCAAACCCCTGCATACCAAGCACCATGATTGCTCCACCAGCTGATACAGACTCAAACCATATGGGTGTCACTGTGACAGATACATAATATGACTATCATGGCATCAAGCTGCATGACACAAGGTGCATGCACATCACCTTTGCATTACACCATTCACCCACTGACTATCACATGGATGGTAGTCCCCTACATACATATCACATTGTACATGTTTGCAGTACACACATATGTCGCACCCACTCCTGTGGTTACCGTATTGCCACTATGGCGTGGATATCTTTCTACGTGGCCACACCTATCTGTACTGGGTGTGTAGCTGGTACATAGGCACCCATTGTACCTCTGAACTCAAGACATCTACACACATTCAAGAGTACACCACCCCATTTAGGGTGTGCCTTACTCAACAGCTACAGCTTTACATGCCACAACATTAACACGCCATGATGTTTACTGAGCTCCGACAGTTTAAATATGCGGCTGCACTATGGCCACCACATCTGTACACATTTGCATACTACATACTCAGGGGTGACCTCTGCTGATCAGACAGGGCCCATGTCCACAACATTATTAATGGATATACTCCTCATAAGCGACATAAGCAGAGGCCACTGTGAGCAACATGCTCATGGATATGTGCACACACTCCACAATGAGTGGGATGCGCTTGTGGGTTACATTCCCAAACCAGACATTCACCATGCTTTGGAACATAAGTCCTATGTACATCACGAAGGGACACTCAGTAGCACTGTTCATGTGATACCTCCCTTGGTGGTTGGGAGACACATGTAGGCCTGGGATCACTGCAGTGGCTGTACTGTGCAGAGGTGCAGGGGACACCTGGCTCTGCTGTTCACAGGACACTACTCTAGAGAGGTGCCACTAGTGGGAACACTGTAGTTGTGCTTACACATGGACTTGCCAGACTGCATAGTACCCAACTATGCACCTGTGAAGCTATTACATGTCCTTTGTGCATGGTTACTTGGTAGCCCTTACATTTAGATTGGCTACCATGCTATTACAATGTCCCATACCTACAAGCCATATGTATCCTGTTATTGTACATACCAATAGACGATACCTGTGGTATGCATGATATGCCTGTTATGCTGTGTAGAATATCTGTCATATCTACCTATAATACTAACATTACACATATTTCACATAGTATCCCATAATGCAAAGCATACTTGCACAGCGGGACCACCTTACATATGTCATTAATGTTATATGCCCATACACATGCGTGCTGTGACAGTATATCAACATATACTATCCCCTGCTATGGCACGTCCTTGTTGGACATACCCTACCACTGATGGCGGGTTGTATGGAATTGTTCTGTTTAACGCCCTCATGTAGCATCCCTTGTGGTGTCTGTGCTGTTTACCTTGTGTCCCACTGCTGGACGCACAGTTTCTACAAGCGTTAGTATGCTCAGCAAGACATCACTACATAAATACCTTTCCCCACTTTATGCATTGCAGACACGTTTAATTAATGCAAACCAGGCTATACATACAGTAAAACTAATTAATACAGATCATGCTATACATAACCTTACATATCGGGCGTTCTACATACCTTGTTGTCGTTACGACGTTTCGTTTCTATCTCTCTCACAGTGTTTCAACTGGTATTCGGTATGAGCATACGGTTTGAATGTCTGGCAAGTCATCCTTATATACGTAGATACCTGTAACATGTGGATTCATCCCGCCAATTGGTGTTCCTAAGTGACTAATTACTTGCATATCAGCTGTGCAACTACTCCATTCACCAATTACGCGGCAACAATGGGGTATAATTGGATTCTCCACTTGTGCGTTGCCTATTTGCCCTACCTTCGGGGAGACGGTCTGTATTGCGTTTTGTTATGTGTAACTGCAACTGCTATGCATGGAGACAAGTATAGTTTGGATTCATGTCCCCCGTGGATTGTGTGTGACAGGTAGAGTATTTGGTTCAACATATGGGTGTACCTGTCATCCCAACGTCTGATAACGGAGTATTCCAAACAAAACCTGTAACATGGCTGTTTGTTCCATTATACAACGCCTGCAATTTTGCATGACGCTTTTAATTGTGTCTCTCACATGGTATGTTGAGGGTTCTGCAGATGTAATTGACTGACTGGATGTTTGTGCTGCAATTACAGTCTGTATTGCTTTAGTTTCTAGTGTGGGGGATGTCGGTGGGTGTACGTAGCATATACAGGTTTGTGGGCCTTGCATTTCTACATAATCCATATATATGTGTGTGGGCTCCGTCCCTAATTAGAGAACTACAAGTTAGTAGACTTATGTTACGGGATTGTACGTTGGGCCATTGTTAATTGGTTTCTATATCGTCTGCAGGTGAGCTTGCTACTTGTATACCTCCGTAATTGCAGCGATATATCAAGGGATATGTGTAAGTGACAGCTATCCCTTGTATTTCTGTCCCAGATATTTGCAGTCATTGTGATTGTGTTGTTAAAAGAGCCTGTTTGCCATGGGTTGCCACCTTTTCATATGGTCATTGTTGGACACTTGCGGGACACACAGCATTGTTTACTGGCCAACACGTAGCCACGGTCTGTACACAGGTTAGCACATACTTTTATCCTGACTACATACCTATTGTTGTGTGACTTTGGCTACTTATCATATTTCATGTAACATTTACGTTTCTTACATACAGGCATAACTATTAAATACGACTGTTACATTATATATGGGACATATTTATGTCCTACCATCTTGGACATTTGCCCTTTGTACTGTTTTATGTTAGGACACACCTGCCCAGGGTGGGGCTGTCCCTCCTACTGTGGGACAGGTAGTAACCATATGCCTACGGCTAGCTATACCCACACCTACCGTACTGATCTGCCTCTGACTTGGCACTAACAAACACATGTTGCGGACACACACACACATTACAGTCACACAGAGATGCACACGGCACCCTCAATGCACACTTACACAGACTACGGCACTCACAGACACAGTTGAACACAGTACCTACGTGGACCGCAACACCGGCAGCGGTGACTAACTGTCCCTTCATATCATCATACTATTACTCGCGGATGTACTGTTCCGGTTCTGTGTTCTATCAGTCTTTCAGCCTCGTGGTTACGCATGTCGGTATGTTACACATTCCATGGTTGGCGGTATCCTATTTATTTGTACCTCCAAGGTGTTATGAATGTCATTGAACTATCTATTATATTTGCAGATATCGCTGAATCCATCTATATCACCATATATCCCTCTATTGCCCTTTCTATCTGTATTATAGATATGCATATGTGTACATATATATATATATATATATATATATATATATATATATACATATATATATATATATATATATATGTGGCGGGAACGTGACAGGCACACAGCACCACCATATGCTGTAAGGCTCATGTACTGTTCAGGTGTTGGCATGCCGTGTTCCACTGGCTGTTGTGTTACTACCCTAGAGAGGTGCCACTAGTGTGAACACTGTAGTTGTGCTTACACATGGACTTGCCAGACGGCATAGTACCCCACTATGCACCTATGAAGCTATTACATGTCCTTTGTGCATGTTTACTTGGTAGCCCTTCCATTTAGATTGGCTATCATGCTATTACAATATCCCATACCTACAAGCCATATGTATCCTGTTATTGTACATACCAATAGGCGATACCTGTGGTATGCATGATATGCCTGTTATGCTGTGTAGAATATCTGTCATATCTACCTTAATACTATACATTACACATATTTCACATAATATCCCATAATGCAAAGCATACTTGCACAGCGGGACCACCTTACATATGTCAGTAACGTTATATGCCCATACACATGCATGCTGTGACAGTATATCAACATACACTATCCCCTGCTATGGCACGTCCTTGTTGGACATACCCTACCACTGACGGCGGGTTGTATGGAATTGTTCTGTTTAACGCCCTCATGTAGCATCCCTTGTGGTGTCTGTGCTGTGTACCTTGTGTTCCATTGCTGGACGCACAGTTTCTACAAGCGTTAGTATGCTCAGCAAGACATCACTACATAAATACCTTTCCCCACTTTATGCATTGCGGACACGTTTAATTAATGCAAACCAGGCTATACATACAGTAAAACTAATTAATACAGATCATGCTATACATAACCTTACATATCGGGTGTTCTACATACCTTGTTGTCGTTACGGCGTTTCGTTTCTATCTCTCTCACAGTGTTTCAACTGGTATTCGGTAGGAGCATACGGTTTGAATGTCTGGCAAGTCATCCTTATATACGTCGATACCTGTAACATGTGGATTCATCCCGCCAATTGGTGTTCCTGAGTGACTAATTACTTGCATATCAGCTGTGCAGCTACTCCATTCGCCAATTATGTGGGAACAGTGGGGTATAATTGGATTCTCCACTTGGGTGTTGCCTATTTGCCATACCTTCGGGGAGACGGTCTGTATTGTGTTTTGTTATGTGTAACTGCAACTGCTATGCATGGAGACAAGTATAGTTTGGATTCATGTCCCCCGTGGATTGTGTGTGACAGGTAGAGTATTTGGTTCAACATGTGGGTGTACCTGTCATCCCAACGTCTGATAATGGAGTATTGTAAACAAAACCTGTAACATGGCTGTTTGTTCCATTATACAATGCCTGCAATTTTGCATGACATCTTTAATTGTGTCTCTCACATGGTATGTTGGGGGTTCTGCAGATGTAATTGACTGACTGGATGTTTGTGCTGCAATTACAGTCTGTATTGCTTTATTTTCTAGTGTGGTGTATGT
Source organism: Protopterus annectens (assembly GCF_019279795.1). NCBI lineage: Eukaryota > Metazoa > Chordata > Ceratodontiformes > Protopteridae > Protopterus > Protopterus annectens. The sequence continues at coordinate 524,519,771 of NC_056739.1, read as the reverse complement.
CGGTGGGTGTACGTAGCATATACAGGTTTGTGGGCCTTGCATTTCTACATAATCCGTATATATGTGTGTGGGCTCTGTCCCTAATTAGAGAGCTACAAGTTAGTAGACTTATGTTATGGGATTGTACATTGGGCGGTTGTTAATTGGTTTCTATATCGTCTGCAGGTGAGCTTGCTACTTGTATACCTCCGTAATTGCAGCGATATATCAAGGGATATGTGTAAGTGACAGCTATCCCTTGTATTTCTGTCCCAGATATTTGCAGTCATTGTGGTTGTGTTGTTAAAAGAGCCTGTTTGCCATGGGTTGCCACCTTTTCATATGGTCATTGTTGGACACTTGTGGGACACACAGTGGTGTTTACAGGCCAACACGTAGCCACGGTCAGTACACAGGTTAGCACATACTTTTATCCTTACTACATACCTATTGTTGTGTGACTTTGGCTACTTATCATATTGCATGTAACATTTACGTTTCTTACATACAGGCATAACTATTAAATACGAGTGTTACATTATATATGGGACATATTTAAGTCCTACCATCTTGGACATTTGCCCTTTGTACTTTTTTATGTCAGGACACACCTGCCCAGGGTGGGGCTGTCCCTCCTACTGTGGGACAGGTAGTAACCGTATGCCTACGGCTAGCTATACCCACACCTACCGTACTGATCTGCCTCTGACTTGGCACTAACAAACACATGTTGCGAACACACACACGCATTACAGTCCCACAGAGACATACATGGCACCCTCAACGCACACTTACACAGACTACGGCACTCACAAACACAGTTAAACACAGTACCTACGTGGATCGCAACACAAGCAGCAGTGACTAACTATCCCTTCATATCATCATACTATTACTCGTGGATGTACTGTTCCGGTACTGTGTTCTATCGGTCTTTCAGCCTTGTGGTTATGCATGTCGGTATGTTACACATTCCATGGTTGGCGGTATCCTATTTATTTGCACCTCCAAGGTGTTATGAATGTCGTTGAACTATCTATTATATTTGCAGATATCGCTGAATCCATCTATATCACCATATATCCCTCTATTGCCCTTTCTATCTGTATTATATATATGCATATGTGTACACACATATATATATATATATATATATATATATATATATATATATATATATATATATATATATATATCTGGCGGGGAACGTGACAGGCACACAGCACCACCATATCCTGTAAGGCTCATGTACTGTTCAGGTGTTGGCATTCCGTGTTCCACTGGCTGTTGTGTTTACAATGTTTGAGGGCTGCCTATGTAGGAGTCACACATTGGGCCACCTATACATTACAATTTACAGGTGGTCATGTTTGTGTGACATCCATTTTACTGTGTGTGCAGGTGGAGAGGTGTCAGTCCATAGGGGCCTACACTGTCAGAGTATGTGCTATACGTTCCCTCTTTGCCAAGGCGTAGGCATATTGGGCACAACTCCGTCTGTTTACTGGGGCTGGCACAGTGTGTTCATGGTCTGAATCTCTCTGTGCCTGTAATGGCCTTGGCAATTGCGGTGGGCTATGAGGGCCTTCCCCATTTTGTCCCTGCTGCAGCTGCTTCCGCAGGTTCATATTATGTAGCATGGCACATACTATGACGATGTGGGCACACGTGCCTGGAGAGTACTGCAAGGCTCCACCAGATGTATCCAAGCATTGGAACCGTGATTTCAGCATCCAGAACACATGCTCTATGATGATTCTGGTTTGTGCGTGTGCCTCATTATGGCGTTCTTGCATGGGTGTGTGTGCATTTCTGATGGGAGTCATCATCCACGGCTCCAGTGCATAGCCAGCATCCCTCACAAGATGGCCATGTGGGATGTCCCCCCTGACAAATACCTGATACAGCTGTGAGACATGCCAGATATGGGAGTCATGATAGCTTCCAGGGCTGCCAGCACACACATCCATGATAATGCCCTGGGCATTGCACACGACCTGGCAGTTGATGGAGTGGAATCCCTTGCGGTTTATGTAGCGCCTACCCTGCTCACCGGGTGGTGACTTGATTTGTATGTGCGTGCAGTCTATCGCACCCAGTACCTCCGGGTAGTGTGCACATGGTGGAAGTGGTGCATATTGCTGGCCAACTCCTCCTGAGTTCTGGGGAAGTATATCTGCTCATTGGCATGTGGTAACATGGCATCCAGGAACTGGTGTAGTACCCTGGATGCTGATGCCTGTGAGATACCCATTATATCTCCAGTTGACCTTTGAAAGGTACCTGTGGCCAGTATTTGCAGGCTTACACATACCTTCGTGTCCACTGGGATGGGTTCCCCTCTGTTGTTTCTGGTTCTCAGGCGTGGCCGGCACAGCTCCACTATTTGCTGTAAGATGTCCCTGTCCACCCTGTAATGCTCTACTATCTCCAGGTCATGTAACCCCTGGTAGGTTACCCTTGGTCTAAACACTCTCCGTCTCCTCCAAGGCCTGCGGTGGTTGTCGGCATCATCCTCCACAACACCGTCAGTCTCTAACACATGCTGATGAATCACAGCTATGGCAGCTCCCAACATGTACATTTTAAAAGCTCCCCGTGTGTTTACACCTATGGTGCGGTGTTTGGGAATACACAGGTGTGTGTTGGGTGCTTTCACACTTTATACTATTGTGCTGTGAACACCGATGATGTCATAGGGTGTGTATGTATGATCGTAGCTACAGTGTATCTTATGTGTTTTACTGCCGGAACTACTATTGTGGTGCCTTTGGTGTTGAATTACATTTGCCTGCCGTGGATTACCTCTTGACCTTCCCTTTACATTTCTGCACATTGCACCTACCATTTTCTGGCATGCATCCTGCAGCCTACTTTCATTTGTACTTTCCTAGACCTGGCGTATCTTGCGTTATGTGTGCTACTGCCGGTCTGCTGTCGGTTTGCTTTGCTCTGCTGTGTCAGGTCTTCTATCTTTGCAATCCAATACCTCCCCTCCTTTCTTTGCATTCCAATGCCTCCCCTATCCTGTTTTGCAGGTTTCTGCAAGCAGACTTGTCAGCTGCCATCGATTGGCCTTCGTGGGTTGATTGGTGTTGATTACTCATTAGTACTCCAATTACCCTACTTCCACATTTCCTTCTTTTCTTCCCCTGACCTTCCTGTTTCTGCTATTGTTTGCAGAGCGTGCATCCGATTACTGGGTTTCGGGCACGTTTTCATCCTCGTACACATGCGCTTTTGGGCACCATGTGTGCTCTCAGCTAAACAATTCTATACCTTCCTCCCCACCCCTGTCCTGCAGCTTTGCTTAGCAACGGACAGGCCAGATTTGCATTGCTCCAATATGCTTACTGCTACGGTGGCACACCCCTCTGCTGATGTCATGTATCTCCTCTGAGCCAATCATCGGTGTTATACTGCTGCGCCGTATGGTACAATCTTCATCCGGCGGGACATTTGCAATTCAGTATTATCTGCCTCATTTGCATGGCATTGACTACTAATTCATAGTTACCGCGCCGAACACTATCACAGGCCCTTAGCAACCCTTGCACCTTGGTTGTGGTGTTCCATGCCTACCATTGTGTATTATGCTGTAAACCTGATTTCTATTACGTTGCGATTTTATGATATTTTTATATCATTTCTTTATGTTACAGCTTCCGCACACATGCCCTGTGGTTGTGCTGTGCGTTACTGTGGACATGACATTAAATGTTGTTATTTACGTGCTGTGCATCTTTTCTTATGCCATTGGCTGTGTATTTCGCCATTGGCATATGTTAATGTTGTGATACCTGGGTCTGGCCCTCTTCCATAGCTCCGATGTTCTGTTTGGGAAAATGTAAACCATGTTTTTTGGTTTACATTTTCGTGGGCTTACGCTACGCCTGCACCACTTCATGAATCGCTATATGCCTTCATTTGCATGGTGCAACACTGCACATGGGGTGATTAGCATAACTATGCCGGGGGCTGCGCAGTTCTGGCGTACGCCGGTAGTGCATGTGGAATTGGATCATACCTGAATCACTCGACGGCCATATTTGGCATTATACCACCTACGCTATGCCTGCGCCTGGCGCAAGCTTCATGAATCCCGGGGATTGACTAATTACATAAGGTTGTTATTGGCTATGAATTTGGCAATGTAATTTCTCAAGGGTCCTAGGTTAGCAAGACTCTAAGGTTCATAGTGCAATAGTCTATTGTTCACTGTGCAATACTCAAATGTCTTTTTTTGTACAAGGATCAATGTAATATCTTAAAAAGTACCTGTGCAATACTAAAGTCTCATGCTTTCGCAGAACCCACACATGTTTGTCTGCTTTATCCTGACCGGATGAATGACACATACTTTCATAGAAAACTGAGAAATTATATAAAGAGAATTGTTCCTGAGACATTACATCAGTTACATCAACTAGTTCAGGTAGGTAGGTTAAAAAGAAAATATATGTCAATGTATAAAATGAAAAAAAAACATAAACCTTCTTACAGCTCTGCCAAGTGCAATTTAAAGTGAAGGGTGCCTTTCGTTCTATAACCTAGCAGCAAGAGGGTGAAGAAAGAGTAATAGAAGATTGCACTGTAATTCTTCACCGAAATAAGGGAGTGCATGTGTTCAAATCCAAGTGATTAATATGTGAAGGGGCAGTGTAGAAGACTTCCTTTGGGATAGTAGGAAGATCCGCAGAGAAAGCTTAAGTCAGTGAATAATCATGAGTGGAACTGAACCTTAATACACCTCCCTCCAGCTGGAATCAATCTGTGGTGTGCAAGGTGGATGCAGGGATGCACAGGCAACACAGCCCAAGTACGGTGGTGGTCAGCAAAAAAGGGAAAAAGAGACTGGGGGAGAAAAAGCTAACTAAATAAAAGGCCGCTTAATTGTACCATAAGGGTGATGTACAGAGCTGTAGTATATACAGAGGGTAAAACTGATCATTCACAGCTTGAAGTTATGGGAAAGAGTTGTAGAAGGTAGCTTATGAAGGAAGGTGATGATTAGTGATCAGCAGTATGGTTTAATGCCAGGAAGGAGCACTACAGATGCGATGTTTGCTCTGAGAGTGTTGATGGAGAAATATAGAGAAGGTCAGAAGGAGTTGCATTGTGTCTTTTTGGACTTGGAGAAAGCATATGATAGGGTGCCTAGAGAGGAGTTTTGGTATTATATGAGGAAGTCAGGAGTGGCAGGGAAGTATGTAAGAGTGGTACAGGATATATACGAGGGTAGTGTGACAATGGTGAAGTCTGCAGAGGGAGTGACAGATGCATTTAAGGTGGAGGTGGGATTACATCAAGGATCAGCTCTGAGCCCTTTCTTATATGCAATGGTGATGGACAGGTTCACAGACAAGATCAGACAGGAGGCCTCATGGACTATGATGTTTGCAGATGACATTGTGATCTGTAGTGAGAGTAGGGACCAGGTTGAGGAGACCCTGGAGAGGTGGAGATATGCTCTAGAGAGGAGAGTAATGAAGGTCAGCAAGACTAAGACAGAATATGTGTGTGTGAATGAGAGGGAGGATAGAGGAATGTTGAGGATGCAGTGAGTAGAGGTAGTGAAAGTGGATGAGTTTAAGTACTTAGGATTAACAGTTCGGAGTAATGGTGAGTGTGCAAGAGAGGTGAAGAAGAGAGTACAGGCAGGGTAGAATGGGTGGAGAAGAGTGTCAGGAGTGATTTGTGACAGATAGGTACCATTAAAAGTGAAAGGGAAGGTCTACAAGAGGGTAGTGAGACCAGCTATGTTGCATGCATTGGAGACAGTGGCATTGACAAAAAGGCAGGAGTCAGAGCTCGAAGTGGCAGAGTTAAAGATGTTAAGATTTGCACTGGGTGTGACAAGGATGGACAGGAATAGGAATCAGTATATCAGAGGGTCACCTCAGGTTGGACAGTTTGGAGACAAAGTCAGAAAGGAGAGATTGCACTGGTTTGGACGTGCTAAAGAGGGATGATGGGTATATTGGGAAAAGGATACTAAGGATGGAGCTGCCAGGTAAGAGGAAAAGATTAAGGCCTAAGATAAGGTTTGTGGATGTGGTGAGAGAGGACATGCAGGTGATTGGTGTGACACAGCAATATGCAGAGGACAGGAAGAGATGGAAACAGATGATCTGCTGTGGTGACCCCTAACAGGAACAGCCGAAAGAGAGGAAGAGTAGACACATCAAAAAACTCAAAAAAAAAAAGTTCCTGACAAAAAGTTCCTCAAGCCTCAGAAATCTTAGTTGTTGAGATATGAGTCCCTGTCCCTGTACTCAGTGTCATACTGGCTCTTGAGGGAAGACTTGTTGCTTGCTTTCTATGCCTTTTCAGACCCTATTAACTAAAACCTCCTCTTTCTTGATATGCCAGATAGTGTAGCAAGCACTAGAACAAGAAATCGCATTTACATGAGATACTGAGCAAGACTAAATTGAGGGATATCTTCTTTCAGAATAAACTCCCTTTGTATGTTAAGCAGAATGACTCAAAGTTGGTCTTCAAACAGAGATTACACAAATGAGTGGGTGACGTAAAATTCACTCTGGGATTTGCAGGCCTTGATCTCCTTGAAAAGTTTTGTAGGGCCTGAGTGTGTTTATTTGTAAGGCATGCATGCTTTCTGGTCAAATAGCCTTATATTTTCTAATGTTCTATGATTCCTGTGAAGTAAAAGCACTGAAAACAAAGGAAAGCTAGAGAAGGAAAGGTGACAGTGTCCAAACAGAGAGAACACAAACTAATTTACATCTATATTACTGCCAACAGGAGACAGTTTACTAACTAGTTTATCACCAGTCATTAGTCAATATCCTGCAGCTGCACTACCTATCCTTACCTTCTGTTGCTCTTATAGATATCCTAATTCTTTTGAATACACAACTGATTCATAGCATACCCCACAATTTGATAGTCTTTTCCATAGATGAAGAACAATCTCTGCAATATAAAATGTCTTGAATTTCAGGCCGTAATTAGTTTAGACTATTTTTAGCTTCCACCCTCTCTCAACTCTTCCTGCATCCCTTCTCTTCAGTTCTTTCCATTCACCATCCCTCGTCCATGAATATACAGTACATGGTCATGATCCATTTAGCTCTTCTTCCATAGAATCCATCATCAGTCCCTTAAATACTTTTTTGCTTTCCTCTGTGTCCTTTCCTTTAGTGCTGTGGATCTCCTCATGTACAGTCTCAAGATCATCATTCAGTACTTCAGATGATGTCTGACCTGAAGCCAGCAGTATTAAAGACACCATCCTTGTTTCTGAACTCTGTCTTTTTAAATACACACTAGAATATTGTTGATTTTATGTGCAGTCTTTGCAGTTTTTAATTCCATGATACTATTATTGTTGCACTTTGACATTTTTTTGTCTGTTGTATTCCTTACAAAATAATTTGTATTTGTCTGTATTGCATTTTAATTGCCAGCTCTCTGCTCATGTTAATTTGTTCAAACTTCTCAGTAGGCTCTACCCTCTTTCTTCTACTGCGGTTAGTTCTTTGGTATCATCTGCAAAGAAATGTGTTCCATTCTCTACTGCCTCGTGTCTGAAACAAGCACACTAAAGACTACCAGCCCCCACGCCAATGCTTAGAGTGTATATTTCATCATTCCCTTTTTTGTGATAATATCCCATTCACTATCATCCAGTGAGTCCTTCCTTCCAGGCACTATACTGTTTCACACTCAAATGCTTCCCATTTAGATGTGAAGAAAATTAGTTTACTGAAAGGTTGGTGTACATGTGAGAAATACTGAGTAAGTGGTCAGCTGAGGCAACTGGGCATGAGATGGCCAATGTAAAATGGTAATTGTATGGGAATTTAACCAGGACATGTACTAGCTGCAGCAATCGAACAGGCTAGTTAGGCCAACAGTCTCCTTCTGCTGGTGGTTTTACATCTGTATGCATATACATATATGTACATGTCCATCCATATCTGCACAATTACAATTTTTTATATACATTTAATTTCAAGCATGTAAACTGAGGCATGACATGTACTGTTGGGAAAAGCAGGTTTTTTGAAAGCTATCAGTAAAAGAGTTGTGTTAAATATATCAGTCTAAAGAAACAAGTAAAAATGAAGAGCAGGAACACAATAAGAGAAAGCTTGAAATAAAATGGTGATTTATTAAATCCAGGTAAAACATAAGCGCTTTCAGCCAGAGCAATCTCCAGCCTTCATCAGACAAACAGCATAGGAGTATATGTTAAAACTTTAAATAGTGTAACAAGAATTTACTTTGCCAATCAACATGAAGTGCATTTCCTAGTACACTGTTACCATAGGAACATTAAAGCAGAAATACATTTACAAAGGAAATTTTCCAAAATGTTGTTTATATCTAAAAATGATAATGAAAATATGTTAAACCTAGTTTTTAAACAATTACTAAGGTGTTCCATATGAAAATCCGTAACTATTGTTTACTGTATATGGAATGTGCAAACCAATGAACAAACAAGTACTGGTTGTTCCTTACAAAATATGTTCGTTTATACTACTGAATAAATTGATAGTCCCCCTAGTGTAAGGGCAAATGAGGCCGAATTCTCACCTAAATGTACGTTTTTAAATCTAAATATTGTAGTAAGCCCATGTCATGTGTAAAACTATTAGAGAGTCAAATGTGAAATAACTGAGTTGTGACTCGTTGATTGTGTCATTGATTATATGATAACCACTTGAGCACACATTTGATGGACAGATTATCGTTAATACCAGGTGTAAGATGTGCCCTAGTCCGAACTTGCCACATAAGTTCGTCGATTTCTAATTTAATTTGCCAAGGACCACCTCTAATTTCGGGAACCCTTTGATGCACAATGGCAAAATTGAAAGTGTGACCAATACATTCAATTGTGTGTTTAGCTAAAGCATTGTTAACATCATGTCTGCTAACAGCATACATGTGTTCATAGATCCTGGTCCTAAATTTACGCTCCGTCTTTCCAATGTAAAAAGCTTTACATTGGTTACAGAGAGCGACGTAAACCACTGATTTGGATTCACAATTGAAAAAGTTGTTGACCTTATAAGTTCTGTTATTGATGGTAACTTGTGGTCCTACCTTGATGAACTTACACTGGGCACATGCACCACATTTGTGCATACCATGAGGTCGGTTCGAAATAAACCTGTTAGGTGGTCTTTCTAAAATAGCTTTAAGATTTTGGCCCCTCCTGTAAGTTAACTTGGGTCTCATACCCAAAATGTTTGAAAGGGTATTGTCATGATTGATGACATCCCAATTTTTGTTGACAATTTCCCTGATTTTTTGAAAATCCAAGGAAAAAGTGTGTATAAAAGACACGGTGTAATTGTCTTTTTCCAAACAGTTGTTACTAGATGGGCCTAGTGTGGTTGAAGTTTCAATAGTACTGGCATTCACTTCTGTTGTGAAGCTAGTAGAAAGAAGGGGTGTGAAATGGCCTTCCATACGCTTGTTGGATACTTCTGTAATAATGTTGTTGACTAAGTTTAGAGGGTAGCCTCTTGTCAGAAACATGTTCCTAAGTTTGTTGCATTCAGCACGAAAATCATGGTCATCCGTGACCATGCGTGCCGCCCTTACTATCTGGCCCTTGATGACCGATCTTTTTTGATAGTACGGGTGGTTGCTGGAAAAATGCAACAAGCTATTAGAATATGTCGGCTTTCTGTAGATGATACTTTTTAGTCTACTCTTGTGTGTATCCTTAACTAACATGATATCGAGATAGTTAATCTCGGTGTCTGCAACATTGAAGGTGAACTGTAAAAAGTCAGTCATGTTAGTCATCCTTTCAATAAATAATGGAATAAGCTCTTTCTTACTCTTCCAGATGCAAAAGATGTCGTCCTGGTACCTTGTATACCAGGAGACATGTTGCTGGAAGAGGTTGTCCTTAAATAGGTGTTCAGCTTCCCAGAAGGCTAAAACAGCATTTGCGAATGAACCCCCGCAGGGTGAGCCCATGGCGACACCTGATGTTTGAAGGTAGAAGGTATTCTCAAACATAAAGAAGTTGTTAGTTAAAACCAACTCCAAAATTGTCTCACTTAGATGGATAGTGTTGTCTTCTACCTTCTTAGCAACCATGAATTCCCTAACCCAACTCAGTCCTGTTACCTGCGGTATAACCGTATAAAGGTCTTTAATGTCTATTGTGAGAAAAGTCATATCCGGACTGTATGTCACCTTACTGATACCTTGCAAGAAGGACCAGGAATCCTTACAAATGTGTGCCTCCTGTTGTAAAAGAGGCTTAATGATACTATCAACGTATCTAGCACATGCGTAAGTAGCTGAACCCCTCCCGTCAATAATCGGCCTAAAGGGTGGTGCATGTAGTCGTTTGTGTAGTTTGGGTGTACCAAAAAGTATTGGAATTTTTGGAGCTGGTATCAATAAATACTTGTATGTATTTATATCAGTGATACCTTCCAACAGGAGGTCGTACAAAGTGTTGTTAATTATTCTGTAAGCCCCATGTATTTCATTAAGAGTTACTTCTTTATAAACAGGTGTATTAAGATGCTCCATCATGTATTCCACATATTTGTAATGCTCCATCAAAACCACTCCCCCTCCCTTATCAGGTTTCATTACACATATGTTACAATCCCTCAATAAATGGAGAAAGTCCCATTCCAGCATAGAGATGTTGTTAGAGTGCCTTTGGGTAGTATAAATAACTTGGTTCTTAATTGCCCAAAGGTCAATCTCACAAATTTTTTCAAAAACTGCTAGAATGGGGTGGAGTGGAGGGTTGTATGTGCGAGAAACCCTTAGTGTGTTAAGTGTAGGGGTGTCGTTACCAAGAAGAGAACTGAGGTTGAGTTTTCTGACATAAATTTTCAAGTCTATAAGCATTCTGCCAATGTCCATATGCTGCCCAGGAACAAACGATAGATCCTTGGCAAAAAAATTTACAATGTCCTGGTGGATGTCAATAAGTGTATAGTTATATACTTTGAAGTCACTGGCAGAGCTGACCAATATTTTTGGTTCAGAACCAAAATTGGGGAGCTGTATCATCTCTTCCTCCCCCGTCTGTTGTTCCTCACATTGTTCGCTGTCTGAGCTCTGATACGATTGGTGGTTCTGGTGTTGTTGGCCTGGTGAAAATCCTGGCCCTCATAGTTATTAGTGTTGCCTGTAGCAACACCATTATTCGAGATGTTTGCCGGAACGTTGTTATGTTCCGAATTATTAGCCCTTACATTATTGTTGTTAAGTCTTGGGCTTCTTCTAGTGTTAGGTCGTTGGCCAGAAGAACTATTGTTTTCATTGTTACCCTGGTTGTTTATGTCACCAGAATTGGTCACATTGTTGAATTCAATATGATTATTGCTTTCATTATATGGTGTTTGTGCTGTCCGAGGGGGCCTAGGGTAAGCACATTTATTTGCATAATCAGTCATGTCCCTAGTAAGTTTTTTCTTCTTGGCAAGCAATAGTTTTTCCATACTGGCCTCAATGCTAGGGAAAATGCGGCAATAATCATATTTAAAATGAAAAAAAAACATTGTCAGTAGTAATAAACTTTTCCAGTACTTCCAACTCCGATGACAGAGTCGCAATGTCTCTAGAATAAAAGGCAATGAGGGCTTGCAAAAACTCCATGCCCTGGCGATCGAATAGATCTAATAACTCCTGGTGGAAGAGAGAGTTCTCCACCAAGCCTGACGGAAAACGCCATTGCCTTAGTCCCTTAGGGACTATTTTGTTCTTTACACATTCGCTCAAATATGCTACTTCTAACTGTAGCTTCTTACATTTGAAAAGCTTGTTATCGAATTCCTCAATTTTTTCACTTAAAACATTACTTTCAAGCCCTGATATAGTGGCGAACCCTGACTGAAAAAATTGTTATTGACAAGGAAATTTGCCATTGTAGGAAACCCTTGGTTGTTTGAATTAACTTCGTTGTTATTGTCATTTACAGCATTGCCAGAATTACTAGGAAAATTACCTGTTCGAGTTGTTACAGCTGCCGAAAATGAAGGACGCTGTAAATCAGGCATTGCTGTTGGTGGACGCTGTAATTGAATCCCAGTAGTTGGTAAACGCTGTCCATCAAATGTGTGCTCAAGTGGTTATCATATAATCGATGACACAATCAACGAGTCACAACTCAGTTATTTCACATTTGACTCTCTAATAGTTTTACACATGACATGGGCTTACTACAATATTTAGATTTAAAAACGTACATTTAGGTGAGAATTCGGCCTCATTTGCCCTTACACTAGGGGGACTATCAATTTATTCAGTAGTATAAACGAACATATTTTGTAAGGAACAACCAGTACTTGTTTGTTCATTGGTTTGCACATTCCATATACAGTAAACAATAGTTACGGATTTTCATATGGAACACCTTAGTAATTGTTTAAAAACTAGGTTTAACATATTTTCATTATCATTTTTAGATATAAACAACATTTTGGAAAATTTCCTTTGTAAATGTATTTCTGCTTTAATGTTCCTATGGTAACAGTGTACTAGGAAATGCACTTCATGTTGATTGGCAAAGTAAATTCTTGTTACACTATTTAAAGTTTTAACATATACTCCTATGCTGTTTGTCTGATGAAGGCTGGAGATTGCTCTGGCTGAAAGCGCTTACGTTTTACCTGGATTTAATAAATCACCATTTTATTTCAAGCTTTCTCTTATTGTGTTCCTGCTCTTCATTTTTACTTGTTTCTGTGGATTTTACCAGTTTATTTGTGCGTATCTTAAATATATCAGTCTGCCACAAAAATATTTAGAATTTGTAATTCATATGCTAGTTGAAAATAGTTCCTGAGAACACAGTCTGCTATTATCAAAAAGCTGATACCAATATGTAAATAGTTGAACTCACATTCATAACCCATATGCATTTGTGCAGTAAAGCATTACTGAGGTGTACATAACAATATCTGCTCACTATAACATTTGGTCCTGTATATGCAAACACTGTATCACTTAATTGTCTTTTAACACTTGTTGTCAGTCATTCAGATATTTCTGAAATTCAGAAGTAATGGAAAAGTTATAAAATGTTTATTCACATTGGAAGATTAAAATCAAAAATACTTAAAACTGACTTTGGCAAGAATAATGATTTTCATTTTTTTTAAAACTAAGACAGTATTCAAATTATTTTACATCCCACTTTTTAACATCATTTTGATAGCCTCATACTACCTGATAACTGCAAATAGACATCTACCAAGACAAATTGATTTTTAATTGTAATTGTGAACATACTGACTAAAGTGTTCAAATGAAACAGTTGTCTGAAATATTTTTTTGTATACATATTATTCCTTTAGAAATGTAATGAAATGGCACATTTCTTGACCAAAACTTACACTTGGGGCCAGCAGCTTACTAGTCAGTGAGCTATGTGGACAAAAATAAATTAATTCCGCAGAGACTAGGCAAACTTGACAGGGGAATAAAATACAGAGGAAGTTGGAGAATTCTACACTGTGCATATCTGAGCTTTGTGGCTGGTAGTAATCACCCAATTAATACACTATACAATTGTAATTTAAGAGTTTTCTTACTGATTACATAATGATGTTTGCATTGGGCTTTAATTTAAAAGTGATCCCATATGTTTTTCCCACAGTAATTGCTATAGTATCTAATTAACAATTCTCTAATTGGATGCATCATCATTGTTAATTCTCACGAGTGTTTTTGCTGCAGCTTATTTAAAACTATTTTACTAATGCAACATATAAGCCTTTTTCAATTGAAATACTTTAATGCTGTGCTCCTGTCACTATTTTGATTCCTTGTTAAACCATTCTGCAAAAATATATAAAATAAAAATCTCAAATTAAGAAATAATCTTAAGAACAGACATAGGGTGTCTGAAGTTTTGAGACCAGGCTACATATACTCTGCCTCATAAGGATTAATTCTAATGAGAGTGCTGGTAACAATAATGAAAAAAAATAGCTATGAATCAGACTTCATTTAGCCATTGTCTAGAGGCCTGGCTAATTTACATTAATAAGATGATAGTTACTAGGGCTCTTGGGTATGTTAAAGGTAAACAAGTACATAAACACATTTTATTATATATTTTTTTTTCAACTTGCTATCAATATTCCTTTTCTGGAGCATTTTCCATCTGTTTCCCCAATGTTCTATCAGGAGAATTTGTTATTATATTGTTTACTTTGTGATGATAAAAGTTTGACTTTGATCAGGTTGCCTACAGATTATCGTGAAGGCCAAAAGAAGCAATTTACTTTCAAATTTGTTAACCAAACCTGTTACAAAAATAGGCAGAAATTATGTTATGTTTCAAAACAGATATATGGTGCAATTCATGTTTTTCTAGGATTCAGCTATTACTACCATAATTAAATAAGTGTAGATATATATTTGAATGGTGGTGCTCCATATGTCTTGCCTGCAACTTGCTGCTTTGTTTTTCACTTAGTAAAACAAAAGTGAGCAGCCAGTCTAGTTCAGTCTTTCTACACTTGGTTGAATGCAAAGTGGACAAGGTTATAGGTCATCCAGTCAGATTTTCCTGTGTGCAGCTTCAATCACTGGCCTGCAAAAGAAATCACTGCTTCTGCATTTTCTATTTGTGCATCAGCAGAGAGCCAAAGTTTTTGTGCTTTTCTTTTTTCCCCACATTTGTAAAAGGATTGGGGGTGGAGCAATGCCCTCCTCACAGGGAATGTAATGGGGCTTGCCCTGGGCAAAAAAACGAAATATTTTCCATTATTTTTCATGTCTGTTTAAGCTTTAGCTGGTTGATCTATCTGGCCGAAGCTTTAACTGGATTAATTTTGATGAGACCTAGTGGAATCATTAATTTACACTGATCTACTGAACTAAGCTTCACAATATTAGTAACTGACATTTACTATGAGCCCTGTACATAATCAGAAACACTGAGCTAGCATGGTTATTCTGTTGCCAACCAGACATACGTATTGTGCAGTTAATAACTAGTCATCTACTACTACTAGCTATGATGCAGAAATAGAGTAAGACAGTCACTGATTCAGGGTTCTGAGAGGTTGAATGTGCTGAGAGTACTACTTAACCTTGGAATTGCTTAATTTCACTGTATTATCTGCAATACATTTTAATCTATGTGTTGGGTCTAGATAAAAGTTACAGAGTTTTCTTCTACAAACATTAATGGGTAAAAGGAAAATATTACCAGAATGATGTCTCTGATAGTAATACCAAGCTTGTGGCTGTCCACAATGTTTTATACATTTAAAAACTACACATTGATATAGAAAGGAATCTTTACAGATGCAAGTTGCATGACGTTTATTATACAGCTGTCCATGTTCAAGTTTTGCCTAGGATTCAAAAACGAACAGTGCAAGGAATTACTTGTGAGGTCAACGATAGCATGCAGGGTGGGGCCAATTGAAACACATAATCAGCGATGACACACATATGCTAATGACAATGCAATGATCTGTAAATGGCAAACAATATGGTAATGAAAAACACCAACTAAATAACAAGTAAAAATAATTAAAAAGGAACCACTCATTGAGCAGAAACAAGTTTACTGAAATAAAAATATATAAACCACTCAGTACATAGATACAAAAAGTAAACACTTTCATCAGGCACATGGACCAAACTTCTTCAGGCGATGGTAATGAGCCCAATGAAAACAATTTAGAAATGAGGAAAAATTGCACTATCAGCTTCATCCACTAGAGATTTTGTACTCAGTGATTTATCAATGAACAGAAAAAGTGACCACTCTATTTTCCTAGCAGAGCAGTCATTTTAGCTAAAAGCATCCAGTTGTGTGCATCATCATCACCCCCCCCCCAGCATTACAAAAGTACCCAAATGACACCTACCATACCATTACCTCTACAACAGGGGCATAGTCAAATGGCATTTTGTGGTAATAAACACTATACTGCAGCTTATAGACATGTCATGTCCTCATTTGGAATCTCATGGGATGTTGGAATATAAATTCCAGTTGAAATGAAGACAAGGTGCAGGGTTTGATTCTCACATGGAGTAACTGGCTAGCCTTGAAATGGCCCACAAGGGTGTTTAGCCTAGTACTAATCTATGAAGATATGAACCTATGTATAGCACTAATTAATCTTGTCACAGGCACCTATCATCAGGAGAGGTATCACAGGCATATGCCTCACAAATATTACACCACTTCTTAGTTGTTATATCACAGAGCCATAGCTTGTCCACCAAGCTCCACATGAAGCATCTGGAGTTCCTCAGCTATAAGTTGAGAGGCAAAACTAAAATGTCCTCCATTCCCAGATCTGATGCTACTTGACAAACAAGGTTTGCTCCCCCCATTATGTGCTCCTTAGTTCAGACTGTCATTTTCACTCACTGATTTATGGTTTTAGGATTCTGAATGATAGAATAGTGATGATATGAGTTGAGGACTCAACCAACAAATACTCACAACACCTTTTTATGAAAATGTTGTTAAATGCTTGCTGATTTTAATCTTATTTTTTATTTTATTTATTTTACATTTGTTGACCGGGATAGTCCGACTGGATGCATGTCCATTTTCAGCGGAGGCCCGGGGAGAAAAGCACCAAGGGTAAGCAGATACAGCATTACATAATACCAGCATTACATATTACAAACAGATTATTTACAGAAATTACATAAGTAAGCAAGTTAAACAAGTTCCACAGGTTAAAGTTAATCCTGAGCACAAGTCAGGATTAAATTAAATTACACAGCAAACTGGTTAACAGATTTTTATACATTCGAGTTAGCCAGGCTTGATACATTGACATAGCCAGTTAAGTGACAAATGTTGTTTGAGTCTAGTTTTAAATTGACCTAAGGTGGAAAGTAAGGTAATATCAGCTGGAAGTGAGTTCCAGGATCTACTTACAGAGTTTGCAAAGAGAGAATCACCGGCTGTGTTATTAATTTTGCTAGTCTGAATTAGTAGTTTGTTAGAGGATCGAAGCGGTCTAGGATTGTTATAGGGGGTGATAATATTTTTAAGTGCAGGAGTATTGTCCAGATTATAGAGGATTTTATAGGCCATAATCAGTTGGTTATACTAGATTAGGCTAGGTAGTTCAAGCCAACCAAGCTGATTTAGATTGATGCAATGATGTGTCCTAAAAGGCAGCCCAGTGGCAAACCTGGCAATGTGGTTGTAGCAAATTGAGAGTTTGTTAAGGACAGTCTTGTTCAAATTTGAGAGTAGAGGGGATGCATACAGAAGGGCTGAAAGAAGGTGAGAGCGAGCTATGGCAATTTTAGCTGGAGGGGTTAGGAAGGCTTTTATTCTGTAAAGTGACCCTAGTTTTTTATTGATGGTTTTGATAGTTTGGTTAACATGTAGGTCAAATTTGAGATTATTGTCTATGATGACACCTAATAGTTTTGTAGATGGGTCAGGGGAGATTATTGTGCCATCATTTGATTTTATGGTAAAGGTGAAAGCGGTAGACCTACGTGTTGGTGAAAATAACAGCATTTTAGTTTTTTTGGGATTTAGGATCAGACGATGTTCAGAAAGTGAGTTTTCTATTATATTAAAGGTGGTCTGAGTAGCTGACCATAACTCTACTGGAGATGTGGCTGAGCAAATCAGAGTAGAGCCATCAGCATATTGGATACAGCTGACTTTTGGGATGACAGTATAAAGGTCGTTAATGAAGATGGAGAACGGCAAGGGCCCTAGTATAGAGCCTTGTGGTACTCCGAGGGTGTTAGGTAGAAGGTTAGAGAGTTTGTTCAGCCAGAGGACAGCCTGCTGTCGACCATTCAGGTAGGATTGAAACCATTAGAGGGCTCCAGTATCTGGACAGAATGTTTGCAGGGTGTGGATTAAAAGTTGGTGATCAGCCATATCGAATGCCTTGGAAAGATCCAAAAAGAGGGCTGAGGATATAAAATTATTGTTGCGATTATGGTTTATGGTGTTAGTAAAGGCTAGGAGGGCTGAAGTAGTGCTGTGATGAGGACGGAAGCCATGCTGAGTGTCTGCCATAAGGCGATTTTGGATTAGGTGGTGCATGAATTGTCTATGAATACATTTTTCCATAATCTTTGCAAGTGGAGAGAGTATAGCTATTGGCCTATAATTGGAGATTTCAGTAGAGCAATCTCACACAAGAAAAGCTAAAGTGCTTCAGCCACAACTACAAATGCATTATTGGCATTTATTTCTGAATACCAGTAATGCATCTCATGGTTGTGCTTTGTAACATTTTGTGCCTGGGGCATCTTCTCCCTCACCCCTTCCTAGCTATACCTCTGTACTACAGCACGAGGAGGAGCAGATGTGCTTCCCAAGAACCACAGAGGAAAGAAACAATACTGTATGGTTGTTATGTGACCTAGTCCAGTTCACAGCAGATCTAGTACTACTGTTTGCATCCTCATCACCATCAAGGCCGCCATAAGACCCACATGGATACCACTACA
Source organism: Protopterus annectens (assembly GCF_019279795.1). NCBI lineage: Eukaryota > Metazoa > Chordata > Ceratodontiformes > Protopteridae > Protopterus > Protopterus annectens. The sequence continues at coordinate 524,501,354 of NC_056739.1, read as the reverse complement.
TCAACCAGAAGGTTTCCACTTCATCTGGCACACATCCAAGCTATATCAGTTATTTGCCATAAGTGTCTTCCTACACAGATATCTTTTTTGAAATACCAGTCATGGCTTGGAGGAATAGCTCATAATAGTTATACAAAATACACAAGGCATGTTTGAGATGCTATATAACACTACACTATCACAGAACTGCAACATCATCATGCATGTGTTTGGACTGAAGAAGGTTCACTTCCACTTCCAAGATTATTCTTGAGGAAAATTGCAGTATGCTCTGTACACCTACAGCAAGATATCTCCTATTAGTACAATTCTGCACACCATTGTGGTACACAAGCAGCTACATGGGGGATAGTCATCAGTAGACCAAACAGACAGGAACCACTGGACACAGCAGTGGAGGAGGTGCCAGTTTGTACAGGAGAAAGCAATGCAAAGCAGATGTTGTCACCATGCCATGTGGCACAGACAAGAGGTGGCATCTGGTCCACAACTATGGGCCACAACAGATAAAATAAAAAGTTAAAAAAATGATCAATACAATGTACTGACTGGTCATCACCTACTCATGTAATAAGCAGTGAGGGCAAGGCACAGATCTCATCATATTTGAAGACGGTCAGATTGACTGTATCAGAAATTTGCAATGTAGTGGGAGCACTAAAGTTGTTGAAGGAAATTGCAATATAAACAGGGTGACTGGGGACCTGGGCTTTCTGTGCAATCAGAGAGTAGTGCTTCCTAAAGGATTTAGGTACCCAGATGTAGTGAGCTCTTGCTCAGTATCAGTTCAAGGGAACATAGCTCTAGCAGATGTGGTTGCAGTGTGTCTATGTATGCATGCATGCGTTTGTCTGATGAATGCTATGTGTACCCAGGTGGGAATGACAGAGGCTATAAACATCCTCTGTTAAAGGTGCACTCTCTGAGGAATGGCACTGGTGCAATGCACCGTGGCAGGTGTTAATGAAAACCATCTAACAGTGACCATCTGGCTATGCCATGTGCCTGACAGCCCAAGTAGGCTGTGTATGTGTCAATGGCCACACAGTACCATAGCAGGCATTCTACAGATCTGTGGGTGTTGACATAGGTAACCTTGACCTATTACTTTGTTGGGTGTGTCCATTGTGCAGACTCATGAGTGGTGGATACCGGAACTGTGTCAGACCAGGTGGTGAGGGTGGTGTAGCAGCAGATTTCCCTCTGACAGCAGTGAAGAGGCCAAGGTGCCTGTCAATGACACCAGTTAGTGGGACAAACCCTTCACATATGTCATCAGTCTGGCCACACTGTCCACCTATTGTTTCTGCCAAGTGACTGGTGACATCTGCCTGTGCCTAATTTACAAACCTGTACTATCACTGAATAATGACGAGTGTGACACCAAGTTCAAGCAATGACTCTGATGGTCTCCAGCCCACTATTTCTGACCCTGGTCCTCATGATCTGCAGAAGTCCCAATGACTCCTAGTGCAGGGGATACATGTACTCCTTTACTAGGGGAACTGTGCATGATATGTCCTTCCATCAACTCTGGAGAGGTAGGAATTGGTTCCACGGGCAAGTTAGTTGTATCACTGGATGCAGTTGCCATTGTGGCATCCAGTATTATTGTTTCTGACCATGGCAATGCATTCTTAGACTGTGCAGTTTTAAGGTCATCGTTATCATCAATGCTTGATGAATAACAGACATCAGCTATACCCATCTCTTTGGTCAAGGAGCCCACAGCAGTAGTATCTCTGAAATCTGACTAATAAACATACGCAAGTAACAGTGCTAATCTGTGGCAATCCCACTTCTCTCTGATGAAGCAATAGTATCAATATCAGCTGTGCAAAGAATGTAAACAAAAGTACATTGTATGATATGCCTTTGTGCTGCATTCTACATATGCCCATAGAGAAGATATGGTGGTGTTCAGTATATCTGAGCTCATAAGACCAGTGTGCCTGCAAAACAAGTTATTGACACAAGGTAAACCCAACCTAGTGCAGCCATACCATGTTATTGGATCATAAAGATGTTGGATGTGTCTCCCAGTTCAGCTCACTCATCCAAACATCTGCTAGGTATCAGGGACCTTTTGTTCATCCAAGTGGTCTGTGATGACAAGCCACACCCATGACCATATTCTCTTATGTAATGTCATGGGCTCTTTGGATGTCATGCATCTGCGTGCACATTTGGTCACACAACTATTTATTTTATTTTCAATTAGGTAATTGGGTATGTGAATCACAGCCCAAGGACAAACATCAGTGGAATATAATTTACATAATAAAAAGTAAATATATAATGCAGCAAATGTGATATTTTTATCATTCATATAAATTATAGTGTAGTAAGAGATTTCTGTTTTCAAAATTCATTAATAGTCTGTTTAGAAGATGATAGAAGTGTTAAAAATGTTTATAATTTTACATTATTATTAACAGCTGCAGATGTAAGCCAGCGTCTCAAAAGCAAGTCCATTTAAAGTCTTTCTGCAAATGTTTTCTAAAATCTTCTTGCTTGTTTCAAGGTTTCTAAATTCATCGGTAATTGATGCCATATGGAAGGCCTCAGTCTTGAAAAGGCTGTTTCTTCAATGGCTGATTTGAATTTGTCTGAGCAAACTATGATCAGTGACCGGGCACAAAATATGCACATCATCAGTACTGACAATGCATCCAAGGGGCAGATGATCCACCACAAGGTGCACCACTAAATGTACTAAATTATCGCAAAATGATTCTCCACAGTGGTCAAGGAGGACAGCATGAGGACAGACCACCTTCTGTCGTGCATCCCACCACCAACTTACACTTACTTGTTCAGAAGAAAGCACAGCAATTCTGTGCCTCATATATTCACCCAATGACCTGTATCAATTACCCAGTGTGCCTTTCACACCCCACCACATCCCATCCACTATGTGCCATATATGATGTACAGGTGCAGAGTGAACTGCCAAATGGGGACACAGTTCAACTTACACCACCCTAGCTTTTACATTTGGTGGGCTTCTGCTTTCTGCACCTGTGCTCTTCCTTTTCACTTTCATAATTACAACCCTCTATCAGCAGGTCAATCTGGGGTAACACCCCCTCACAAAATAATAGTTTTACAGTCATCTAGCCGATCTCTCCACCAGCCACTGACCTGTGCACCCTTACCATAGCATATGTTCCACACTCCTGTACACTGTAGCCCAGTGTATTCATTGCCTACTGAGCTTCATCATAACCTTCCTTGTGTTTCCCATTTCTCTGCCAGTAGCCAGCTGTGGAGCAACTCCCTTACACAGTAAAATATTTTTACAGTTATTAACCCACCTGCCACTGGCCTGTGTACCCTTACCACTGCAAATACAGAACAGATCTTCCCATGTGATCCACTATTTGTTCCTAAGAAAAAATATATAGTGCAATGAGAAACACGTTTATTTAATTTTATTTCAGGGCTAGAAGCATAACAGTTATGCTGATAAGGAAATTTAGTGCAAGTGCATGACTTTCATGGAACTGTGGACTTCTTAATCCAATCTATGATGCATTGAAGCAGTGTTTCTCAACCAATGAAGCCAACATGGTTTGCTCAGGGCCAATAATTTTATTTGATTGTCTAGATCCCAGCACTTGTGTTGTTTATGCATGGGTTATGTGGCAATGCTAAGCAGTCAATCAGTGAATGACATGAGTCAGCATAAATCTGCAGACATTCTCTTCTTGAAGCAGCTGGTAAAGTGGCTACAGCTTCCTAAGGGTCTGGCTCTGGAAGACCTCCTACGTTATGCAGGAAAAAGAATGGAATAATTCACTACCACCTGCATTGACACCACTTGGAGTGCATGTTGGGGGACTCCTAGGATGGCCCCTTGTACAAGGTTGATCACTGCCACTGCTGTGTCAGGGACAGTAAGTGATGCCATACTCTTTATCTTCCCTGTGCCTAGGTGCAGTCTTTTGTGTGCCCTCCAAATACCATTGCTTTACTTACATAGGTCCTGGGCAACTGCTTTTGACACAGACCAAAATTTTGTGGTTGTAATTTTAAAATAGCCACCTAAATACACCAAACTGAAGTGAACAGAGTTTTAACATTGTTGAGAACAATTTTACATAATGGTTAATAATATTTCACATATCGTTTCTATCTCACTCTATTTTGAGTCTCAGCCAGCTCCAAAAGTGACTCCTGTAGACAGCCACTGCTACATATAGGTTTTTTTCAAGGCAAAAGGGGAAATGGAAGTAGTTTGCCAGGTGTTTCTTTTGTATAACACATGCACACACTCACACATACAGGCAATATTGAGTCCCCAGTCAACCTTACAGCATGTCTTTGAATGTGGGATGGAACTGGAACATGCAGAGAAAATTCATATGAATGCAAGGAGGACAAGAAAACTTCATGCAGAAGGCACACCAGATGAAAACTGAACTGGAGAACCTGTTGCTGTGAGACGGCACTGTTGCCCTTTCACTACTGTCCTGTGACATCATGATCATTTACTCATATACAAAATGCAGCAGTGTTACTCGAGTACTCATTTATTAATTATTTATTTGTTGTTATCGAGTGGGAAAGTCTGACTGGCCAATCCTATTTTCAGAATAGGCCTGGAGAGAAGTGCTCTAGCAGATACATTTAATATATCCATGACAACATATTTTTATAAAAATGCATTGCATAGATGGTTCTTAAGACTAGATTTGAACATGTAATTGGTAGTGACTATAGAAAGACAGAGCAAGTATTTCTTCTGTGGTGACATTATACATGATGTTAAACTCCAAGTATAAAACATTTAGTATGAATACAGTTCATGGCCAATATATGTGACAATTAGATATTAGATAGGACTTCTAGGACATGCATAAAAAAGGTGACATTATGTTAGGAATACATAAAAATGAGAAGAGAGCATGAAACAATCAGTAGGTAGATAGTTAAAACAGAAAGTGGGAGTGAGAGGCAGTGTATAGCTGATGAGACAAGGATAGTTGGGTTAACAATGCTATATATTGACATAGAATCTGGTTATAGGACAGCAGTGGAACATACTCGAGGGTGATGGATTAGCTGAGAAAGTCAGAAGGAAACTAAAGTGCTAAGTTAGGATTAAAATAGGCAGCAAACTGAGGAGGAGTGGCATCAAGGTTTGTTGTACAGTAGGAGACAGAGCCTATAAGGGGATAGGGGATAGGAACTGACACAGGTAAATGGAGTTCCCTGTCTGCACAGCATATGAATGACCATGTTTGTTGTTTTGTTAAGAGCAATAGAAGTTGTCACACTATCAGATGAGTAGGACTTTTGTCTTTCATATTTTCCAAAAAATAACTTATTTCTCTACTCTCTTTCATTGTGCAGTTTCCAAACTTACCTTGTGCATAAACTAGTTACTCAGATCTATAGGGCAAAGTCACTATGTAACGTAATGCAGTTGTTACAGGATTGTAAGTTCAATTGAACTGTGGTCAATTACTAAGCTTATTTAGCCCACTAATGATGGAAAATGTACTCAATATGCATCAACTGCGTGTTATTTTACTCAAAAAGGAGCAAAAATGGGGTTCATCATCTAGTGTTTTTGAGTGGAAATCACTAACCACCTACTTTTCATCAACTGAAGATCTGACTGCACATAGATGTCAGATAGATAAAATCTGATTACTTTCAGACGGTAAGTATCATAATGGCACAACAGATACTATTGTTGCCTAACAGCAAAAGGTTCTGCAGTTTGACTCTTGGCTAGGGTGCCTTCTGTGTGGAGTCTGCATGTGCTCCCTGTGTTTGCATGGACATCTTCCCATTGCTCAGGATTTCTCCCATATTCCAAAGACATGCACTCAAAATTGGCCATAGTTGTGTGAGTGCGTGGTGTTGAAGAACTACCAGGGCAGGGCTAGCCACCCAGCGGTATATACCTTGGGTCTAGATGATTGTCACGGTTTAATTAACACCCTGATCCCATTTACAAAAATGGGAAAAAGGGGTATTCAATGAATGGATGTATGGATGGATTCAGCTCTGACTAAGAAGAAATTCTTACTAAGTAGCTTTTAATTGTGCTGTATACTGATAGTTTAGTTAGTTTCAGTGATGTACATTACAGTTATAACCATACTTTTTGACTAAAAATTAGCTGTAATGATCTATATAATGTTAGTATAATGATGGACATCATAGTTGTCTATATACTTTGGGAAGCAATTATACACTGTTCTGTAAAGAAAATAGTCATAGTGCTCCTTTAATTGTACTTATGTATTTTTCCACATGATATAGCCAATGAAACTTAAGCAGGCATTCAGGACTTAGTTGATCGCTAATGCTGCAACTGATCCAGAACCAAAATCATCCTAGGTTCAGTTCAGGAGAATAACTGGATAATGAAATTATGAGTAGGATCCCTAAAGGGTTCCTTGTACAAAGTCTTTCTCCATAGTTCACTATAAATATAACTTTTTACCGAGACAGCACTTGCCCTTCACTACTATGTGGTACCATGGTGACCTCCTGAGATATCTGAATGGCAACTCCACAAACCAGGGTCCATAACGACTTGTGATCAATCTTATTTTATATTCTTCTTTCGCCTCACCTTGTGATTTACTTATTTGGACATTAGCAAGTCTCTGCTTTGCAAAACTGGCACAAAATATTTAGAATTGCTGCTATAAAAAATAAATCACATCTTATTTGCAGAAATGTCCTCCCTGATCCTGCCTGGCTGGCCCTACTCAAGCAAATAAAGTAATCATGACCAATGTCATCCTGTATGACAGCCAACCTGCCACAAAATAACCCAGATAATGGGCTAGATTCCAAAATAGCTGCTCTCATTGCAAGTCTACCCTGATTCCAAAAGTCTTACTCTTACTTTAAGTGACTTACTTCTGAGTAAAGCCTATCCATAAACTGGCTTTCACTGGAGGCCAAATACCAAAAGACCTGATCTCAGTAAAAGCAGTCACTTAAGAGAGCAAGTCTTTTAGAACTGGGCCATTGTGGCATCCAGTATTATTGTTTCTGACCATGGCAATGCATTCTTAGACTGTGCAGTTTTAAGGTCATCGTTATCATCAATCCTTGATGAATAACAGACATCAGCTATACCCATCTCTATGGTCAAGGAGCCCACAGCAGTAGTATCTCTGAAATCTGACAAATAAACATACACAAGTAACAGTGCTAATCTGTGGCAATCCCACTTCTCTCTGATGAAGCAATAGTATCAATATCAGCTGTGCAAAGAATGTAAACAAAAGTACATTGTATGATATGCCTTTGTGCTGCATTCTACATATGCCCATAGAGAAGATATGGTGGTGTTCAGTATATCTGAGCTCATAAGACCAGTGTGCCTGCAAAACAAGTTATTGACACAAGGTAAAACCAACCTAGTGCATCCATACCATCTTATTGGATCATAAAGATGTTGGATGTGTCTCCCAGTTCAGCTCATGCATCCAAACATCTGCTAGGTATCAGGGTCCTTTTGTTCATCCAAGTGGTCTGTGATGACAAGCCACACCCATGACCATATTCTCTTATGTAATGTCATGGGCTCTTTGGATGTCATGCATCTGCGTGCACATTTGGTCACACAACTATTTATTTTATTTTCAATTAGGTAATTGGGTATGTGAATCACAGCCCAAGGACAAACATCAGTGGAATATAATTTACATAATAAAAAGTAAATATATAATGCAGCAAATGTGATATTTTTATCATTCATATAAATTATAGTGTAGAAAGAGATTTCTGTTTACAAAATTCATTAATAGTCTGTTTAGAAGATGATAGAAGTGTTAAAAATGTTTATAATTTTACATTATTATTAACAGCTGCAGATGTAAGCCAGCGTCTCAAAAGCAAGTCCATTTAAAGTCTTTCTGCAAATGTTTTCTAAAATCTTCTTGCTTGTTTCAAGGTTTCTTAAATTCATCGGTAATTGATGCCATATGGAAGGCCTCAGTCTTGAAAAGGCTGTTTCTTCAATGGCTGATTTGAATTTGTCTGAGCAAACTATGATCAGTGACTGGGCACAAAATATGCACATCATCAGTACTGACAATGCATCTAGGGGGCAGATGATCCACCACAAGGTGCACCACTAAATGTACTAAATTATCACAAAATGATTCTCCACAGTGGTCAAGGAGGACAGCATGAGGACAGACCACCTTGTGTCGTGCATCCCACCACCAACTTACACTTACTTGTTCAGAAGAAAGCACAGCAATTCTGTGCCTCAGATATTCACCCAATGGCCTGTATCAATTACCCAGTGTGCCTTTCACACCCCACCACATCCCATCCACTATGTGCCATATATGATGTACAGGTGCAGAGTGAACTGCCAAATGGGGACACAGTTCAACTTACACCACCCTAGCTTTTACATTTGGTGGGCTTCTGCTTTCTGCACCTGTGCTCTTCCTTTTCACTTTCATAATTACAACCCTCTATCAGCAGGTCAATCTGGGGTAACACCCCCTCACAAAATAATAGTTTTACAGTCATCTAGCCGATCTCTCCACCAGCCACTGACCTGTGCACCCTTACCACAGCATATGTTCCACACTCCTGTACACTGTAGCCCAGTGTATTCATTGCCTACTGAGCTTCATCATAACCTTCCTTGTGTTTCCCATTTCTCTGCCAGTAGCCAGCTGTGGAGCAACTCCCTTACACAGTAAAATATTCTTACAGTTATTAACCCACCTACCACTGGCCTGTGTACCCTTACCACTGCAAATACAGAACAGATCTTCCCATGTGATCCACTATTTGTTCCTAAGAAAAAATATATAGTGCAATGAGAAACACATGTTTATTTAATTTTATTTCAGGGCTAGAAGCATAACAGTTATGCTGATAAGGAAATTTAGTGCAAGTGCATGACTTTCATGGAACTGTGGACTTCTTAATCCAATCTATGATGCATTGAAGCAGTGTTTCTCAACCAATGAAGCCAACATGGTTTGCTCAGGGCCAATAATTTTATTTGATTGTCTAGATCCCAGCACTTGTGTTGTTTATGCATGGGTTATGTGGCAATGCTAAGCAGTCAATCAGTGAATGACATGAGTCAGCATAAATCTTCAGCCGTTCTCTTCTTGAAGCAGCTGGTAAAGTGGCTACAGCTTCCTAAGGGTCTGGCTCTGGAAGACCTCCTACGTTATGCAGGAAAAGGAATGGAATAATTCACTACCACCTGCATTGACACCACTTGGAGTGCATGTTGGGGGACTCCTAGGATGGCCCCTTGTACAAGGTTGATCACTACCACTGCTGTGTCAGGGACAGTAAGTGATGCCATACTCTTTATCTTCCCTGTGCCTAGGTGCATTCTTTTGTGTGCCTTCCAAATACAATTGCTTTACTTACATAGGTCCTGGGCAACTGCTTTTGACACAGACCAAAATTTTGTGGTTGTAATTTTAAAATAGCCACCTAAATACACCAAACTGAAGTGAACAGAGTTTTAACATTGTTGAGAACAATTTTACATATCGGTTAATAATATTTCACATATCGTTTCTATCTCACTCTATTTTGAGTCTCAGCCAGCTCCAAAAGTGACTCCTGTAGACAGCCACTGCTACATATAAGTTTTTTTCAAGGCAAAAGGGGAAATGGAAGTAGTTTGCCAGGTGTTTCTTTTGTATAACACATGCACACACTCACACATACAGGCAATATTGAGTCCCCAGTCAATCTTACAGCATGTCTTTGAATGTGGGATGGAACTGGAACATGCAGAGAAAATTCATATGAATGCAAGGAGGACAAGAAAACTTCATGCAGAAGGCACACCAGATGAAAACTGAACTGGAGAACCTGTTGCTGTGAGACGGCACTGTTGCCTTTTCACTACTGTCCTGTGACATCATGATCATTTACTCATATACAAAATGCAGCAGTGTTACTCGAGTACTCATTTATTAATTATTTATTTGTTGTTATCGAGTGGGAAAGTCTGACTGGCCAATCCTATTTTCAGAATAGGCCTGGAGAGAAGTGCTCTAGCAGATACATTTAATATATCCATGACAACACATTTTTACAAAGATGCATTGCATAGATGGTTCTTAAGACTAGATTTGAACATGTAATTGGTAGTGACTATAGAAAGACAGTGCAAGTATTTCTTCGGTGGTGACATTATACATGATGTTATACTCCAAGTATAAAACATTTAGTATGAAAACAGTTCATGGCCAATATATGTGACAATTAGATATTAGATAGGACTTCTAGGACATGCATAAAAAAGGTGACATTATGTTAGGAATACATAAAAATGAGAAGAGAGCATGAAACAATCAGTAGGTAGATAGTTAAAACAGAAAGTGGGAGTGAGAGGCAGTGTATAGCTGATGAGACAAGGATAGTTGGGTTAACAATGCTATATATTGACATAGAATCTGGTTATAGGACAGCAGTGGAACATACTCGAGGGTGATGGATTAGCTGAGAAAGTCAGAAGGAAACTAAAGTGCAAAGTTAGGATTAAAATAGGCAGCAAACTGAGGAGGAGTGGCATCAAGGTTTGTTGTACAGTAGGGGACAGAGCCTATAAGGGGATAGGGGATAGGAACTGACACAGGTAAATGGAGTTCCCTGTCTGCACAGCATATGAATGACCATGTTTGTTGTTTTGTTAAGAGCAATAGAAGTTGTCACACTATCAGATGAGTAGGACTTTTGTCTTTCATATTTTCCATAAAATAACTTATTTCTCTACTCTCTTTCATTGTGCAGTTTCCAAACTTACCTTGTGCGTAAACTAGTTACTCAGATCTATAGGGCAAAGTCACTATGTAACGTAATGCAGTTGTTACAGGATTGTAAGTTCAATTGAACTGTGGTCAATTACTAAGCTTATTTAGCCCACTAATGATGGAAAATGTACTCAATATGCATCAACTGCGTGTTATTTTACTCAAAAAGGAGCAAAAATGGGGTTCATCATCTAGTGTTTTTGAGTGGAAATCACTAACCACCTGCTTTTCATCAACTGAAGATCTGACTGCACATAGATGTCAGATAGATAAAATCTGATTACTTTCAGACGGTAAGTATCATAATGGCACAACAGATACTATTGTTGCCTAACAGCAAAAGGTTCTGCAGTTTGACTCTTGGCTAGGGTGCCTTCTGTGTGGAGTCTGCATGTGCTCCCTGTGTTTGCATGGACATCCTCCCATTGCTCAGGTTTCCTCCCATATTCCAAAGACATGCACTCAAAATTGGCCATAGTTGTGTGAGTGCATGGTGTTGAAGAACTACCAGGGCAGGGCTAGCCACTCAGCGGTATATACCTTGGGTCTAGATGATTGTCACGGTTTAATTAACACCCTGATCCCATTTACAAAAATGGGAAAAAGGGGTATTCAATGAATGGATGTATGGATGGATTCAGCTCTGACTAAGAAGAAATTCTTACTAAGTAGCTTTTAATTGTGCTGTATACTGATAGTTTAGTTAGTTTCAGCGATGTACATTACAGTTATAAGCATACTTTTTGACTAAAAATTAGCTGTAATGATCTATATAATGTTAGTATAATGATGGACATCATAGTTGTCTATTTACTTTGGGAAGCAATTATACACTGTTCTGTAAAGAAAATAGTCATAGTGCTCCTTTAATTGTACTTATGTATTTTTCCACATGATATAGCCAATGAAACTTAAGCAGGCATTCAGGACTTAGATGATCGCTAATGCTGCAACTGATCCAGAACCAAAATCATCATAGGTTCAGTTCAGGAGAATAACTGGATAATGAAATTATGAGTAGGATCCCTAAAGGGTTCCTTGTACAAAGTCTTTCCCCATAGTTCACTATAAATATAACTTTTTACCGAGACAGCACTTGCCCTTCACTACTATGTGGTACCATGGTGACTTCCTGAGATATCTGAATGGCAACTCCACAACCCAGGGTCCATTATGACTTGTGATCAATCTTATTTTATATTCTTCTTTCACCTCACCTTGTGATTTACTTATTTGGACATTAGCAAGTCTCTGCTTTGCAAAACTGGCACAAAAATATTTAGAATTGCTGCTATAAAAAAAAAATCACATCTTATTTGCAGAAATGTCCTCCCTGATCCTGCCTGGCTGGCCCTACTCAAGCAAATAAAGTAATCATGACCAATGTCATCCTGTATGACAGCCAACCTGCCACAAAATAACCCAGATAATGGGCTAGATTCCAAAATAGCTGCTCTCATTGCAAGTCTACCCTGATTCCAAAAGTCTTACTCTTACTTTAAGTGACTTACTTCTGAGTAAAGCCTATCCATAAACTGGCTTTCACTGGAGGCCAAATACCAAAAGACCTGATCTCAGTAAAAGCAGTCACTTAAGAGAGCAAGTTTTTTAGAACTGGGCCTAAATCCTTTGCAAAGTATACCTCTGTCAAAGTTTGCCAAGTGAGCACTCATGATACAGGCTGGTAATTTCAGAAAAGTGGTTTCTGATGCACAAAAATAATTTCAAAACAATTCTCCTCAATTGTATTATTTTTAAATACACCTGTGAAGACGAATAAGAAGTTATGTACCTACCATAATGTTCCATGTTAGTTGTCTTCTTCTCGCCTTATTTCTTGCTGGATGGGTTCAGAGCGGCTCTGACTCAGCCTATACCAAAGCTCGAGAGCTATTTACTGGCTCGAGGCCCTCCCTATATCCCAGAATGCTAGGCGTCCAATACCCAGATCTCATTTGGTAGCTAACACCATGGAGACACCTGTGCCAACTATAAGGATTATCTACAGTGGTAACAGACGGGGACATAACCTAGTCCAGTAGAGGAATACGGCCTCAGAAGGATTCTTCTCAGTCTGTCCAGGCTAGGGGAATGGCGGGTGGGACGCAAGAAAGAAGGTGAGAAGAAGACAACTAACATAGAACGTTATGGTAGGTACATAACTTCTTAATGTTAAGTTGTCAATCTCGCCTTCATTCTTGCTGGATAGGACAGTGTCCCTAGCACCTTAGTCCTGGGTAGCTCATCAGAACAGACTCTTGAGCACAGTGGAACCAAACTCAGCCCGATTCCTGGAGGCCATATCCAACTTGTAATGAGAAATAAAGGTTTGAGGAGTGGCCCAAGTGGTTGCAGCACAAATAGATTCCATTGGGAGCCTTGCTTGAAAAGCTACCGACGTGGCTAACACTCTGGTGGAATGAGCTTTTGGTTTTACAGGGAGTTCCTTGTGTCTTAATTGGTAAATTAAGGATATGATTGAAACCAGCCATCTGGATAAAGATACTTTAGAAACTGGCAAGCCCTGCTTGCCCTCAGCATAAGACAGGAAGATTTGGTCTGACTTCCCAATTTGTTTTGTCCTATCCAAATAAAAATGTAATTGGCTGTGAACATCCAAAAAGTGCAGCATTTGTTCAGCTCAGTTTGAATAGCTAGGAAAAAAGACAGGAAGCTCAATAGCCTGATTCAGGTTTGTCTCAGAAGGAACCTTGGGTAAAAAGGAAGGATTCATTCTAAGTGAGACTCTATCCTTGTGAAAAACAAGATAGGGAGGAAGAATGCAGAGGGCTTGAAGTTCCAAGACTCTTCTAGCTAAGGTGATAGCTACTAAGAAGAGATTCTTCCAGGAGAGTAATTTTAAAGAACAGGAGGCCGCAGGTTCAAAGGGAGGGAGAATCAAGGAAGTTAATATCAGGTTTAAATCCCACAGAGGCAGGGGATCTCTAACCGGGGGCTTAAGTAAAATAGTCTCTTTAACAAAGGCTGTACAAAGTTTGTGGGACATGATGCTGGTTCCTGACAGGCCAGCATGGAAATTAACGATAGCAGCCAATTGAACCCTAATGGTGGCAGACGAGGAACCTGATTGAAAAAGTTCTGCCAAAAAATCCAGAACAGTGTGGACAGGGGCTGTAAAATGATCTATATTCCTAGTCTCTGCCCAGCAGGAGAAACTTTTCCACTTACTAGCATAGGTTTTTCTGGTAGTAGATTTATGTGAAGAAAGGATGATTTCACGTACTGCTGAGAAATCTGTGGAAGCCTGGCTAAAGTTGGAAGTGGAGCAACCAAGCTGTGAGGTTGAGAGACTGAAGGGATAGTTGCAGCCTGCCCGACTGATGGACCAACAGGTCTGGCACTGGGTCCAGACTCCAGGGCTGCTCCAGCAGATAATGATGCAGGAATGGGAACCAAATTTGTTGGGGCCAGAAAGGGGCAATGAGGATCATCCTGGAACCCAAGGTGGTCGCTTTCTGAATCAGTTTGGGAATTAAGGGAAAAGGAGGGAATGCATACAGAAGACCGCGGGGCCAATCATGGACTAGAGCGTCTCTGGAGGAATGGCCGGGGAGGGGGAATAGAGTAAAGAAGTCTTCGCACTTGCTGTTGAGAGGGGTTGCGAAAAGGTCGCAACAAGGTTGACCCCATCTGCGGAAAATCTTGTCCGCTACTGACTGATTGAGTGACCACTGGTGAGGCATGAGAATGGCTCTGCTCAGCCTGTCTGCTATGACATTGGACTTCCTGGGGATGTGCATTGCTATCAGAAACCGATGGGAAGAGATCTCCCACTGCCAGAGTCTGAGTGCTTCTCGACATAAGGGATAGGATCTGGTTCCGCCCTGCTTGTTGATGTACCACACTGCAGACATATTGTCTGTTTGAATTGCAATAGTCCCAATAGGTAGAGAGTCCTGAAGAGCTTGCAATTCTAAAAGCACCGCTCTCATCTCCAAGACGTTTATATGCAGGTGGTATTCTAGGGGTTGCCAAGTGCCCTGGACAGTCCTGCCCTGAAAATGCCCCCCCCACCCAATCAGGGAGGCATCCATGGTCACCCTGGCAACAGGAGAAGGAAGAACAAATGGTCTGCCCTGGAGAATTGTAGAGGAGACCATCCACCAAGCCAGGTGGTATTTGCATGTTTGAGTAATTATTATTCTGTGGGACATTGGGAGCTGTTGAAAGGACCATTGGGTAAAAAGCATCCACTGAAGGATCTGCATGTGGAAACGAGCCAGAGGGACTAAAATGATTGCTGCCACCCTAAGACCCAATGTTTTTAGTACAAATCTGGCCTGAATCGTCTTGCACATTAGTAGTACTTGCACATGTCAGCGAATGTCTGATACTCTGTCTGGAGGAAGTTTTGCAGACAGATCTTTTGTGTTTATTTCTGCACCTATAAATGTTATAGATTGACAAGGCAAAAGTGCAGACTTTTCGAAATTTATTGATATACCTAGCTCGGAGCAAGTCTGAATGGTATAGACCCTGGCTCGCAGAAGTTGATGCCTGGTGGAAGCAGTAAGGAGCCAGTCGTCGAGATATGGAAACACCTGGAATCCCCATCATCTCAGGTGAGCCATAGCCTCTGCCATGCATTTGGTGAACACCCTGGGGGCTGTGGTGAGACCAAAGGGCAGGGCTCTGAATTGATAGTGATTAGCTCTCAGCCGGAAGCGGAGAAACCTTCTGGAGCGCCTGTTCATTTTGATATGGTAGTACGCATCCTGAAGGTCTATAGAGCACATCCAATTGTCCTGACCCAAAAAGGGTAGAATGGACTGAAGTGTGACCATCCGGAACTTTGTTCTTTGTATAGACCTGTTCAGTCTGCTGAGATCCAAAAAGGGTCTCCAGTCCCCTGTCTTTTTCTGTACCAAAAAAAACTTGGAGTAAATTCTGGATCCTTGCTGGTCTGCTGGGACTGGCTGGATGGCCCTCTTTTTTAGCAGTTTTGAAATTTCTAGTACTGCTTGATCCCTTAGCGCGGGTGGGACATCTGGAAGGGATCTGTTTCTTTGTACAGGGGTGTGGATGAAGGGAATTTTGTAACCCTCGGATATGATAGACTGTACCCATTTATCTTGTGTGAGGATTTGCCAGGCTTCTGGGTACAGTGACAACCTTCCCCCGACTGCCTCCGAAGGTGGACAGTTGGGCAGCCTCTCAAGGGTGCTGGAAGGGTTTGTCAGAAAAAGATTCCCTGCTACCTTGATGCTGCAGACCCCCTCTGCCCCTCGGGCGGCATCTATTATTGTTCCCTCCTCTGCCCCTGGAGGGAAACTCACCACGTGCGTCAGGCA
The DNA here is from genome assembly GCF_019279795.1 of Protopterus annectens. Classification (NCBI taxonomy): domain Eukaryota; kingdom Metazoa; phylum Chordata; order Ceratodontiformes; family Protopteridae; genus Protopterus; species Protopterus annectens. The sequence goes on along the minus strand of NC_056739.1, from coordinate 524,485,255 downwards.
TGACTCCCTGGGGTTTGCAAAACCACATTTTTCCACCCTTCTGACCTTTTGGATATGGTCTAGATGGAGTGGAAAAACGGACTCCTACAGCAGAGAGAGTCTTGCCTTCCTGCTTGCCCCTGGTAAGATAATCCTTCACCTGTGGTCCGAGCAAAGCCGAACCATCGAAGGGGATGTTGGTGAAGGATGCCTTAAAGGGGTCAGCAAACTTGCACAACCACATCCAGGCATGTCGTCTCAAAGCTACACCTGTGCCTGCATCCCTACTCGCCCCATCGGCTGCATAAGAAATGAGCCGCATGGAGGAGTTAACAATGGAGTTAAGGGTTGCCAGCTGGGAGTTAATCTTTTCCTGAGAACTCGCAGCAGATGGATCCTGCAGTGTATCACCCAATTCCTTAAGGATATCCCTGAGATGGTGGGTGAAATGGCATAGGTAGTTCAGAGACCGCATGGAAAAGTCGCTGAAGAAAACATCCGCTTCCTGCACCTGTCCATTGTCCTAGATTATTTATTAGGTGAATGGACAGGGACAGAAGGATCAGCCAACTCCTTCTTAGTGGCTGCTGCAACCACCATGGCAACAACAGGGACACCCTTCTTAAGAAACTGTTTGTCAGACGGGGCTGTAATAAACTTTGTGGGCCTACGGGGAGTTGGTTTCACTGTGCCCGGGGCCATCCATGCCTTCTGAGCCACCACTTCCATGAGTGGGTCAAAAGGCGGAGACACCCAGGAGGTGGAGGGGTGAGAACCAAATGCATACAGGTACACCAACTCATCCTCGGAGGGGTTAAGGGCAGTCCAGTTCCCCCTCTGCCTAAGGATCTCAAGGATGTCTGAAAAGGAGACATCCTCAGAGGGGGACCTTGGAGACCCTTCCGAATCCTCCAAATCGGTGTCTGAGGTGACTGACTCGGGGGAGTTAACATGTTTCCTCTTACATTTTCTCTTTCGAGGGGGCTCCTCTGAATGATCAGGGGAGGCCTCGGAAGAGGAAGACACACCCAATGGGGATACCTGGAGCATCTGTTCTCCACGCTTGGGATCAGGAGGGTGAACAGAGAGGGATGTAGGCACCATGGGGGGAGGAGCTGAAGGAGCCGTTCGTGGGTCCAACCCAGGAGTCAGTACACTCCTCATGACCTTGAAGGCACCCCTATCAGGCAGAGAGGAAGGTCCCCACTCCAATGAGATGAGAACCCCTTCCGGCACCAAGAGTGATGGCTCCGAGGCCGATGTCGAGGACGAGCTCACCTGCGCCGAGGCACCGAGAGGGAGAACGTGGTCAGACAAGGGTCCAATGCCACTCGCCCCCTCGGAGCCGACGAGGGAGTCTTGGCACCCGGATCCCTCCACGGATGGAACCAATGACGAGATCAGAGCCGACGAAGGAGCCGAAATGTGTGGTATTGGCTCCAACGTACCGATGATTTGAGCCCCAATGAGCTCCGGCTCTGAACATAATGGAAGAATCGGAGGAGGAATTGTTGAAGATGCAGGGATAGACACAGTCTGTTGAGAAGGGCTAGATAACATTTGGGCAAGTGCCTGTGACTTTAGGAGTCTACTGACCACCCTCTCGAGGTTGTGATCAGAAAGCCTGGAAGACCGAGAGGAATGTGACCTATGGCTCCACTCCGACTGTAGTAATGGAAATCTCAGAGCCGAACTAACAGACTCCAAAGAGGGATATCTCGAGTGTTTTTGGCTCAGAGAAGGCTCTGACACTACAACAGGAGCTGACTGAGATCTCAAAGTGTTGGTTCCAGCTGGAACCGATGAGGAGGCAGCAGCTCCGCTTGGCGACGGCTCCGAACAGAGAGCCGACGGTTTGGTGGGCTTGGAGGGTTTACCCGACAAAAGCTTAGTCGAGGAACCTTCAGGCTTAAGTAAGCCCCTCAAAATAAGTTTATTCCTATGCTCCTGCAGGACTCTCGGACTGAAGGCATGACAGACCGAACAAGAGTCCTGCAGGTGTAGGGGGCCCAAACAATACACACAAGAAGTGTGACCGTCTGTCAGAGACATCTTCTGACAGCACAAGTCACACTTCTTGAAACCTGAGACCTTAGTATCTTTAGACATAATGACACTATAACAGGGTACCAAGGAAATAAGTAACTAGTGCCTAACACACTACAAACACACACACACACACCAGAACTAACACTACAATAATATAGTAGTAATAAGTGTAATAATACTGCTATAAAAAATACAGTTAACAAGACTAGTAGAAATATAAATATATAACAAAAAATCTAACTCTATCTTAAAGGGTAGGGGAGGGGGGGGCTCTGAAAACCATTAGCAAAGAGAGTTTCTAAATGGGATTTCTCAAGGGATCAGAAAGGGGACACAAAAGAAAAATATCTAACAAGAAATTAGCTATTTATATCTAAATAAACTTAGTAAAAAAGTTTTATACGACCTGGAACCGGTAAAAATTCAACCTCGCAGCTGAAGCGGCAAACGAGATCTGGTTATTGGATGCCTAGCATTGTGGGATACAGGGAGGGCCTCGAGCCAGTAAATAGCTCTCGATCTTTGGTATAGGCCAAGTCAGAGCCGAGGATCGGCTCCAAACCCATCCAGCAAGAATGAAGGCGAGATTGACAACTTAACATTTAGTGGTTTTGCATCAGTGCACTGAGTCAATACATCCTGATCCCACTATCATCAACTCCTTTCTTGGCACAAAATGAATGCCTCTTTCTTAATTTATTAAAGTGAAGCTGATATAAAGTTAGCCAGGCTTGCACTGGAGGCCACATTCCAAAATACTTGGTTTCATTGAAAGTAGTAGAGCATCATGTAAGTAAGCCTTTGAGGGCAGCTTAACTAAATCCTTTTTTCAAGAGCTACTTCCCATGAAGTGGTGTTTCAATTCTCCATTTTTAACTAATTCACTTTGATTATGTTGTCCTTACATTCATGGCCCTGGTCATTGCTGAAAACAGTGCTTACCCAGTTCATGATAAACTTCAAAACTTCTGGAAAGCAGAATTCAGATCAGTGGACTATATCAAATGAAGACAAAACATATAGACCTACTAGATGGATTGCACTGCATTCTCTAATACCAAAAGCATTTTAACTATGTTATTATGAGTCTACCGTCACAAGGTAAAGCTGCATTGATCATAAAGAATCATGGTGGGCATAAAGCCTTCTGATTTATTTATCTGGATGCCAAAATAATGTGTATCCCTCATTTACCATTAAGACCAGTCCTTAGGACTCAAGACCAATAGGTCCTTCTCCTCTATTAATAAAATGGTAACGACCATCTTGTGTCAAGATAGGAGAAGCTTTTTTGTAGTCAGAATAAAATTTAAGACCTTTGAAACTGTCTTTAAAATTCTATTTCCTCTGATAAAGGTCTGTATGGAGTCATACTGGGCCTGGACATTTAACTGCTTGTAAATAACAAGCAGCCTGTGTTAATTCAGCAACTACCAAAAACCAAAGAACAGCAAAATACAACTAGTTAGGGATCCAAAAGTTTTACTGTATCAATCTCTTTCCCTCTGACATCTCGGCCATAGCCTTCAAGGAGTAAAGAACCACAAAAGCACATAACATTTTGTATAATAGCAACAAGCAATAATTGATTAATTAATTATCCATTTAGAAAATTAAAAAAATTAGACAATGCACTAAAACAATAAAGAGATTAAATTAATACTCTCCAGTTCAATTCCTCATTTAACCCATAAGGGTATAAAGTGCCAAACTTTAAAATATAAACAGCCTCTTTAGATAGTAACTGTTTTTTAAAATTATTTACATCACAATGAGATACATTGATTTTCTTTAACACCGTTCCTTTTAACCCCTCATTACTGCATTGATGACATTTTTCAAAATGCATTGCAACAGAACTTTCTTCTTTCCTATTCCTGATATCCCTTGCATGTTCCATCAGTCTAACTTTGAATGACCTCTTTGTCTCCCCAATATAAAATTGATTACAGGGACATCTGAGGGCATAAATAACACCCTCAGAATTACAAGTAAAGTGGTCCCATATATTCAAAAATATATTATTAATTTGTGGAAAACTCCTAACCACAAACGTACATGCCTTACACCTACCACAAGTAGAAGTCCCACTAGATATTACTCTATGTTCTAAATACATGGAAGGCATAGTAAATTTACTCCTAACTATAAAATTCTGAATATTTTTGTCTCTGTTAAAGGAAATCCCCATTTTTTCCTTCAACCAAACAGCCACATTTCCAAGGGAACAAAAATATTCCCAATAATACCTCACCTGTTGTATCATCTCAGTACTCAGATGGCTGAATGTAGTTACAAAATAGATGGTGTCAAATTATTCTTTAGTCTTATTTTTGAAGGAAGTAATGGGGTAACTTATTGACACTACCCCCTCTTCTTTTATTATTACTTTCAAAGAATTTTTTACAACTTTTATCAGTCATCTCATTACTATACCCCCTTCGCCCAAACATCTCAATAGTTTTACTCAATTCTTTTTTAAAATCATAATCATTATTACATAACCTAGAAATTCTAAGGACTTGACCAAAAGGCAATGTCTCTAATGTATGGGGGGTGACAACTCTGTCCATGCACAAACTGTGCTCCTTCTTCAAATTTCCTATTAGCTGATGTACATAAATGTTTTCCTTCCACAATACTCAATGTGGCATCCAGGAAAGAAATTTGGGTCCCTATTTTAAGGCCATCAAATTCTAGATAAAATCTACTATTATGTAACTCAGAAACAAAATTCTCAACTAAATCTTGGCCCCTTGTACCAAAAATATCAGGTCATCAATGACTCTATAATATCTAATTACATACCTATGGAAAAAATTATTTCTGTACAAATGTTCAGTTTCACACAGGCCCATACTTAAGTTGGCATACATGGGGGCAAAAGCTGCCCCCATGGCTGTCCCTTATTTTTGTCTATATACATTATTATTAAACTCAAAAAAGTTATGAGTTAGATAAAAATGTGTACATTCTACTATATATTCAGTAGATGGGCTATTGCCTAAAAAAACTTTAAGAGCCTCAATCCCAAATTAATGCTGGATATTCGTATAGAGGCTCTTCACATCCAGTGTAATCCAGTACATTTGATTATTCCATTCAACATTCTTCATTTTATCTAAGAAATCAAAAATATCATGGATATAAGATGGTAAAGACTTCACTATAGGTAACAAATAACTATGTAAAAAAAAGCCCTATATTGTGTAAAAAATATTTACATCCTGAGACAATAGGTCTCCCCGGAGGTTGTGAAAGACTTCTGTGTATTTTAGGAAGGCAATAAAATAGGGCCATCCTACAACCTTCAACATTAAATTTCTTATTAATATCCATTTCAGTAAAATAACCTAATCTCTGTCCTTTGTTAAGTAATTCGACATAGTTAGAGATAGCATTATAATAAACAGATATATCCATTTTTTCATAAACACTGCTGTCGCTCAAGTGTTCCTCACACATAGCCAGATACTGTAAATAGTGCATTACAACAAGTGTATTCTTTTTATCTGAGGGTTTGAATGTAATGTCCCACATTTTACTAAGTGTTTGGAGAGCTTTTCACTCACCCAAAGATAAATTGTACTAAACTCCAGATTTATTTTTTATAAACTCGTTGTAAGAACCTTCAATGGCAAAATTCAGTACATTTGAAAAATGCACCACATCCTCATTCAAAACAGACGGCATAAACAGCTTTTATATGTAATATACTCAGTATCCAATCTACCGTATGCATTACATGCAACATCCGAATTACAAGTATAAAAACTTTCAAGCGAAGTGTCAAGACTATCCTTAGGCATAGATGTTAAAGTATCATCTCTAATATTATGAAAATAACTTTTTAGATGAAGTTTTCTGCTAAATTTAAAGACATCACATTTAATGTCATGCATACGTGGTAAAACAGTTGGTATGAACTTAAGTCCATGGTTCAAAACCACATATTCTAAGTCAGAAATCAAATGTCCAGACAAATTGAACATGTAGTCCATAGAAGTAAATGGAAAAGGAAAATCACCATTTACCTCTCTTAAAGCCCCCTGTTGATATTGGTCGCTCTGGGCTTGTCCCTGTGGTTCGAGTTGGTGTTTCCTCCCCTGTTTTCCTCCTCTATAGTTTGTAGAATCATGCTGAAATGTCTGGCAAAGTTGTTCAGGATGCTGCACTGCCGGTAAGGCAGGAAATTCTTCATTGTAGCTGGAATCTTCCTCATAAGAGGTATTCTGACCCTCCAAAGCAGAAAAAAATTAATTATAATGACGAACATCCCCACCTTTTTGAAATCTTATGTGGTTACGAGTCCTCCTTTGGTTGGCTCTGGAGATGAAGGCTTTGCCATTCTCATAGCCACAAAGGTCCCGGAACAGTTTCCCTTTCTTTTTCTCAACCAGTTCTGTCTCATATTCCCTCAGTCTGGTATTGATATCAAGCAGAAAGTCATCAAGCACATGAGCAGAAGTTACTGAAGATAAATTCTCACACACCATTTTAATCTCAGCTCTCAGTTCCTTTTGTCTAACCCTATCCTGTTCAATAAGAATATTCACCCATTCGGATGCACATTTATGTGCAGCTGCCACCCATTGTTTATGAAATGCAATGTCAGTTTCTTTTTCTAAATTAAACGGGAGGGTAGGATCTTTATAAATTGTTAGACCATAGGGTGTGATGTCCAAGTCAATATACTTCTGTAAACCAGATAAATTGAAGAAAGTTGTAGTCTCTCTCCATGTACACTTCTCCAACTAATCAAACAGAGACTTACTTTGTTCATTGAGGGATGGTGGAAGCTTCTGACCCACGTTATTAAATGGGTTGAAGCAGTGTTTATTCCTTTCTTCTTCCCATCTCTTCCATGCTGTATGTACTATAGGACCATTACCAACCACATTTTTTTGTTGTAGACACGGTTTACATGGTCTGTAGAGTTGGCTAATAAATTGTCCAAAGACATGTGAGTACCATCAACAGTATCACGAAAAATATGTGGTAAATGAAGTTGTGGATCACTGGCCATAGAAATCGAAAAACAGCAGCTACCAAACACCAAAGAATAGCAAAATACAACTAGTCAGTGATCCACAAGTTTTATTGTATCAAGTTATTTCCCTCTGACGTCTCGGCCATAGCCTTCAAGGAGTAAAGAACCACAAAAGCACATACATTTTATATAACAGTAACAAACAATAATTGATTAATTAATTATTCACTCAGAAAATTTAAAAATTGACAATGCAATAAAACAATAAAGAGAATAAATTAATACTCCCCAGTTCAATTCCTCATTTAACCCATAAGGGTATAAAGTGCCGAATTTTAAAATATAAGCAGCCTCTTTAGATTGTAACTGTTTTTTGAGATACATTGATTTTCTCTAACACCGTTCCTTTTAACCCCTCATTACTGCCTTGATGAAATTTTTCAAAATGCATTGCAACAGAACTTTCTTCTTTCCTATTCCATCAGTCTAACTTTGAATGACCTCTTTGTCTCCCCAATATAAAATTGATTACAGAGACATCTGAGGGTGGTCCCATGTATTAAAATAACCACGTCCCACTAGATATTACTCTTTATTTTAAATGCATAGAAGGCATAGACAATTTACTCCTAACTATAAAATTCTGAATATTGTTGCGTCTTCTAAAGGAAATCCCCAATTTTTTCTTCAACCAAACAGCCACATTAGGAATATGTGGTTGTTTGGTTGAAGAAAAAAATGGGGATTTCCTTTAAAAGAGGCAAAAATATCCAGAATTGTATAGTTAGGAGTAAATTTACTATGCCTTCCATGTATTTAGAATATAGAGTAATATCTAGTGGGACTTCCACTTGTGGTAGGTGTAAGGCATGTACGTTTGTGGTTAGGAGTTTTCCACAAATTAATAATTTTTTTTTAATACATGGGACCACTTTACTTGTAATTCTGAGGGCGTTATTTATGCCCTCAGATGTCCCTGTAATCAATTTTATATTGGGGAGACATAGAGGTCATTCAAAGTTAGACTGATGGAACATGCAAGGGATATCAGTAATAGGAAAGAAGAAAGTTCTGTTGCAATGCATTTTGAAAAATTTCATCAAGGCAGTAATGAGGGGTTAAAAGGAACGGTGTTAGAGAAAATCAATGTATCTCATTTTGACGTAAATAATTTAAAAAAAAAACAGTTACTATCTAAAGAGGCTGCTTATATTTTAAAATTTGGCACTTTATACCCTTATGCGTTAAATGCGGAATTGAACTGGAGAGTATTAATTTAATCTCTTTATTGTTTTATTGCATTGTCCGATTTTTTTTAATTTTCTAAGTGGATAATTAATTAATCAATTATTGTTTGTTGCTATTATATAAAATGTATGTGCTTTTGTGGTTCTTTACTCTTTGAAAGCTACGGCCGAGACGTCAGAGGGAAAGAGCTTGATACAATAAAACTTTTGGATAACTGACTAGTTGTAGCCCGTGTTAATTACCCCACTGAAAATGGTGCAGGGAGGCCCTCAATATATAATCTCCTAATTTTGGGAGGTTTAATCCACACAAAAATCTCTCATTTCCCCTAATATCTGCAACTTTCTCACCTCCTAAAAATATAACTTCTGATGATGTCTCTATAAATCTACAGAATTTGCAGAAGATTCCACCCCAGACTGAGCCCTCATCCTGATCATACTTCCCCCACAACATTTGCCCAATTCTCCATCCTCATTCAAAGAAACAATAACTTATGAGATTTTGCAAAAGTTAAAGCCTCCCTGCATCTAAGATGAGTAGTCTAATTACAGTTGTAATAGCCTGTCTAACTCTAGCTCCTCTAACCTAAATTTGTGTTATTTGCCTCTCCAGGTATATCTCTAACCATACTTGACAATGCATCCAGATGCTTCCCCATATCTCACTTAATCTCACCATAAAAGATTATAGCAATCCCTTAAGATTACCCTTAAAAACTCACATCAGTTCATCAGCACCACTTACCTACATGGATTAAGCAGCTCATAGTCAACTAATTAGCTGCAAATCAATCTCTGAAATATGAGAATTACAAACACAAATATTAAACCTCTAGTGCCTAAGAAGAATTATATCATCTCTTCCAATGTCCAGTGCCCAAGTTGCATGCTCAGAGACATAGATGATGTCTATCTTTAAGCTCTCAACTATTTTTATGTACTCCTTCAAAATCAGAATCATAGCACCACCATTAGATATCAATTGGTTGCTGGGAAATAGCAAATAACCATGCCCTCACTCATTTGGCATCATCCATATCCACAAATTGAAGCATCCTACTAAAAGAATTGGACACTCTAACTATTCTCAGGTTACAATAAAAAACTTACATCATGTGTGTGTATCCTGCATGGCTATAAAAGTGATTCCTTCATGATAAAGCTAGACTCCTATGATTTCCCTTGACAGAAAGTACTGTGACCAAGGAGAACATATAAAGAGGTCAAACTAATGATAGCTCACCCACACACTTTCCTTTTATTGCATTAAGGTGCCCTTATAATCTCTTATCTGATATCAGATCATGTTGTTCTTCTTTCGGCTTTTCCTGGTTAGTGGTCACCACAGTGGAATTCTGGATCGCTAATGATTGGCAGTAGATTGTTACGGTGCCGAGGTGCCAGCCCGATGCCCAACCTTCAATGAAGGCACCCCCATTCACGCATGTCTTTCGAATGCCACTCGACTGTGGGGAGGACATGCAGACTCCACATAGAAGGTGCCAATATCACTCACAACACCAGCTCTTCAGCTCGAACAAACCCCACTGCAAAATCGAATAAGACAACAGCCAGTTCACCAAATCAGTTTATTCTCTGTAGTTTCTCTTCTCCCACATAGAAGTGGTCCAGCTGAGAATTTAATGGGAGAATCTCTTGCTGTGAGGCAACAATGCTATGGCTGCACCACTGCATAACTCTACAAATTTTATGCAGCCAGTAGAACCACTCCTTTTTCTCATAGGTGAAACTGGTGGTCACATTGTATCCAAATGTTATGAAGTCTCCTCACCAAAAGTATGTATGTCTTTAAAGGTTACTAAATGTTTCTCAAACAATGTAAATAGCTTTGCCTTTTAATATAATTTAAAGTTCACATTAATATAATAGACAATAATTCTGCTTACTCAAAGAAGCCTGGGACTTTTACTTTGATTTTCTGTATATGAGGCATAATAATCCCTTTATTTTCTCCTCAATCCCAAAATATCTGAAGAAACTGAGAGACAAATTAAAAATCTTTACTTCCATTACTTGTCTATAGCTCTAGAAAACTGAGGCATCCTCCATGTTATGTCATACAGCACTGGAGCCAAACAAAAAACCTGCTCAAAATAATTTTCTGAAAATACAGATCAAATGCAGACACAACACATAATACTCTCTCTCTCTCTCTCTGTCTAGGTGTCACTCAAGGTGAACCAGAGCTTCTTTCCGCCTTGCAGATGGAGGGAGAGGACAACAGGCCATCACAATCATCTTTTCACATGACATCTCTAACATCTGTACTACTAATCAAACATGCCTTAGTAGGGCTTCATTCCTTTTCACTATGGGTTGAAGCTATGATAATGACCTTTAAAATTGAATTTGTGACTGTTTCTGTGAAAACAGAGTGATGTAACATTTGTCTTATGTGCTCTTCTACTGCTTATATATATTGTTGCATGTGCATCAGTAATATAAAGCAACACCACCCATGTGAGGTACAATATGCATTGCAGTGGATATTATAATCCTCCACCATATATCAGTTCTGTTTGTTAAATGTAAGAATACCAAGGACATTTGATCATTTTAAACAGGGAGTAGATGTTGCTGTGACTCATACATGAGTGGGAATACAAACTGTGACCCAAACACCTCCCTGCAGTGCAACTCATGACATGCCACATCCATGTGGGAAGTGATGTTAATCATCAGAAGTAGGCAACATCTAGGTGTTTTTATTGATCAACAGTAACCCATAGAAAGCTCCTAAACAAGCATGCACTTATGCTACCTGGAATGAAACAGCAGTAGGTAATGTATTTGGTGCTGCAGCACTACATACATAAAGTATACTCACATGGGATTATAAACTTGTGACATCATTGGATTAGTCTGCAAATCCAAGTTGATGCACATGGCCCCACATGCAACATGTACCTGTATTTGAAGTTAACAACAGCACATGTGACTGGCACTTTAAACAGAATTATAAAGGACAGCAAATGTTCAATAGCCCCATGCTGGGAGCATGCTTAAAACTACAATCTGTGGAATAGGTCTTACCCAGGAAACAGATGCTTCCATTTGGAATCTCAAGTGGTTACTGATCCAGTTATGATAATGGCATTAGTACTTTATGCTGTTGCATATGCAACCATGTCACAGTGTGAATGAAGAACATGTTTTTGCTTGTGTGAGGTCTTCACTCATGTGTTCCTGTCATACTCAGCCCTTTTAGATACATATTTTCTTGTTTCGGATGCTGGCAACTCATATATAACCCCTGGTAAAAACCATGCTAAATAAACAACCCATCATAATCATAATACATAGACCACATTGAGTGAACTAACAATTATACCGAAAACAAACTCACCTGAATGCTTACGTTCATCATGCATTGGCTTATTATGGCTTGATGTCATGGTAACAGAGAACACACTGGAGCACATGTTCTCAAATGGAAGATACAATCAATCAAATAATTATCCCATCACCATTTTTCAGACTGAAACACACTATGAGGACATTGCAGATATAAGAGCATATCCTTAACATGCAACACAACAACACTTCATCATGACACAGATGGTGCTTCCAACTGATATTTCATCTGGAGTGGCCACATGTGCCTATCTGGAGCTATGATGTTTCATCTGAAGCAGCCATGTGCCTCTCTGGAGCTATGTTGTTTCATGTAGAGTGGCCATGTTTGCCTATCTGGGGCTATGACATCCCACTGCTCATTAGATGAACCTCTTTCACTGTGTCAGTCAGAATGTTTACATGTAGACTCATTTAGTGCTGTTTCATCCTGTTATGGCCTAGGTGCTTGTATTCCACCGTTTTCAACTAGACTGCTCATGAACATGCCTATGCTACAACACTTCGCCATGCCACAAGTGTGGAACTTCCAACAGTATATTAACTGAATTGACCATGTGTGTGTCATTAAGTGCCATAGCATCCTACCATGCCATGGATGCACACCCTCCCACTAGATTTCTGACCAGACATCTGATGTCTGCATGTGCAGCATTATGACACTTCATATTGATTTGGATGCACTCTTCATGATAAACTGTTATAGGATTACACAGATATGAGTCTGTAAATGACGTTGACACCTCCTCTTACCTTTGATGCCACCACAAATGTTACATAAAACTTGTCACAGTCAAAAAAAAAAAAAAAGCAAAGCTATAACAATAAGAAATGCAACCATCTATAACGTTCATAACATAACAACTTATGTTGCTATTATACATTATGGAACAGTGGTGACCATGTGTTCTGCACATTGTCTATTGTCTGCCCTCCTATGTGCAAGCGTCTGCACTGGTTGCCTCCTCTTCAACACAGCCCCTGTGTTTTAGTTACAGGTGTCATACTTTTCATACAAAGGGTGAGACACATGAATGACTATAATTACATATACAGTTATCAAGATAATATATGGATTGCCATTAGACTTTCCCATGATCTGTAAAAGAGACATTCAAGTATTAATTGTAGAGTACTTGCCAGTTCACAGGATTCCATTCATTTGCACTAGGCAATATTTGATTTAGTCCTATATTTCTGTAGAACTACAAACTGCACACTCAGAGCCAAATAACTGTGATATATTGGGGCATATTCATCCCGAGATTTGTTTCTCCTTCACCCCATACAGACCCATCACCTATTTTTTCCACATGAATGCTGGTATGCAGAGGTTTAATGGAACGTGTTTTGCCAAAGAAGCTTTCATTTTCAAGATGTCAGTACAAACCAAGTATACAATCTTTGTAATTGTCTCATATTGGTTGCCCTAACAGTCAGTCATATATGTTGTAATTATAGAAATGTCCAAATCTAACAGTTAGCAGTTGCCATAGATTGAAGTCACACATTGCATATTATTGGAACAATATTTGGATGTCGTTAAGATACAAACAATGTCAAATACATAGCTATCTCCAGATCTCATGAGAATCGTACTGCACAATTTTATTGTCATGTCAAAGACAAAAGTGGTTTAGCATAGATTATAAATGCTATATACAGAGTAAAAGGCATGACTGTTTCACTGCAGCATCTGTTATGTTATTTGCGAAACATCAGGTTAGTGTATGGTATGCATTTTTGTACACTAACACAGTAGATGAGCACTGTCTTAGCATACCTATAACCAGGCATGCAAGGTGTACAAGTGATACATGTATGTTGTGTTTTCTGAATATGTAGTTATTTGATTTTCTGCACAAAAACACATTTTAGTATGTGCTCTTGCCTAGTGTTTGATCTATCTGATTTATCTATGAAAAACTGTCTTGTAGTTGGTGATAATCAAGCGTCCATCTATTCCCACAAAACACCCCTCTGCTTAGATATACTAACTCCAGCATCACACAACACTGAGGAAAGGACATATAACCAGACCTTGGTATTATAGTAATCTCGGAATAATGATATCAGCTTTCCATACATGCAGGAACATTGTTGAATAAATGAACAGTCAGCACATAGCTTCATCTGGCCAAAGCTTTTCACACAATTCCCCACTTAGGTATAGTAGAAAAGCAAAATAAACTGGGAATAAACCCCTATGTCACCTGCTGGATTTTCAATTGGCTGACAAATAGGATGCAGATAATCAAAATAGTGGAAGTCACCTCCATGAAGAGACCTGTTACCAGTGTAGTCCCCCACCCATGGTTATGTGCCAGGATCTCTCCTGCTTGACACCTACTTTTCTGAAGCAAAAGCCAATAGCAAAGGGATCAGGAAAAGTACATTTGAAGATGACTGAAAGCATTGAATTCCCAAATGACTTAACCATCTTGCAGGAAGGTTTGTCTCAAATAAATAACTGGTGCCAAACTCATGGACTGAAACTAAATGCCAAACATGTATTATTATATCCTTTGCAAAGTCATCTACCCCAGGGAACTACCGAACTGACAATACACCCCTAAGAATTGAAACAGTTGTTCAGGATTTGGCAACTTATGTGGACATTGACCTAACTTTTGATTAACATGTGTCCACTGTTGTAAGAAAGTCCTATTATATTGCATGGCTTATAAACAAAGGGATTGTATCTAGATCTAGGCAGGAATTAACTGTGAAATATTATGTTAAGTAAACATCTCAATAAATTCTTTTGCATTGTTATTACTAGATGTTTTTGTAGTTCAGTCTATACTTGGGTAGTTGAAATCTCTCAATAGCATTACGCTTTAGCCTCTAGTGTTTTATGCAACTCAAGCAGATAATCATGATGTCTTATTGAGTCAATGGTGAGCGTATTGTAAGATTGTTGTAACTGGCACATGTGATACAATATTATAGACTTGAACTGCTACAAGTTCTAAAGTTGGATTCATATTTATTATCCACCATTGTATTGATTCATGAACCCAAAGAGTTAATATTGTACCTATCATGTCATCCTTTAAACATTCAAATTAATTGTACCCTGGAATTTGGAAAATTGAGGAATTCCATGTTTCAGTAATGGCAACTATCTCATATCTTTCTGGAATTAAAATGACTTTTAGTTCATCTCCTTTAGCCCCTAAGCTTTGAGCATTGCAATAAAAGCCTCTTATATTTTTATTGTGACCTAGGTCTTTATTCTAGTCTGTCAATCCTGTTGTGTGCCCTAACAAATATTCACTAGATCTGATAATCATGTTCGAAAAAAATTTGCTTCCTAGCAATCAAGATGAATTCTGTTACATGCAAATACAATAGATTTAGTACCATTTTTTCCCAGGTGTTTCTAAGTCTAATATTATATTCTAGGCAAAGCTGTCTTAACCAGGTATTAAACATTTTAGCCTTTGTCCATTGATAATCTGATTGATGCAGAGAGGGAATAATCTCACAGAGCACAAACTTGATGCTTAATGTTTCTCATTCAATTATATCTCATGTTTGCATTTTTCATTTTGTTGAAAGGAGTATACAGTAAATCATTTGTCCCACCAAGAATGATGATTTTATTACAGTCTGGTTTTACCTTAAGTAATCTTGGTAGTAAAGACTGGAAAGAAGTAGTTAAGCGTTACTATACATCCTACACCTTTGGTTGGTGAAAATGGTATTTTTCATTTGTTATTAACCTCTCTGAATGAGATTCAAAATACTTTAAAGACTTTGGTTGCTAAAGTGAATGCTGTTGCTGAACCAATTTCTAGTTTTGATGATGAGCATTTAACAGTGATTGACCTACATACCTCTAGTGGCTCTGGAGAGAACGGTATGCCTTCACATGTTAACATTTATACCTGCTCAGTATAATGACATTTGTTCTGTCCTGGACAATAGGTTTGACCCTTTTTTAAAGGCTGATTATAGAATCACCAAGGCCAGGATGGATGAATTTAATAACAGATGTGACAGTTTATGTAGATTGTTAAAGAAATACCGGTCTTTGGACTTAGAAATTCAGTATGTTCATAGATGCATAGAGTTGGAAATCGTTGCAAAGGGCTTATGGTTTTTCAAATACCCTAATGGTATTTCTATCACTGACCCACTTTTTAATGAAATTGACACTTTTTTCAATACTGCGGGTCTGCAGCTGTTTAAAATTCTTATAGACAATAATCATAAGAAGATGTCCTTATTGAAACAGGATATCACTAAGATAGATGAAGAACTTTGTATGCGAATGAAAGATTTCCACTCTGATGGCGTGTTCAATCAAATACTTAAAGAAGTTGAAACACATTAATTTGAAGTTATTGAGCATAAACACAACAAAATTTTGAGGGATGTGAATGCCTATGAAGAAGGCATTGCCTACACCAACTTTGCTCCAGAGACAAAAAAACAACCAAAACAAAAACAAAAATGGTAAGTTGGGTTCTACTAAAGGAAAACACCCCTGGTTTTCCCAAGAAAGGTGGATGGGTCCACGAGAACAGTTCTAACAGACCGCAGTGGGCTACAAGCCAGGTCAACCAATCACAGCCCTCTAATTTGGCCACGAGGTTTTTTTAGGGTGAAGAAATCAAGCATCATTCATTCAGAGAATGAAAATGAGGCAGATACTGGAGAAATTTCAGTCACCAATGAAGCAACAAGTAATATAGCCTCTTCCAATGCAATTGTAGCTGGTGCACATTCAAAAACTTCAGCATTTTTTACCAAAATGAGAGAACAGAACTGTCAGGACTTGGAACATGTAGGTGAAAGGTCTAATTACCTCCGAATCATCAAACGACGAACAGTAAGCCCTTTTGATAAGAAATTTTGCATTATTAACTTATCAGGTGTTGAGCACCAGTTAAAAGTATTAAGTTATGTCTTCAACTTCATTCCTACAAAAAAGGTGGACTTTTACAGAACTATAATTGACATTAAACAGTTTGTTCGCAAACTTAATTTAAATTATTTGCTACATCACATTGAAATGTGTAACTCTAGGTTATGTAAGCCATCTTGTTATATCCCAGCTTTGAGGAAGTTTATATTCAGGAAATTGACTATTTTTTGAACAGTAAAAAGGCTGGTAGTAGATGGTATGACAATTTGACTCCACCTGAGCTTAAAGCATTACTAAAGTTGGTTGATAGAAATGACCTGAGATACATGAAAAGTGATAAGCGGGGCAACATTGTGATTATGACAGTGGAACAATACAATGTTGCCATGTTTGAGTTACTTAATAATCCTGTAGAATATATTGAAGTGAATATTAGGGAAATTCACCACCATTTCCATTATATCAGAGCATTTCTTTACGAAGCACTTATGAACCAAAGTTTAGATCTTAGCACATACAATTTCTGTTTGGTGGAAAAACCTAGGGTTGGGACACTTTTTGGCATCCCCAAAACTCATAAGTCCTTAGACCACCCTCCCTTTAGGATGATAGTTTTGGCACCACATTCAGCCACAGAGGGTTTGGCTTTGCTTATAGATTCTTTTTTAAATTCTGTTGTGCGGAGGCTAGGGTCCTATTTGAAGGACTCTTGGGACTTCCTGGACAAATTCAGTGAGTTTGCTACTACTTTTTCCTACACATGTGAGAGACACATTATTTTTACAGCAGCCGTGGTTTCATTGTTCACTTGTATTCCACACCAAACAGGTGTGGAAGCAGTTAGGGAATTTCTTTCTTCATATTCTAACCTTAGGTCTGAACAAATTGGTTTAGTGTGTAGTTTTTTGGAAATAGTGTTGGAACACATTTTTTTTATCTTCAATGGGCATTTCTTTAGACAATGTAAGGGGGTAGCTATGGGGTTCCCCTGCTGCCCCCTCATATGCAAACATAGTCATGGTATGGTGGGAGGTTACTGTCCTCTCTAAATTGAGGTCATCACGCAATGTACATTTTTATACTAGGTTTTGTAGATGACCTTATTTTTGTTCTAGAGGGTAATAACAGCATTTGTGAACAATTTCTTCATGACCTTAATTTAAGGTCTGTTTTTTTTTTTGCAATTTGTCAACATTGGTTGTGGACCTCAGATTAACTTTTTAGATGTCAGTATATACTGGAATACAGTTTCTGGTTGTTTTGACAGTAAGATCTATAGAAAGGAAACCTGTATGAATGGTTGCTTACATTTTAAGAGTAACCATCCTTTCTTTATCAAAAAGAATATTCCTAAGGGACAGTACATTTGGGATTGCCGGATGACTACTTCCCATTTAGACTTGCAAGAAGAGTTTTCTAGAATTACTTCCATGTTTTTAGACAGTGGTTATGATTTGGATTATCTCAATGGCCTGCAACTTGACATTTTGGACAAAAGGGACATGCTTTATCCAGCTATACTCAAACATCCATTTGTTAGTAAACAGGTTATCGGAACTAACAGATCTATTAATAATACTGTCTGTAATTTGAATATGACAGTGGATTGTAAAGGTATAAAAGAAATTGTTCAGAAAAACTGGAAGATTACGGAGGGTAACAGTAACTTACATAACATCATAGGTCCTGGACCCAATTTTGTGTATAGAAATACAAACTGTCTTAAAAATGTCCTTGAATGTCAGAATGGGGATGTTTAAATGTGGACATTGCAACTTTTGCAGGTTTATTTCAGAAGGACATTACATTTCCTTACCACATCTGGAAAACACTATACAAGTACCTGGTCATTTTTCTTGTGGAAGTAGGGGGGGTAGTGCACATCAGGTTATGCAGTGGCTGTAATTCATATTTACATGGGGATGACCACTTGTACTTTAAAAGAGTATATTAGTGAACATACATATATATATAGTATTAAAAGCAAAAATTTAAATAATGCTTTATACAAACACACTATAGAGTGTATAAAATATAAAACATTTTCATTTTCTATTTTAGAAGGAGTGCCTGTTGATCCCAGAGGTGGTGATTATAAGAATATTGTGCAACAAAAAGAAACTGCTTGGCAGATTAGATTAGGGACTGACAAAAAGCCCGGTCTAAATGATGCAATTAACATCAAATGTTTTCTTGTTTCCTCCCACATCCCAAATACATGCTGTAGGTAGATTGGGCACTCTTAATTGGCCCTAGGCATGTGTGTGTGCTTTCTGTGGAAGGTTGGGCACTGGGCTGGCAACTCAACACTGTGGAACTCCACTGCCAATAATGAGCGGACAGGTGATCTGCTGTGGAGACCCCTAACCGGGAAAAGCAAAAAGAAGAAGAAGAAGAAGAAGAAGAAGAAGAAGAAGAAGAAGAAGAAGAAGAAGAAGAAGAAGAAGAAGAAGAAGAAGAAGAAAAAGAAGGAAACTTACTATTAGGAAGTTTTAATTTATTTTCTGTGGTTCTCTGACAGTTCTACTTCCCAGTGCAGTTTGCTTTAAAAATGTAAGTGTGTGTTTTAATTGATTAATTGCTTTGGATTTTTCATTGGCTCATACCATTTTAAACTAGGTATATTACTGTAGTTGCTTTGACTTGGTTTTTATTGTTTGTTTTGAAGTAGTCCTGTTGAGGTGAAAGCATGGAATAAAGTTTTTATACGCTAAGCTACTTGCTTTCCAGTTGTTATTGACCATCAGTACCACTGTCTAGTGAATCCTGGTAGTAGCTCTTTATAATATGTTAACTTTAATCCACATAATGAGAAAGCTGCTATACAATTTAATCAGTGCAGTGATCGAGTTAACAGTTACTTGTAGTAAAGAAATGCTTATTACTGATATTTCAGGCCTCTCTAGAGAAGTATCAGCAAATATTGTATAGCCTAAATCATACCTATTTTTCTGGATTTTATTTCAAAAATCTGGCCTCAATGAACCACACAATACCCTTCTTTTTACTTTCTTTATCCTTGGCCTTGCCATTCTGTATTGATGTTCTTCTACAATTTCTTACACTTTATACTACTGTTAGTTGGTAACAGATCATTCCCAGCAGGGGTGTTTATGTCCAAACCATTAGAAGTTTCTTGAACTTCAGAGGCATAGCTGTCTTTTTCAGCTACAGGCCCTGACTGAAGTTATGTATACCATCAATGTTCACCAATGTGCATCTGTTTCTTCCTACAACCTGTTCTGTCTCATCACTTGAAGAGCTATTCTCTGTTATTCTCTTGTTTCTTTGTGGCTCCTTTATAAGTCTAATTGGAAAATGAAATTTATTGTTTCAGTCAGGATGATTAGTCCTAGTTTCTGTAAGATTAGTCACTGATAATTGTACTATGATTAGATTAGATATTAAAGAATGTCCAGAGTGATTATTAAGCTTCTGAGTGGTCATTTTGTTCTTATTTAATACTGCTTCTACAGGTAGAGTGATACCTGCACTTGTGAATGTGTCACATGATGATTTTGTGTTACCTCACATATATGATTAGAATTATATCCTGATGGGCCATTGCTCAAAAAGCTTATAATCAAATAATTCTCGAGGTGGTTTTTATTTACCAGTGGTTCTAATCCTATAGAGATTAAAGTGTTTGTCCTGGAAAGTGTGTCATTATAAGATTTAGAAGCCCTGTTCTCTTGAATATTTTTGTTTTTATTCATTATCTTGGACCTACCATTCTTTTTTCTGCTCATTTTTTGAGTTTTACCTAAGTTAACTGTTGCCATTTTTCTACTTCCTCTTACTCTAAAACTTTAGTATTTTTTTTTGTATCTTGGGCTGAGAATTACTACTCCCAATTCGGTCCACAGTTACATTACCTTTCTCTGTGAAAATACCAAAATCTTCCCCTAGATTCTCAAAAGCTTGCACAGGATGCATGATTAGTGTTAAATGAAATTTTGCTAATATGGTGGCTGAGCAATTCACGTACATGCATGTTTGACGAGCGCGAGCACTGTAGCACTAGTGTTGCATGTCCTCAGCCACCATACACGAATCACCCCATTTGCAGGTGAAAACCATGCAAATGAGGTAAACTTGCCATCCAGGAAGCAGGAATTAGGGCATGCAGGACTAGCGTAATATGCAGAAATGTACTCTGTTAGTAACCGAGTACTGCACTGCAAACTGCAAAACAGAGCTATGACAGCTCCAAATAAAGGCTGCATAGCATTGAGGAAGCATGCCAATGGCCAAGTAGAAGGCCATTGGCATTGCAAACAAAGCCAAATGTAGAAAATACAACTTTTAAGATATGTCCGCCGATCACGTCTGTTGAAGCATAGGGCAGCGGTGCGCAAACGGGAACCGGTGGGGAAATAAGAAAACAAACATAAAAACAACAGTCTAACTAAAATTAGTATTCCACCATGCAAGTCAATGGCAGGCAAAAGACAACCTGGCCAGTGAGTAGTGGTTGCTAAGGGGGGAGGCACAGTGTGATACTTGTGACTATGCATTAGTAGGCAATTCTATGCAAATGATGGGAAGAATAGTGAATCCCGGTTTTCTCCAGCATGTGAGGCAGGTCCGAACAGTGCATGAGTATGGATAGCTGACTGCAAGACTAGGAGGTAGGTGACATCATGTGTGGGAGTGTCAGGCATACTGTCAGCAGATTGGAGCCCTGTGGCTCAGGGTTGCATCTATCTTAGCACAGCAAAGCCAAAAGGTGTGTCTAAACCTGCCCAGCATGTACAACACAGTGTAAGAGGGTGTGTGCACCGTGCAATGGGATCTACAGGAAGATAAAAGAAGTGAACTCAGGAAGTAGCAGCAGTGTGTACATTGCAGTACACTGATTGCACACCGCGCCCCCGGAATAAATCAGAAGGGCATTGGGAAGAGAAAGCATCAGTAGGAAGTTAATCAAGGGGTACTAGGTTCACTGCCAAGTGAAACGGATCAGAACCAGCCAATTACATAGGCAGCAGACCAGCCCAGAATGCCACTATAAACTATGCAAACACCTACCCCTCCATTTTTTCCCACAACCTACACCACTGGTGTAAACAAGCGGGGAACTTTTAACACTCACAACAGCAAAATGTTAGGGGCTGCAATAGCTATCATACAACTTGTGGAAGAGGCTGAGGGTGGTGAGGATGGAAATGCTACTGACCAACCCACATTGAGGAGACGGAGAAGAGTGTACATACCCAGGGTCACCTACCAAGGGCTACATGAGCTGGAGATAGTGGAACACTATAGGGTGGACAAGGACCTCCTACAGCAGATTGTTGAGCTGTGCCGGCCATGCCTGACACACAGAACTAACAGAGGGGAACCCATCCCAATGGAAAAGAAGGTATGTGTAGGCCTAAGAATATTAGCTACAGGTACCTTCCAAAGGTCAACTGGGGATATAATGGGGATCTCACAGGCATCGTCATCCAGGGTACTCCACCAGTTCCTGGATGCCATGGCAGCACATGTCGGTAAGCACATATATTTCTCCTCACCTGTGAGGCATTGGCCAGCAGTATGCGTCTCTTCCACCAAATAGCAGAATACCCTGAGGTAGTGGGTGCAATAGACTGCATGCACATATGCATCAAAACACTACCCAGTGAGCAGGGTAGGGTTTACATTGACCACAAGGGCTTTCCCACCATCAACTGCCAGGTCATGTGCGATGCTCAGGGCATAATACTGAATGTGTGTGCTGGCTGCTCTGGTAGTTATCACGATTTCCACATCTGGCATTTGACGCAGCTGTACGAAAAATTTGCAAATGGGGACATCACACATGGTCATCTAGTGGAGGATGCTGGATATGCACTGGAGCAGTGGCTGATGACATCCATCATAAACGCACACACACCCAAACAAGAACTCCATAATGAGGCACACACACAAACAAGAATCATAATAAAGCATGTGGTCGGGATGCTCAAGTCATGGTTCCTAAGCTTGGACACATCTGGTGCAGTCTTGAAGTACTCACCAACTACATGTACCCAAATCGTCCTTGTATGTGCCATGCTGCACAATATGATCCTGTGGAAACAGCTGCAGCAGGAGCAGCAAGGGGCAGGGCCATATAGCCCCCAACCAATGCCAAGGCCTGCACAGGCATAGAGTGACTTGGAGGATGAACAACATGAGCCTGCCCCAGTAGGCAGAAGGAGGCATTCCCAGTTTGCCCTGGCCCTGGCAAAGAGGCAACGCATAGCACATACACTGACATGGGAGGGACCTAGGGAATAGCACCTCTCTCTGACTCTCACATACAGTTAAAGGGATGCCAAACATTGCACTACCTGTGCCTAACCATGCATAGGCAGTGTACTATGTGCATCCGACATAGGCAGCCCTGCAGCACCACCCACAATACTGGGACACCCACAGGATAAGTGACTTACACATGCCAGTCAGGACAGGGGGTGGTCACATACCCAACAACAGTTACAGCCAGCAGGACAGGTGTAGACAAACACAAACAAATGCTATACTATGGCCTCTGAATGAGGGGTATGGCTGACCCCATTCAGGCCTACACGGACAGACCACAGCAGGCCAGGTAGTGGGATGTAAGTTGTGATAGCTAGAAAGTCTGAAACCAATGTGTATGCAATCAAAAGATAGAAATGGAAGTACACTGGTATGGTGTAGCCAGCATGATGGGTAATACAGGACATACCAGCACAGTCCTAGAAAATGTGTACAACTGTCAGGTATGCCCGATCCACCTCACATAGAAATACAGTAACAGGCAGGTGCACCCCCCACTCCTGTGTAGAAACATAGAAATAGTCAGGTGTACCCTCCGCTATGCAGACATGTTGAAACAGTCAATGCCAAATGATCAGTGGATACCCTGCAGACACAGCATGCTACCTATTGGTGTACAACATAAAGGTCAGCTGTGCAGTACCAACCACCAGACATGCTCCACACATGCATAAAAGATGGCCTTACTAGGCATGCTCACACACAGAGTAATGAAGGCAATGTCAGTCATCAACATACTGAAAGGTCATACTGGGCATGCTCACACACTTAAACACATGAAGGCCATGTATGCAAACACCAGTGGACCAGACATATCCAGCGGTTGCAATAGTTACTACAGACACATGTCAGTATGCACCACTCATGCCTTGCACACACAGTAGATGGGAATACAGACATATATGTTAGGACAACACACCATAATATGCCAAAGGTAGATAGATATAGATGTGTGGAAGAGGGTGACCATGACAAGGAGCCATCCAAGCGAGACCCACCGAGCACATAGCCAAAGGGCCCCAAACACATCAGTTGCAGATGTCACACACTGCAGTTACTAGCTACCAGTACCTGTCAGCACCACAGACTATGTGGTCCAAGTGCCAGCTGTGCAACATGGTTGTACAGGGACATAGTCATCTAGTTTCCCTAGACATGCACCTGTGACATATGACCCCATGTGTGGCCACCTGTGGCATGTCACCCATACATGAATGGTGTATGGGCCATGCACACACTGGCCACCCCATAGCGGTACCCTGACAAGCCTGCTGAGGTTATTCAATGTGTAATACACCTTTGGGAGAGTTGTAGGCCAGTAATCTCTGTGGTGAATCCCATAACTGCATACTGCTGTAGTGTGATAGACTAGTTAGGTAGGAGTTCTAACCCCAGCCATGGCAACTGTGTGTGTGTGTGTGTGTGTGTGTGTGTGTGTGTGTGTGTGTGTGTGTGTGTGTGTGTGTCATTGTTCATGTGTGGGTGTCAATCTCTCACTGACTGTGTAGTGAGCAATGCTTTTAGGTAACTCACTCCCCTCCCCATACATTTCACATACCCACCTTTTCAAGGCTGCTAATGTCACCCACCTAGACATACTCTCCTGGGAGAGCTATAGCCCAGCAATCTCCATAGTGCATGCTGTAACTGCGTACTGTGGTAGTGTGATAATGTAGTTAGATAGGCGGTCGAACCCTAGATGTGCAGCTGTGAATGTGTGAGTCTGTGTGTGTGTGTCTGTCTGTCACTGACTGTGTAGAGATCAATGCTTTTTAGGCCACTCACACCCCTTACAAGTGGAATACCCTCCTTTGGCAAGGCTGCTGATGTCACGCACCTTGAAATACACCCCTGGGATGATCATAGCTGAGTAATCTCCATAGCATGTCCCATAACATTGTATGGCCATAGTGTGAGTAAGGAGTTAGTTGTGAGTTCTAGCCCCCAACCTATTGACTGTGTGTGTATGTGTGCATGTCCAACTGTGTAAAGAGCAATGCTTTTAGGTAACTCACACCCCGTACATTTCACATACCCACCTTTGGCAAGGCTGCTGATGTCACCCAACTAGAGATACTCCACTGGGAGAACTGTAGCACACTAATCTCCGTAATGCATGCTGTAACTGCATACTGCTGTAGTGTGATAATGTAGTTAGGTAGGAGGTCGAACCCCAGATGTGGCAACTGTGCATGTGTGTGTCTGTGTGTGGGTGTCTGTCTGTCACTGACTGTGTAGAGAGCAATGCTTTTTAGGCTACTCACACCCCTTAAAAGTCGAATACCCTCCTACATACCAAGCTGTGCACATATGTCATGTTGTTGGTGGTTGATCCATAGTTGGCTGGGAGTATAACACACTGCCATGTCTGCCATCAGTCCACTGCCATTGTAACCCCCACACATATGGTGGGGCTGGGGCCATATATGTGTGGGCACCACCTACACAATACATGTGTGCCCTCATACACTGCAGAGCCCAGTGTATATAACAGTGGTATATGGCCCTGTATAATTGAGTCCAGGGGGAGCACCTGAAAAGACCTATGCTGGTACAAAATGTGGGGTTATCAGGGCTGAGCTACCTTAAGGTATCTGGATGTACAGTACCATATACTTCACCTATATACACATTACTGTTATGGATCTGGGTACTGCAGGACTACTGCCCCCTGCCATACAAACTGTTCTGTGTGTTGGTGTGCACGTGATGGTGTCAGCTATGCCAAGTTATGTAGCAGTTACAACCCATGTGTTCATAAGACGTCTATACCACCTACTGTGTCTGTACAGTGTATAGATAGAGGCTGCTGAACGTACAGATCGTACCGCATGGTATGTTACCAATAACAGCCTGACATCATACAGGTGGGATGTAGTGAAGGTAACATCGTTTGCCCATGTTGCCACTGGCCCTGGTTATGGGTTTGCCAACACTTGGTAGTGTATTACAGGGCGGACCTGTTTGGCTGGGGGGGATACCTATTTGTATGACCCATATAGTGTATGGTGCCTCTCAACCACATTAATGTAACATGTAGCATGTTACACTCCACACCCTAACAGCTACATGTGCCTTGCAGTACCAGCACAACAGTGTTGCACCAATGGGCCAGTAGACATGGGAATCCCATTGAGGTCTGCTACGTATGTGCATATGTGCATGTGTCCATATCTGTAGGGTACACCGGTCCGAGTCCACATACTCCTATTACAATACACATTGCCACACAGTAGTACGGATATTATTGTTGTCGCTCATAGGTGTGGCAATGCAATGCAACACCCTACTATGCCTATGGCGTGTGCATCACATGCATATCCCTGTGGTCCCACTGTTGTGATATGCAATGGGTTGTTTTTGCTTTGTGGTCACTGTATGTTAATGGGTATGTCAGAGTATCTAGATGGGTTTTAGTGTGTAAAATACCCAGTGGGGTATGTGGGTGCTGTGTACACTGTCTTTACACAATGGTACATCTGGTATATGGCCCAAGTACCACTCTCAGGTGGGCAATGTCACCATCACCCATACAGGTAACAGAAAACAGGATACAACCCAGTTACACATGTGCTGTGTGCAGCCTACATGTAACAGATTGGATACATGGACTAGTTAGTTATGAACTCTACAACCAGGTCTCTAAGATGTGTGTCTACCCGTTATGTGTTGGTCAATGTGAATATGATGGTATGACACACTATGTATTCACCATATACAAACATTACATCCCCTATGACCATATTGTACATGTCTGTGGATGGTCTGCCTGTAGCATGTGACCTGGTACACACCTCACCCTACAGATGGTGTCATGTGTGCAATGACAGCCACACAGTACAGTAGCACTACATACCCGGGTTGGGGTCTAGACACAGTGATGCCATGTCAGAAAGTGTGTGTATATGGATGGGTAGACATTAGGGTGCAAATCATACCTGTACCAGCAGGCCACCAGTCACGTTTGCATGGCCAATAGCTGTTTTAGATACCTGTGGCATGTGTGCAACTGTACACCACATATGTCACGGCCATGATGTTGCCACACTGACATACACCTGTGGAATATGACTGCAGACTATCCTCCTGCTGACACATGTATGCCTACAACATAAATGGATGAAAGTATGGGGATGCAAGTTGGTGTTACCAACAGCTGGATGGCTACATTACCTGACATGTACATGCATGCAATACATATTACTCAGACTACATTCTACACGGCAGTACATTGTGGCACTCTATCACAGTCACCATGTGCATCAGAACCATGTTAGCCTGTCCTTGCATCAATGTTAGAGATGGCAGGGACGTGGCACAGGTATTGTCATATACACAGGGTGTGTGACTGTCATCCTGGCTGCATGGCTACACTACCTGACGTGTATGCAGTACACATTATCCCAACTACATTCTACACTACAGTACATTGCAGCACTCTACCACACATCGGAACAATGCTAACCTGTCCCTGCATCAATGTTAGGGGTGGCAGGAATGTGGCATAGGTATCAGCATATGCACAGGGTGTGTGACTGTCATCCTAGCTGCAAGGCTACACTACCTGACATGTATGCAGTACACATTACCCTTGACTACATTCTACACTGCAGTACATTATGGCGCTCTATCACAGTCACTATGTGCATCAGAACCATGTTAGCCTGTCCCTGCATCAATGTTAGGGATGGCAGTGATGTGGCACAGGTATCATCATATGCACAGGGTGTGTGACTGTCATCCTAGCTGCATGGCTACACTACTTGACATGTATGAAGTACACATTACCCCTGACTACATTCTACACTGTGGTACATTGTGGCACTCTATCACAGTCACTGTGTGCATCAGAACAATGTTAGCCTGTAACTGCATCAATCATAGGGATGGCAGGGATGTGGCACAGGTATCGTCATGTACACAGGGTGTGTGACTGTCATCCTAGCTGCATGGCTACACTACCTGACATGTATGCAGTACACATTACCCCTGACTACATTCTACACTGTGGTACATTGTGGCACTGTATTACAGTCAGCATGTGCATCAGAACCATGTTACCCTGTCCCTGCATCGATGTTAGGGATGACAGAGATGTGGCACAGGTATCATCATATGCACAGGGTGTGTGACTGTCATCCTAGCTGCATGGCTACACTACCTGACATGTATGCAGTACACATTACCCCTGACTACATTCTACATTGCGGTACATTGCGGCACCTCATTATAGTCACCGTGTGCATCAGAACCATGTTAGCCTGCCCCTGCATCGATGTTATGGATGACAGGGATGTGGCACAGGTATCATCATATGCACAAGGTGTGTTGCAGGTGTGCCATAGGCTGAGGGTGGTCCAAACATGTGTCAGCATGTGTGTGGGTGAGGGGTGTGGTTCCTTGATTGGGCATGGTGATGTGGTGTGTGCAGGTATGGGGACGCCCTAGGTGTTGTTGCATAGTGTGTGTGTATGCATGCACACAGTTCCGCCATGTGGCTGCCCCACACGGGTAATTTTGGACAGCTGCAGACCATACCTGGCAAGGTGTGCAGTTCAGTGCCTCCATCCATGACTGTGCCTGCCAGGGTTTCCATGGGCACATGCAGGTACAGACCTTGAGGTGCTACTCTCCCCTGATGATGAAATATGTCTACTGGAACCATGTCCTGCCTGGCCCTGGCTAGGGCCACATGCACGTGACCTGCTGTGGTGTGGTGTAGACAGCAGCCCCTGTGGTGTGCTGGGGCTGGTATTGCCACTACTGGAGCAGCTGTGCATCCTGGAATGTCCAGGTTGACTGACAGCTACTGATGTTTCTGGCCTACGTCCAGTGAATGTCGCACCACTCCCACCACATGTTCTAGCACAGACATACCACAGTCGAGAATGCCAACCATCTCACCCCACCATCTATCCATGACGTCAGTATATTCACAGAAGGCAACAGCGATTTCATGGAGGTTGCCACTTACAGCTGCAAAAGCAGACCTCTGCAACCTCAGGATCTGTCTGGAGTGCATTTCCTTATGTGCCTGTGCCTCCATTACAGCCTGAAACATGCTCTTGGTGGTAACAGTTGTGGCTCCTCTGCTAGGGGTAGGATGACCTACGGTCCTCCCACAAGCACCACGGTACATCTGCCGATGTGGTGGGCTTGCAGACATCTGGCTATGCTGACTGTGACCCGACACAGTTGGCATGAACACCACACTTTCCTAGTCATTGCCACCAAGCATCAACTGTCCCTCTGCTATGGCCACATGTTATGGGGTTTGTAGGGGCACTGTAATTGTGTGCAGGCTTGGGATGGTTAGGAGGGTGATGACACATGTTGGCACAGTGTCAGCCTCTGACAACCCCACCTGTGCCTCACCTCTACCTTCATCATCATCAGTGTCTGTAGGGACACCTACCTCACTAACCGAGCAGGAGGGACCCTGACCCACCTTACCACCTGTGGGAGAAACAAATACACACGTTAAGATGTGTACAGCAGTGCATAACTGTGCACACACTCACACACACTCACACTGACAGCCACCTTACAACCTCACTTTCCCTGTGTTTGCAGACAGTCCCACAGTCAGTTACATATGTTCCCCTTCCTGCATGGCACTTGCTAATACACATGCATCACTACATCCCATTAACATATCATCCCTCCCCATGCCTACACGTGTGGTTACCACACCTGACCTGTTACTCCATTGCCCCACTGACGTGGGTGGAGTAGGTTGTACATGACCTCACAGCTCTCACCCTGTATTACTCTGTGTATGGGCATATGGGCAGTAATGGTGTACAAGGCCCCTATATGGTTGGGGCTGCTGCATTCACTACATATGTCACACACCAGAGCCTCATACTACAGTCTTGCTCAGTCCATGCCACATCTGCTGCACAAGTGACCCATGATGCGAACGACAGTACTACCTGGATACACTCACTGATGTGCAGTGGTGATTCACCATTGCATTTGTAGTACTGCATATGTGAGCAGCCAGTTACCTATCTGCTGCTGGCAATATGATGTGTATACTTGGTATGTCCTGCACCTCCCAGTGCATGCTCCATGCTACAGACCTTGTTATGCTATCAGCTGTCCTGTGTTCACATACCTAACAGGTTGTCCTGGTGTCCCATGCCTCACTCCATGTACGGCACAATCCCAAGGGGAAGTACCGCCATGTGGTCAATCCCACTATCGTCTGTGCATACATGGACACCACACATCTGACATGCATCATCCACACTCCACTAGATTGCAACTAGGAACACAACCAGATCACACACAGACCCCACACTCCTACATGTGGAGTTGCACAACATTTGTACACACAGTCCTCCCATTAGCCTTCTGTCAACATGTATTACACATGGAGCTCAACAGCATGCAGTGCAACTATAGTGACATCATGCTAACGATAGTATACATGTGAATGAGGCATAGGCTTTGTTGGTAGGTGATGGCCCCTCCCCGTGTTAACACTGCACCCATGTTCAATGTGTTAAAGTTGCCAGTTCCACACCCTGCCAAGTACTGTGCACCATACCTTACAGGTGTAGACACCATTGATGCATATGTAGTACTGTGTTGGTTATGTCAGCTCCACTGTTCACATTTCCTGTGTGTTGTAGCAACACATGCCTGTGATGGTATGTGAACAGCTATCAGTTGTGGATGCCTGATGTCTGCGTTACAGATCACAACATCAGCAGTGCATGTATGACCAGTACATGACTATTACACTGACAATCAAAGGACCTTGCCATGGCTGTGAGGGGTGCCCTACACATGTCCCATACCTCTGCATGGTTGAAAGGTCTGCTCATGTGCACATCACTTGGAGTGCACGCACTGCTGTGACAAGTACTGTGGGGTCAGGGTTATGTCTGCAATGTTTACTTAACCTGATTGTGTGCAGCTGCAGCCATGGTGGTGTTGAGTCACACATGTCACTACTGTAGGCCATGTGTCCTGCCACATGTCACATCCCTGTGGACACATTGCACATTGACAGGATGTTAGTTATCTTGCATGTGTCTGTTGTACCCTTCCGATACCCCAGCATGGTCTCTACTGTAATGCAGTGCATTTCAAAGCAACAAAACATGAAAATGTACAGCATGCAGTATGGGTAGGAGTGTTAGACATGTGCATGGGGGATAAGCCATAGCTATTACATACCCAGTTAATCATCATGCATGAACATGAGCCACACTCACTGGCTATGGGCTGCTGCTGTGGTTGTAACCTGGAGGGACCTACACAGGAGTGTGAGAAAGCTGATGGCAGTGGCCACAGCTCTGGCATTCATAACAGGTGAGTGCAGCATTACGTTACATCAACAGTAGAATTACACAACATTTCAGCTTCTACACAACTGTTTATTACTACTACACAGCAGCAGACAAAGTATATGACATCTCAGTTCTGCATGATGTACCTATACAGCTGCGGATGCATACACATGAGTGGTGTACCGATGTGCCCTGGGGTCTTACCTGCATACTCCTCAGCTGGTGCATCACTGACACCCACCTCCAGGATGTGCCCTGCCAATTGTTGGTGTTGCGGGCAGGCAGGTGCCGCTAGGCTGCTGAGAAGCTCCTCCACACAGGTGAGAGGTGGATGGGCAGGTTGCTCCCACTGTTGCGAGGTGGTCCCCCCTTATGGCAGCTGCATGCCGACATACATGGTGAAGCAGGTCAGTGCAATGATGCCGGACCTGCTCATAGCTGCGGTTCTGTAGTCCGACATTATTGACCCTGTGGTCTAGCTCGTTCCACAGGGCAGTGCTCTCCTGCTAGTCATGTGCTGTTCAGCCAAAAAGAAGTATGTAGTGCTATACCAGGCGGTCGATGATAGTCACATCTGCGGCACTGTACACAGGAAGGCGACAATGCGACATGATTCCTGGAAGACATAAAGATGAAAACAGGTATGAGCCACCCATACAGCAGGGTTACCATAGTTCTGAATACAAATATATGTCTCCCCCCACCATATCAGCTACAACACGTTCACAGACTGCAATTGTTATGTCAGTTGCTTATCTACCATTGGGGCATATGTTGTATTGTACCAAGCTTTGTACTATGTGTATGTGCCACACTTTGTTCTATGTGTTTGTAGCCATTCTCCCTGTGGGGACACTTATCTTTGCTGGCCTGTTACAGACTATTGCACCTGCATGCCATTGTCAGTACCACTATATATATGAGTATGAATATACATCTATGTACATATATGTGTAGATATATGTTGTACGTTGTTGATATACCTATGTCTATATGACTGTCTGTATCTGTACACATACACATCACAGTCTGTATCACACAGATATGTGGAGTGCATACAGACATCCAGTCCACATTCTGTAACCGTCTTTCATTCACAGCTGCACTGTTCTGCCTTTCTGCAACACAGAGATGTGCCACATGTGAACACAGCCTAACATTAGGGTGGTAACTATGGTGTGAGATTGCTGGTATGCCTATTAAACACCTATGGCATTTGTGCATACCACATTACACATTCAGATGACTGTCCTACAAGTGCTGTGCACTGACACACGTGTCTATCATGACGGCAGTACATCCACCAACAGCTATTATCTACACTAACATAACATACAGAGATATTATGGCTGACATTTTTGTCATTCATTGCTGATCTGCACAGTTGGTGGGTATGTTCCACAGCTTACAGGGACAGACAGTATTGTCCAGAGCAGTTGTTCAGTGGGACATCATTACAGGGACAACTACAGATGGCACATATCAAACAGTCTACAACATACATCCTATTAATCTATACCACATCCTACATTAAGTTACATACAGTTGTGTTTTACATGCCTTGTAGTGTTTGGACGGATGTGGCGCCTTCCCGGTTGTGGCCTGTAGTACTGTATTCCCCAATGTGAAAATTCTGTGGTAGATGTATGTTTTCAATATCCTGTTTTGTTTGGTTGGTTTCCTCTTCCTTTCTCTTATCTCTCTCTCTCTCTCTCTCTCTCTCCCTCTCCAGTAGAGCGAATGAGTTGGTTTGAATGGCTTACAGCATGGCTTTTGTAGGTGATGCACATGATTAAGTGATGGGCTCTGCACCAATCAGTGTGCAACAATTGCTGACTGCGTGCAGCCTGCTGTGTAGTGATCCTGTTAACCATTGTCATGGCAACACAGTACTATAAAATGCTTACTCATGTAGGCGTTGTCCCTTCACCTTTCCAGTATGGAGGGTATCCTTCCTGTATGTTGACAGCGGTGTTATAGATGGCAGGTTGCAGTACCTACTACAGCAGGGCTTGCAGACACAGGACAACTACACATTCTTAGGTTGTTCTAGACCTACAGACAGAGTGAGTGGTTTGTTATGTGCTTTGTATATTGCTGGTCTTGCAGTGTTTGCATGTGCATAGTAGTTTAGAATGGAATGCAGTCTGTCTGCATAGCTCTCAACAGTGGGCATATCCACATGATGGCCAGTGGATTGTCTGTTTGCTTTTGCCTGTGCACCACACAGAGCTTGTTCTAAATATATCCCCGGCAATCTGTTTGTCGTGTGCTATCAGTACTTGGCTACTTACAGTTCTGTTCCTGATGTGTTATTCCTGCATAAGGGTATGTTGCATTGAATACTGTAACACCAGCAATGTGCAGGGTGTGTAACCACAATATTACAGGTATGGCCCTGTGTTTCTGCCTCTGTCCTCCACATATATGGATGGCTTTGTCCTGCTGTGATACGGTTAGGGGTTGTTCAGTATTGGCCTTTCATAAAATACTGCTGGCATTCCTGCTATCATCCCAGTCATATCGTGGATGCCCACAACATTTTTTTTTCTCAAAAAACTTTTTATTGATTTATAAACAATACATTTAGGAGTTGTATAAAGATTTACAATTTGAAAAAACAAGATAAAATACAACAATTGTTGAAGTTAAAAAAAAGGAACATCAACTAACAAATCCCAATATATACAGTATATACAATTGGTAACCATAAGACATTATATACAATAATGTGGAAAAAAAAAAGATTAACAAAATAACAGTGTTAATCATCAAGACCAGAAAAAAAAAACTCTAGAAGTTATTAATTATTAATAATACTCAAAACCTTCTCCAGTACTCTGTTATTTAACATCATTTTTATTGGACTCTTAATCAAGTTTTTTTGAGCATCAATATATAAGAAAGCCATTTTTTGAAAAGTATTCCAGCTTAGTTTAGTACGATCAAGCCAATTTTGTGTAATGTAAAGTTTTATAAGCGAACAAATAAAAACAAGTACATGAGTATCCAATTTGGAAAGACCAACTATCGGTATATGAAGTATAGCAAATTCCCAGGACAGCATAGACTTATGATACCCCATTCTCTGCAATCTTACCTTTAAAGAGGTCCAAAGTTTATGAGAAAAATGACAATACCACAGGATATGTAAGAGGTCAGCTTGGGGAAAGGAACAACATGTACATGATGGGGATCTACTGGCATTAAATTTATTTAATTTATATGGAGTATGATAGGCATTATTGCTAATCATTAATTGTGTGTAAATCAATTTCTTGAATGGAGTAAATTCTCTGGTATTTCTAATTGCTAAAAGTTTTTGATTCTCAGTTAATTGAGAATTATGATTCAACCAGGTATTTGAAAAAAGACAATTTTGGTCTAGTGTTAACTTGTTTATCAGTTTATAAGATTTTGTTAACATTTTCACTGATGATGATAGTGTTTTTATTATTATTTTTAAATTATTAAGATCGAATTCTGTAGGATTTATGAGATCAAACTTTATCCTAATTATTTCTCTTATTTGACGTAAAACTGTAGTGTATTTCCAACTAACTTTTAGAGTCTTACGTAAATTTGCAAGTGACAGGTCTTTATATTTCAAGATATCCCAAACTTTAAATTTTTTGATAAGAGGATACTTTGTTAGGTTAAATGGAGAGTTATCTAACATTATGTTTGGATTTAGATGAATTGGTTGAAATAGGTGAAAAAACTTATCAAGGTTGCAGATTTTTAATAAATACTGAAAAGCCTTAATCTTGTGTTTAAGAAGGGTCGAAATTTTACAAGTGGTCTTCATATTTAAATAAATAAAAGGGATGGCTTCTGGGTTTATATTTTTAGATATAATATAATGATACCACATCCTTACCCATAATGGGTACTGAATATCTTTATTATTTGTGTACTTAGATATAGTTAATAGCTTATTTGCTGAAACAATGAGATAGTAAAGGTAAAAATTTGGTAAACCCAAACCTCCCTTATCTTTAGTAATTGACAATCTAGAATAGGAGATCCTAACCGATTTAGGAAACCACATAAATTTTGCTAATTCTTTATTTACCTTTTTAAAAAAAGACTTGGGAATTATCTGATCTGAAGAATTAAATTGATATAAAAATTTTGGAAGGATATTCATTTTAATTATTGCAGCTTTTGATAAAAGCGACAAATTTAGCTGCTCCCATCTATTCATATCAGACATTATAGATCTCCATATTTTACTCATGTTGTTTTGAAATGAGGAGTGATTGTTATGCTCTATGTTAATTCCCAAATATTTCACACCAAAAGTAATCTGAATTTGTGAATCAGAAAACAAATATAATTTATGAACCTTATGATTTAAAGGAAGAATATGGGTTTTTGAAGGATTCATAAGATAATTTGAAGCAAGGGAGAAACGTTCAATAGAATTTGTTATTTTATTTAGGTCAGATAATGGAGTTTGGAAATATAATACTAAGTCATCAGCAAATGCTGAAAAAAATGTTTGTGTTAAAGATTCTTGGACTATTATGAAAGGTGTTTTGAGTAATATATAACAACAGTGGTTCCAAGTATATATTAAAAAGAAAAGGGGACAAGGGGCAACCTTGCCTTGTACCTCTGGTAATCTTTATAGGGGAAGACATGTAACCATTTATATAAAGACTAGTATACATATTCTTATATAATGTTTTTATTGAATTTATAAAGGTTATGGGGAAATCAAAACATGTCATAGCCTGAAAAAGAAAATCCCAACATACTCTATCAAACGCATTTGATGCATCAAGAATCAATGCATACATTGGATTAGAATCGTTTTTTGAGAGATGAATAATAGATTCCAGAGTCAGGGTGTTGTCCCATGCATGTTTATGAGACATAAAACCTGTTTGGTCTTGAGAAATAATGGAAGGTAATACCTGTTTTAATCTGTTGGCCAATATTGATGATAAAATCTTTATGTCTAAATTAATTAAAGAAATGGGTCTGTAATTTATGGGGTTTGTTTTTTCTTTATTATTTTTCAGAATTAGAATAGTTTTTGATCTGTTCCAGTAACGATCAGATATATCCTTAATTTTAATGTAGTTGTATACTTTGAAGAGAAAAGGAACAATTACCAATTTAAAGGATTTAAAAAATTCAGGTGTAAACCCATCTGGACCAGGAGCTTTACCAGATTTCAGTTTATCAATTGAATCTGAAATTTCTTGAAAAGTAAGAAGAGCAGAAAGT
Organism: Protopterus annectens; assembly: GCF_019279795.1. Taxonomy (NCBI): domain Eukaryota; kingdom Metazoa; phylum Chordata; order Ceratodontiformes; family Protopteridae; genus Protopterus; species Protopterus annectens. Next base: position 524,448,904 of record NC_056739.1, on the reverse strand, counting down.
AAATTTTTTTTGATTTTCATTTAACTTAGGGAAACTCAAAGAATTTAGAAAACTATATTATTATTAATCAACGAATTGGATGATTTAGAATATAACTTTGTATAAAGTGAGGTAAAAAGATGTACAATTTCCTTATCTGTATTATATAGTATATTTTTGTGTATTAAAGATGAAATTTTAGGTCTATCGAAATTATTTTTAATTATTCTGGCTAAAGTTTTAGACAGAACTTGAGCCCATTCTGAATAAGTAGCTAGTAGTCTTTGATCTACTATAGAGAGGTTATTCTGATGAAGCAAGATTAGTTCTTTTTGATATTCTACAATTTGTTTTTTTAGAACATTATCTTGATTTAATCTAAATTGATTTTCGAGATACTGGATTCTAGACTTTAGAAAAACTTCTTTTTTATTGTATTGTTTTTTAAGGTATGCAGATTTACCGATAAACATACCTCTTATTCTTGCCTTACATGCAGCCCATTGAATGTCGTAAGGAATATCTGTTAAATCCAGATCATGCTCCATTTCCTGAATTATGTCAGAACACTGTTTACATATGTCTTTATTTAAGAGTAAATTGTTATTTAGCGACCAGTTGTTTTTGTGAATATTGTTTTTAACATTATAAGTAATGTTTAGATTTATTAGAATTCTTGAGTGATCTGAAAAAAATCTGGGTTCAGTATAAAAATCCAATATAAATTTTGATAAAAAATTAGAAACCAGAAAAAAATCTAATCTAGACCAGGAAGTATAACATTTTGAATAATATGTATAGATTTCTTTCTTATTTGGGATTTTTATAAAATGCAGTGGGTCAATTAAATTATATTCCAAAATTAAATCTTCAAGGGCCAGGGATGCTTGGTGATTATGAGAAGTGGGACAGCTAGACCGATCAATTTCTGGGTTTATGACTGCATTCCAATCCCCCCTACTATAATATAATGATCCTTATAAGATGTGAGTATATTATATATTCTTAAAATAAAAGAATGTTGTTGGCTACAGGGACCATATAGATTTAAAAACAAAAGTGGTTTATCGAGATTATGAAAAGCTACTGTAAAAAAACACCATCTACCTTCATTGTCACAGTTTTCATCAATTATAGTCCCTGAGAATTTGTGTTTAATAATTATGGCCACTCCCCTAGAATTAGATGAATCCCCCGAGGCTACTATCTTTTTAATCCATTTTTTATTCTTTTCCTTGACCCACCCATCTCTAGGAATATGTGTCTCTTGAATAAAACAAATATTGGCTTGTGATTTAAATATCAAATGGAATAATAAGGATTTTTTGGCTTTGTTTTGAATTCCTCTAACATTCCAGGACTCAACTATTATGTCAGTTGTCATAAGAACAATATAAGCTGGATGATACTTTAATGAAAATATAATGATTTAACCAGAATAAAATAGAACTAATATCCATCAGAAAAACAATACATCTCTTCCGGTCTTGATTAAATAGTGTCACAACAATAAAAATATCCACAAAGAAATAATAGTTAAGAAATTGTATACTTCCTTCTTTCTACCCCTAGTGCCTGCCCACCATTCCCCTATTACAGAAGGAAGATCAAGGAAAAAGAGAATAAAATTAGAGTTTTTAGTTACCAAAAATTTCAATTTAGTACAAAAAACTTTACTTAGAGCCCTTAAAAGGGCTAGAACCAATACAATAAAATTAAACATATTTACAAATCTGTCTAAACACAAGACATCCAACATATTCAATCCCTACCCAGTTGCAACCACCTGCTCCAATAATTCAGAAAAATCTAGGATTTAAATGTTTTTCCTCATCAAACGCATGTATACATTTTGATAAATATAAGCAGCTGATTAGCACTTTGTCATGTAAATTGTAATAAATGATAAAACATAAGTTTGGAATACAGAGTGCACCTGGAGTAGATAACTAGAATAATTTATGTATATCCAAAAAGCTAACTAAACTGTAAAAAAAACATGTTCAGAATTTTAATACATTAAACTAGGACTAATAATTATTAATCTAAACTATGAAGGAAAACCTGACCCCAAAATAACATCACTTGTCAATTTCTAAGTAGAAATATATTAAAATCAAATATATATATTACCTTGTTAAGAAGATAATATTCATAACAAAACTTGCATTTGCCAGAGGATAACATCTATTGACCCAATGAGCCATTATAAATATTAGCCTATTACTAAACTAAAACCAATAGCATATGTATGTTCCAACTTAAGTGTCGTTTATGAACAATATCTCAGTAAGTTAATCATTGCTGAGATTACAAGCCTATAAAAACCAAACTAGATTTTCTCTATAAGAAATCTAGTATAAATATACTTAACGTAACACTTAAATTTTACTAAAATGAAAATAATACACTTTCAGAAATAATAATAAAACATAGGATCAAACAACAAAAGTGATCTGACTTGAAAGATCTACCACAAAACATTTGGGTTAATACCTCACAGTATATATAGCCAGGATATCAGCCATAAAAAAATCAAACAATTGTCAATCATTCAAAATAAATATCTAATCAATTTAACCAGCCTTTGAGATGAAAAAACTACTACTAGAAGAAAAAATAAAACCTCGAGCAAATATTAACTTGAAAGAGGAAGGTGATGCAAATGATCTTGAACAATATGGAGTATATCAATATCTGGGAAGAGATAAAATATCAGCAATACTCCATGAACAACTCAGAACAAAACTTAGTAAAAAGTGTTTTTCAGAAGACTAAAACTAATACTGAAAACTGTCTTCACATCTGGAGAGAAAAAATGCTATAAACTTGCAGACTCCTTCTGTTCTTACTTAAATGGCTCCAAAAATGTTGGGTAAGTTGTATAAGTAAACAAGAAAACTGTTTCATTCTTAAGTAATATATAAAATCAGTGCATGGCAAGATTATATATGTCTCATTCTAAAAGCGATATGAGCCTCCTTAAAATGTACTATATATAAAAGTGTGTATTTGTGGGACTACATGCACAATTGCTGATAACATCAGAGCCAAACACAGTGATGGCTCTACTCCATGAAGAAAATAGGTCTGTGTTTATATCAAGTAACTACAGAAAGTGCCAAGAGACAAAACAAAGAAAATAAAGGACATGGACAGAAGAAAAGGAAAGAAATCTAGAAAGCCAACAATTATAACGGGAAGTATAGAAAACTACTGAAACAAACACATTAATCAAGAGCTGAGTGGCTAAGGTATTTAAATCAAAGGATGAAGATTAATAGCAACAGCAGAAGGCAAAGAACAACACATGCATTGGTTTACAAAGTCTATAGAAAATGTGTGATATACATACTAATGTTCATTTCATAATACTAGAAACAGTTTTACACAGTATTGCTGCTTGTGATATAATTATTGTCAAGGATGTGTACATTGAAAGGCACAATAAAATAGAAGGATTGCTTCATTAAACATTGTGTAAACATTGTGGGTAGCCAAGAAGCATTGGAAACATGAATCACAAAGAATTACTGAGAATAAACGTGGTGTTCATATGGAATCATCTGGAAGCAATAAAGCCAGACACTGTAGTTGAAGAAAAGATGAGAAAGTAATAATTGTTGGAATATTTACAGTCTGTACATTTACTAACTTAAATACTCAGAGAAATAAGGTTAAAAATAGCAGGAAATGCAAACAGAAACTAGAACAATACGGCATAATGACGCCAAGATAGTTACAATAATAGAAACACTATGACTAATAAAAACAATTTTTAAGAATACATAAATACAAATATGTAATAACTCCATATGAATTACAGAGGAAGGCAAGTCTGGGTACACTACTAATTCACAAAAGATCATATCAAAAACTGAAGCAATTTTAATTTCAGAGCTCTAATAATACCCTGACAAAAACTGATCCATCGCTGTTATAGTATTAGAAATCCTAAAGATCTGGAGTAATTAAAAAAAAAGAGAAATAATAAACTATTAACACTTGCAAGATACCTTTCAAAGGAAGAAAAGTTCTGGATGGGCAGAGGTAGTTGGTATCTAAGTTACTTTTGTGGTTGTGCCAAATTCAAACAACACATTCAAACCTTGTGTACTTATATAAGCGACGATCTATGTAGCTTCTTACAAAGTTCCAAGGCGTATGTGTCCTCCAGCAAACCCAAATATCCTGCTACAATAAGTTAATCGTGAAAGAATCCTGTACACATCTACAAGTGTTCACTAAAGCAACAGGATACATCGCGAAAAGTAGCTTGAACTGTAACTCGTTGATTTTACCTTACCAGATGTTCGTATGTGCTCCAGTTGCATACACAGACGATGACATCACTCTGAAGCTCCGCAAATTCATGAGAAAGAGCGTGGGTATATCGGAGAGTCTCTTTCTGCAAAAGTGAGCAAACTGCCACTGTTGAGGTCTCGAGAAGTAAAAGGATTCCCTCCAAAATGACTTGTAATTTTTATCAGCAAAGTCAGAATATTTACATAGTGCCCTATAAGCTGTTATAACAGAACACAATGATATCAACTAACTGTCAACCATGAGAGTATTATAACATTAAAACTAACAATGGCTGTTAATGATAATACAAGAAACTTGAACATACAGTAAAAAAATAGCTTAATTAACTATTTATAAAAAGACTTTTATCAGACAATTAAGCATTAAAATAACCTTTTCTTTAGAGACAAAATAACTTATTTGAAGAAATATTAACCCATTTCAAGCTTAATAAAGAGTACAGTACTAAGACACAGATTCAGGAAGCTTGTTGAATATTTTTAAAAATATTTCTTTTGCTTCTTTAGAATCAGTAAGGGTAAATCTTCTGTCATTGTAAGTAAAAGACATGGTATTGGGATAACTCATACAAAACCTTATTCCTCTTTTAATAAAGTCTGCGCAATAAGATGAAAGCTTTTGCCTTTTCAGTTTTATTTGTGGAGGAAGATCCTGCGAAAATGACAGTCTATGGTTTTTCCAGACAAACTGTTTTTTGGTTTTAGCTGTTTCTAAAATCTGAAAAGTATCTTGAAAATTCAGCAGCTTAGTATATATAATCCTAGGAGAGTTAGAATCTTGACTGGCACGCAATGCTCTATGTGCTCTCTCTATAATTACAGTTTTTGATGTTGCCTCACAGTTTAATAATGCCTCAAAAATCTGTTTTGTCACTGACAACAAGTTTGATTTTCATAGGATTCAGGCAGACCTCTAATAATAATGTTATTTCTACAACTTCTGGCTTCTAAGTCCAGCAATTTAGCCTGAATTTCTGTAATAGTTTTATCTTTAGCTTTAATGTCTCTTTCCATTGTGTCAGTTCTTATTTCTAAAGCAATATTTTTACTTTCAATGATATCCATTCTTTCACTTATTTGCTTTAGAGTCTTACCAAAGTCAGTAAATTGTTCAGAGAAATTTTGTATAGCATTTTGAATTGGTTGTAATGCTAATTTTAGTTCATCTAAATTAAAATTAGAGTCAATTGTTTCTTTATTACTTACTTTAGTACTTTCTGAAGGTTGTTTAGAGGTTCTTAGTCTTTTTGAACTGGTATCCTTGTCAGGTGAGAGCATTGAAGAGAATTTGGCCTTTGTTGCCTGTGTCTCCATGGAATCAGATTTAGCAGCCATGCCCAGAGTGGGGGTGTAAAATCCGGATAGCAGATTCTGGGAGGAACCTTAAACTGGATGTATCCAATACAGTTGAAGCCACAAAAACTATTCTGAGGTAAAATACTCCAAAAGTTGAGAATTCCAAAAAAGAAAATAATCCAAAAGCGTAGAAAAACTCTTAGAGAAGTATTTTGTATAAAAAACTGAGGAAAAATATCACTCCAGAGTTGTAAAAAAATTAGTTATTAAATAACTGTGAGGAGCTCAGTGAATAGGGACTAAACTAGTCGGCAGCCATCTTGGAATCCACCCACAACATTTGTTGGTCAGGGTCCATACATGTGACAGATACATAGACATTATCACAGGTAATAATTGTGTCCCTAGGCCTTGACTATGTGGTGTAACTGGCAGCTGCTGACCTACATCAGTTATTGTTTATTGTTACCTATCTTTTTTTTCCTCAAATATTTTTTTTTTATTTTCAATTAAAATAACATTTGCATAATATTTTTAAATATCATTTTAAACAACTATATACAATATTTACAATAGCCTGACTTTTGAATTATATATACTGTATGTTATTAAATATAGAATTAACAGATTAGTTATCAGAGATACAATATTGATTATTGCAGAGTGTCCAACAAAGATATAACTTTCTTCCAAGGATTATTTCCCAATGGCCTGGGATAGATTCGTAGTTCTTTGATTTTTATTTCCATCAATGCAGTTGTCTTCAGTAAAGTGTAGAATTCTTCCAAGGTCGGGGGTGTATTTGAATTCCACCTTCTGGTTACGCATTTCCTAGATATAGCAAGTATTGTCCATAATTATTTATTTATTTATTTATTTGCAGTTGGTTTACCAGGATTGTCTATTGGGCCAAGAAGAACACATTTTCAATGGAGTCCTGGGGAGAAAAGCTCCAGTAACAAGTTTAATAGGTTTTACATTAGATTACAAAAATTTACAAATGATGTAGCTTAGAGCATGACATTGCAAGTAGTATAGCACCAGAAATGAGGTTACAATAGGTTTTAGGTTAGATTACATTATATACAAGTGATACAGCTTAGAGCATAAGGTTACAAATTGTACAGATTGGTGATGAATGTTACAGACGATACATACTAGAAAAGAAAAACAGTTTTAATATAAGTACTGAGAAGCCATTAACTCTTAGGAAGCTTGAATATATAACACATAATACATTTTTGTAAATGGTTTAGTTGGTACAAGCAGAGAATGTATGAGGTAGGAAAAGAAGTTATCAGAAAGGAGGGGGAAAAGTAATTTCCAGTGTATATTATGATGGATGAGAGCAGGAGCATTCCCACTGGGATAGTAGATATGATGGATGGGTGCAGGAGCATTCCCACTGGGATAGTAGATATGATGGATGGGTGCAGGAGCATTCCCACTGGGATAGTAGATATGATGGATGGGTGCAGGAGCATTCCCACTGAGATAGCAGATGAGAGTGAAGAGATTTTTTGAATATAGAGTAGTTAGAGGTGATACGAATGGATGGTGGTAAAGACGTTCCAGGGATGTGTTACACCATAGGATAGGAGATTTTTTCCAGAGGAGCGAGTTGGTTTGTGCAATTCTATTAGGTTTTGGTTGTTAGATCTTAATACTCTGTTGGGTAGGTGCATTTTAAAGGCAGAGGAAAGGGATGGGCATAGTAAGGGGTTGAAAATGAGCTTATGTGCAAGAGTCAGTTGGGTGTAGGTGAGCTGATTGGATAGTTCTAGCCATTTTAGTTTGTGGAGAAAAGAACAGTGGCGGGTAGATGACTTGTGGCTAGTAGCAAATTTAGCGATTTTGTTGTAACATGAGGAAAGTTGTGTTTTAAGGGAGGATTGTAGGTTGGCTAAGAGTGGGGCTCCATAGAGAAGGGAGGGGATAAGAAATGAGGTAGATAGAGTGATTTTAGTGGTGGGTGTAAGGTAACAATTTTATCGGTAGAGCATGCCTAGTTTTTGGTGAGTTTATTTGATATTTAGTAGAAGGTGGGAGTTGAATTTAAGCTTACTATCAATTTGGACCCCTAGTAATTTAGCCTCAGACACCAATTCTAGAGATGTGTTGTTATGACTAGTGATAGAAAATGTGTTTATATTGATAGAGGTGGCTTTAGAGGGAGTAAAAAAACATTAATTTAGTTTTAGAGGCATTTAGTGCTATGTGATTTTCTTTCATCCATTGTTCAGTGATTGAGAATGCATCTTGTGTAAGCTTTTGCAGCATGGGGATGGATGTGGCAGAACAGATAATAGTTGAATCATCTGCATATTGGATGATATTAGAGGAAGGGATATAATTGTGGAAGTCGTTTATGAATATATTAAAGAGGAGAGGACATAGTATAGATCCTTGGGGAACTCCAGTTGGGGTATTAAGGAAAGAGGAGGTGGCCTTTTTCCATTTTACTGATTGATATCTGTTAGATAAGTAACTGGAAAACCAGTTTAAAGAAGAAGGAGATAGGTTGAGCTGAGAGAGTTTAGTTAGAAGAAGTTTGTGAGAGATAGTATCAAAGGCCTTAAAGAGGTCAAGTAGGAGGGTAGAGACAATATGGCCGGGAGTCCCAGGACTTATTTACAGTTTCCAGGAAGGAGAGGAGGGCTGTCATAGTGCTATGACCAGGACTAAAGCCATGCTGAGTTGGAGTTAGTAGGTGATTTTCTAAGAGATATGGTAGGAGTTTTAGTTGGATACACTTTTCTAGGAGTTTTGAGATGGGAGATAGGATAGCAATGGGACGGAAATTGGTGGTATTGTTGTTATTACCACCTTTATGTAAGGTTATAATAAAAGCCTTTTTCCATACTTGGGGTACTATGCTTTCTTGGATAGAGCGGTTGATTAGAATACTAATGGGGTAGGCAATGGCTTCTGCAGCTATGCTAAGAAAGTATGAAGGGATGTTATCTGGGGCATTAGAGCATGTTTTCAGTTTCTGAAGGAGTTTTTTTATGGTAGATGTGGGTATGGGTTTAAATGAGAAAAGAGAGGAAGGGGAAGAGAGGGCATTAGAGGATGTTGATAATGGAGAGGAAGAGAGTGTAGTAGTAGGAGTGGAGGTAAAAGTGTTAGTAGGGGAAGGTAAGGGTGAAGTGGAGGGAGTGGTGTTGTTAGAGAATGTCGAGGTTAGTTTAGAAATAGAGTTAATGAAAAAAGAGTTAACTTGTGTGGCCAAATCTATGCCTGCAGCATTGGGGTCTGGGCTGGGGTTGTCTATTTTGCCAGGATTGATAAGGGTAGAGATTCCTTTTCAGAATTTCTGAGGGTTAGTTTTATTGCTGTTTTGGAGTATGGAGAAGTAATTTTGTCGGTCTGTAATAATAAGCTTTTTTACTTTATTTCTAAGTAATCTGTATTCGTTTTGAGTTATGGGGGACCTATTTTTCTGATAAAGTGCCCAGACTTTATCTCTGTGTCGCATGGTAGCTAGTGTATTTTTGATTAGCCAGGGGGCAGTTTTGATTTTTATTCTCCTAGTCCGTAAAGGAGCATGGTGGTCTAGAATGTTTAAGAAGGTTGAGTTGAAGTGGGCAACAGCATTATCTAGAGGTAGAGTTTTTAGAATGTTCCAGTTTATTGCTTTTAGGGAGTCAGTAAAGGCTATAGGATTGAAATTAGTTTGGTTGTGAGTAGTAATGTAATTATGTGTTTGGTGTAGAAGTGAAGGCAGTCGATATGTGAATGTGGGTAGGTGGTCACTAAGAGGGTCTGGAAGTATACCACTATCAGAGAAATAATGAGGGTGAGAGACTAAAATCCAGTCTAAAATGCTATCACTGGTGAAGTTTTTTGAGGGGTGGGTTGTGGAGTTAATTAGCTGTGAGAAGTTATGAAGGTTGATGTTAAGTGGGTTTGTGGGAGACTGAATGGAGGACCAATTAATATTCATGTCTCCCAGGATTATTGTTTCATTACTAATGTTGGTGGAGAGCCAGGAGAGGATGTCCTCGAGTGTAGCAATATTGTCACCAGTGGGGATGTAGAGAGAGGCTATACATATGTGCTTGTGTATATTAATCTGGAATAAAGCTAGGAGTAGTTCGGCATTATTGAAGTGGGGAAAAGGTTTGTTATATGGAGTAATTGATAAGGAGGATGAGTATAGGAAAGCTATTCCACCCCCTTTTTTACAGGCTCTGTCTTTTCTTATGATTGAATAGTTGGGTTGTGTTATTTCAGAGTCTTTTATATGGGGTTTTCACCAAGTTTCAGAGATGGATAGGATATCAGGTTTATTGTGTCTAAGCCAGGCATGGAGGTTTGGGATTTTGTTCACTATGCTTTGGGAGTTTAGAGAGCTGAATAGTATGGACTTGTTTGTAGGGGATGAGGTGGAGAGGGGAGGATTAGGGTGAATGTCTCCTGATAATAGTGTGGTAATTAGAAATAGGATTGGGTTGGAGAGGTATCTGGACTGCTTAAAGTATGGGTTAGGTTTTATTATGATGATGAAGGATTTGTTAGTAGCTATGGTGTTAGAATGTTTATGAGGGTTGATAAGTTTATAAGGGAAGAGTAGTTGGTTATTTATATCATATAGATAGGGAGATATTATGATGTGTGTGCTTGAGGGAGGTAAGTTGAGATGGTTGGTTATGTGAAAGGATTGTGAGTGGCTAGTATGACTGGGCTGGGTGAGGTAGTAGATGTAGGATATATTGAGGAGAAGTAATAGAGTGGAGAAGGATGAGGGTTTTGAAATCATAATGAAGATGGATGTTGAAGGTGGCAGTTAAGAGTTGGTAAGTAGTTGCTGAGTAAACTATAGGTGCAAGAATGTTATATATACAGAGGTATAGTTAAGCCTCTAATTACTATAAGGGATTGAAGAGTAGAGTAATGCTTGTGTATGGGTAGGTTATGGGAGTGGGTGTTGACTGAAAAATGGAGACTAATTGGCCAGGTAAGGTATTTTAGGTGTATTGAGTAATGATTGGTATGGGTGGGATAAGTGAGTGGGTGTTGACAGAGACATGGAGACTAATTGGTTAGGTAGTGTAGTGGGTGTGGTTATTAAGGTATTAATGTAGAGGTCCGGGGGGCGGGTGGGAATTGGCGGCAGGGTAGGGGAGTGGAGTGAGCCCACAGGGCGAATGGAGTGGGTTGAGCCAAGGAAGGCAGGACCAGAGCGAGAAACTATCAGTGGAGTGTTGGTTGGAGAAGGTAAGTACAGGGGTCAAGGATTTAGTGGGATAGAGTAGTCAAATAATTAAAAAAGAAAGAGAGAGAAAAATAGAGAAAGTAGAACTTGCGTAGAATACAAGAGAGTAAAGTAAGAGATATGGGAAGTCAAGAGTAGTGGGGAGAGGGTGCCTTATTCAGGTAGGGACCTTCATTTGCATTTAGTGTTATCAATACTTTAGTTAAGGTAAAGGATTTGTTAAATAAAGCTTTTAAAAAATTATTGATTCCATTCCAATATGATTTAATTTTATTATATTCATAAAAAATATGAATCCAATCTGCTTTATTTGACTTTTCACACCTCCAGCAAAAAACATTTTTAGTAGTACTGATCTTTTTAATTGTATCTGATGTTAAAAATGCTCTATGTAAGTATTTACAGTTAAATATTTCCCAGTACTGTGTGTTAGAGGTGTAATTAACTGATAGTAAGATGCTACTTTTAATTTCTTCTGTTAACTGCAATGAGTGACCTTTTGTTAAGAACTGCCAGTATGATGGTTTGGGAATTGTTTTATATGTTATTAACTCTTTATATAGATTTGAAATGGAATTTTTCTTTTCACAACTATTATATAAAAATTCATACAGAAAACTTGTTAGATTTGGAATATCTTTAAATGAGGAATTATTAATTAATCTGCATAAATCTTGAGTGTACATTAGAATGCTTTGTAAAGTTAACCAGTTCTGTGTTGGAATATTGTAAGTGTTTTTTATCATAAGCATATCTAAAACATTTAATTTATTTACACATTGAAACCAGCATGAGAATCCATTTTGTTCCTAGGAGGTTATTATTTCTCTATATATTTTGTGAGGAAAGTTCTTAGTGATGGTAAGTTCAAGCCACAGTTTTATATCTATGTTTGTACTGATAAGTTTCCTAAAGGAGCTGATGTAATGATTAATCAGCGTTGCTTTAGAAGTTTTTGTTATATTATATTGCATACTTATGCATAGTATGTACCAGGTTTTTTTTTATTTGTCTACTATTAATTTTTTAACAGATTAAATTCAATTGTTAATATAGCCATTGTTAATTCTTTACAGTTGGCAAAATAATTTGGGTTTATCCAGTCTATTGTTGTTTTAAGCACAGATGCTTTTATATATGTTTCTAATTCTGGGAAGTTTAATCCTCCCTGTTTCCAGGGTCTAATGTGATGAGTTAGAGCTATTCTATTATTTTTGGGATACCATAAAAATTTTATTAAACATGAGTTTATTTCTTTAAGAAAGCATCTTTCAGGAATTAACTGTATTGCTAATGATATATATAGTATTTTTGGCAATAAGACCATTTTTATTGATTGTAATCTGTCTTCAAATGTTAATATAATTTTGTTCCACTTTTATATATATATTTTTATTGTTTCAATAATGGTTTTATAGTTTATTAATATTGTTTCGTTTATATTTTTGCATAACGATATTCCTAAATAATGTAGCGTAAGTTCTTGTTTTCCTATGATGGATTTATCTGTAACTTGTAGGTCTTTTTTCTTATTAAAAAATAGAAATTTTGATTTTGATCTATTAAAGTGTAGACCTGAAATCTTAAACAATGTCTCCATTACTTCTTCTAGCTCTCCTAATGACTCTCTGGAGTTTGATAGGGTTAATAAAATATCATCAGCAAAAAGCATTATTTTAGATATGTACTGGTCATAGACTTCTGTTCCTTTTATTCTTGGATTATTGTGTATTATTTCTGCAAGTATTTCTATAGCCAAAGCAAATAAAATAGGAAAAAGGTGGCATCTTCGTTTAGTACCTTTCATTATATGGGTAGATTCTCAGGTGAAAGGACCTAATTTAATGTAGGCTAAGTTATTAATATATATTTTTTTTAGAAATAAGATGAAGGGAGGAGGAAATTCAAATAATGCTAAAGTTTTAAATAGATATTCCCATTTGAGGGAATCAAAGGCTTTTTCTATGTCTAATCCGATTACAAATGTTTCTCTATCTTCTTTATTCACATAATCTACAAGAGTAAGTATCCTTTTAATATTATCATGTGTGTACCTGTTATATAAAAATCCAGCTTGATCATTATTAATTGTCTTTGAAAGTGGGATTTTCATTCTGTTAGCTAGGATTGACATGAATATTTTGTAATCAATATTCAGTAATGATATAGGTCTGTATGAGGTGCAAAGGTCTGATGGTTTATTATCTTTTAGAATTGGCGTTATGAGACAATATTTCCATGAGGGTGGTATTTTTGTTTCTGACTGGACTTCTAGCAAAGTTTTATGAAAAACAGATTACTGTTGAAGGTGTAAATTTCCATAATTATGCCATCTATCCCTGGAGCTTTGTTAGATTTACTTTCTTTTATCGTGTCAACAATTTCTTTGTAGGATATTGGTTTTTGTAGGTCTAGTTTTACATTTTCTGGATTTTTTTTATATTGATAAGGTTTGTATCTAAGTTTATTTGGTCGGTATCTAAATCTTCTTTTTTAAAGTGTTCCATATAATGGAACCAAAATGTTTCAAACATGTCTCCTATATCTGATACTTTTTTCCCTTTCTTTTCATGATATATACTACTAATGTGATTTGATTTAGATTGTATTTTAATTCTTGTAGATAAGTTATGTAGATATCTGGGGGAGGTGGCTTATGAGTTTATTTTTAATTTTTCCAAGGCTAGGCAAGTTTTGTGTGTTAGATTTTCATTATATTTTTTATTTAATTCCTATATTTCTTATTTGACTTCTGGACATTTCTGATTTTCTTTTATATTTTGCTGTCAACTGTCTGGTTTGCAAGTCTAATGATTCAGATACCCACAATCTAACTTTGTTTTTTGTACCAGCTAAGGGTCTTACCAAATAAATACACTTTTAATGAGTCCCAAACCATGACTCTACTGATTTCTGTTGTATTATTAATTTCAAGAAATAATTGTAGTTCTGACAACATCCAGGTTCTGAATTCTTTAATTTTTGTGATATGTGATGGAATTCTAGTTGAGACGATTAAAGGTTTAAACTCTATTTGAAGCTTCATTATCAGAGAGTCATGATCTGACAAGGGGTAAGGAACTATTGAGAAGTTGAGGATTTTTGTTTGTAAATCTTGAACTACGAATAATTTGTCTGTTCTGGTTTGTGTTCCCAATCTATGGTCTTTATGGGAAAATAATAGGGATGTATCATCTTTTGCTTTAAAAGTGTCTATTAAATGAAATTAATCAATACATTTTTTTAAGGATTTTGAAATAGTTGCTATGCGAAAAGACTTCTTGGTGGTTTCAGAAGCTTCTAAGGTACAATTAAAGTCTCCTCCCAGTATACGATTTCCTTTATAATTGTTGGAAATAAAATCTAGGTGTTTTTTAACCATTCCTGCTCCAATTCCTGGGAACCAATGTAGATTAGCTAAGGTCCATATTCTGTTATTAATTTTAATTATAATAAATGCTAGTAGACCTTCTTTGTCTTCATATTTATAAATAACTTTTGGAGTGATTATGTTTTTCTTCCAGAGAATTGATACTCCTTTTGTCTTTGTTCTATAGGAGGATTGAGCTAAGACTGTATAGTCCTTAGGGTTCCAAATAAAGCTATCATTAGTCTTAAAATGTGTTTCCTGGAGAAATTTTACTTGTGCCTTATTTAGATTTAAATATTTTAGTAAGTTTGATTTTTTATTTGTATTATTTAAGCCATTAGTATTTAATGATAAGAATGTTAAATCCATTTCAAGTTATTGTTGGAAGAAACTTTTTGCTTCTTTTTTATTTTGATTATAGTAGTTATACCATATTCTCTGATAACATTGGATGTTATTTTTATATGTGTAAACTTGGGAGTGTACTTTAATGTTCTTTCTTCATTAAATATAAGTAGGGTAAAATTCTGGTCAGGCTTTAAAAACGTACTTCTATAAAACATTAATTCTAAAGTATCAAATAAAAGTAAATATGAATTGCCCATTAAACATGGAATGAAAGTCATTCCTTATCCAATAGATAAAGATAGATCTATTGGATTATCACGCATACCTTTAACCAACAATATCAACTGAGCTCAATATGTTAAATTATTATATGGAGAATTTTCTTAAAAGAGATATGAAATTCTATATTATTCTGTTATTGTTCTATAGTATTTTATATATCAGGATGGAATGTTAGTAGTATAAACAATTATTATGTTGACTTAGAAAATATCCAATATTTAGTTACCCTTAAGAGATCTCAAACATGTCAGATATGTCATTTTGGATAAATTAAATGCAACAGAGGAGCATACACTAAATAAGCCAACAGCAAATAGATTATTACTAAAATAATTAGACTAAAAAGACTCTACAGGAGACAATGAGTTATTACCAATGAAATATGAATTTACTTTAAGTATACTGTCTTCCTTTACTTTCACACTCTTCAGCTCACCAACTTCAACTTACACTTATGAAAATACATGGCTTATCAGTGGTATCCTGACTCTGAGTAGAGGCTCCCTACATTCTAGTTTGCAGTGCTTTTACATATTTATAGATTTACAAAGCAGAGTCTAAGAATGAACTATGATCACCCTGACAATTCCCATCTTACATAGGGCACCTCCTGCTTCCAGAATTGGTAATAATATCTGGGCTAGAATGAATGTGAAGGTACCTATATGGTAATCAAGACTTACCTTAGGTAAGTAGTAATCAAATGGTATTTAGAGCATCTTAGAGAGTTCTCAGGGCAGGTAGAATACTCGAGCCTCTCCTCCCTTGACCTAAAAAAGAGATTTCCCTTCCCTTTCTTTCCCTTGTTTTAAATCAGTACTAATAAAAGAAATTCAGCAAACACAGGTAAACAGAAATAACATTCAGTAGTCCGTTTTGTACATGACTCACAATCCATTAAACAGGTCAGTGACTAACATCACTTTAGTAAAAATTATAAAGACAAAAGTAGAAATAATTTCCTAGCTCTTTAAATTTTCTGATAAAGCAAAAAGTTAACAATAACCTATTTTAACTAAAAGTATAAAGCATTTCAATTTTTCCTTTCATGTATACATTTCTACTTATATTGTAGTGTCAATACCTGTCTTTGAAATCTGTGCAATACTTCACTTCTTCAAATCATTCCTTTTTCAATTCAGGTTTTGTTTTGTCAAAATGGCAACAATATTTCAAGGGCACAATTAATATTTAGACTGATGTTTCAAAAAAATAACTTGTCAGTTTCCAAATGAGTTAGTTTATGGTTAGTGCAAATATAGCATGTTGCAAAAATAATATGTATTTTTTCGTGTGCTCTAGAGACTGTCATATGCAAGTGACATATATAATGTAGCATATATCCATACGCTTATGGATTCAGGTTGTTAAAGTAAATTATGCTTATTAATCAGGAAGTTTCATTTAAATTCACAAGTAATTTGGGAACATTTCAGTTGAGCTTCCAGGAATGTGTAGTCCAATGTGAGTAATTGAGTCCACTTTTCCTCATAAACATATATCACAATTCATTAAACTAAGCAGAGTCTAACATCTGTCTAATAATCATTATAAAGACAAAGAATAGTAATTTTCTAGCTCTTCAAACTTTCTGATATCTCAAAATGTTGACAGTAAGCTATTTTAACTGGAAGACTAAAACATTTAAATACTTCCTTGTGAATATACATTTTTACTTTTACTGTAGTGTCAAGAACTGTCTTTGAACTCTATGCATTACTTCACTTCTTTCAAGTCATTCATTTTACAGTTCACATTATATTTTGCCAAAATGTCAATAGCATTTCAGGGGCACATTTAATATTTAAACTGATATTTTAAATGAATAGCTATAAGTTGCCAATTATTAGCAGACCGGAGGTCCGCTGTGGCAACCCCTAACTGGGAAAGCCAAAGGAACAACAACAAGCTATCAGTTGCCAAGTGAGTTTGTACAGAGTGTGAGGTAACTGCAAAAATAACATGTTGCAAAAAGTAATATGTATCTTTTCATGTGGTCTAGAGACCGTCAGTTTCAAGTAACGTATAAAATGTAAATTTTACATTGCAGACAGCGTGTGGAATCAGCATTTTAAAAAGAGTAATAGACAATGACCCCCTATTAATATTCAACAACGTGCACGCTGATTGGTCAGCGTGCACATTCTAAATCAGAGTTATAGTAATGGAAAAAGGTCCGGTCGCCCGGACTTTTCCATTACTACAACTCTTTTTTTTACAGCAACGGAGAATGCAAGATCTCCGTTGCTTCACACTGTCTCGCTATGTTAAACTCCTTTAACATAGCGAGACAGTTTGTAAAAAGCAACAAAGATTTTGCTTTCTCCGTTGCTTTTTTCAAAACTGTCTCGCTATGTTAATTGGGTTTAACATACCGAGACAGCTTTAAAAAAAGCAACGAAGATTCTCCGTTGCTTTTTTTAAAGCTGTCTCGCTATGTTAAACCCATTTAACATAGTGAAACAGTTTGTAAAAAGCAATGGAGATCTTGCTTTCTCCATTGCTTTTGCCCACAGCTCTGATGTACTGCGTAGGCATATGCATGAGCAGTACATCAAAACTGCCGCAGAATACCAGACAGCTGCAGAAGGGCAGCAAGGAGGCATTATACAAAGCCATTATTTAAGAAAAGTAATTATTTTTCTTCTTAAAGAATGTCATTGTATAATAGTAATAACCCACGCCTGGGTGTGGGTAATGCTGGATTTACCCACAGTTGGCTTTGTTTGGCCACTCAGGCTTCGCCTCGTGACCAAACCATGTCAACTGTGGGTAAATCCAGCATTACCCACACCCAGGTGTGAGTTATTGCTAAAATATGTTTTAATCAAGCAGCTACATTTCAGTACACATGTAGTTTGGGAACATTTCAGTTGTGTTTCCAGGAATATGTAATCCTATGAGGATAAATCATAAAATATATACAAATAGTCATATTATGTATTTATTTTACCTTGTTTAGGTTGTTTTTTCCTTTTATTAACTAAACAACATTACTTTTTCTTATTATTTGTTATCTGTGAGGCTAAATGCACTTTGCAGATTCACAGTGTCCTTAGAACTGCAGCAATTGTTTACTGTTGCTATGACAACATAAATAGAATGTGAAGAAAGCTTCACTTATCTTAACCAGCAGTACATTTTTCCCCTCCTTTTTTTTTTTTTTTTGTTTTTAATGTATTTGTTAATACTAAAAGGAAATAATTTAAAAGCCATATGTACATGAATGAAACATTTCAGAGTTAATCACGAACATGTCCCCAATCCCAATAAGCATAAGAGTGACTATCATTAATCTAATAAATATTGAAATAACAATTAATTAAGTTCACTATTCCAATTAGTCTACCTTAAAACTAGATTATTTTAGACTATTATTTATCTATGTATAGATAACGAGTTATTAAATATATACAGACTATATTAGTATAGTAAATATGAGAGAATTTAGAAAGGGAGACAAGATTCAGTTAAAATAAATAATGAGAAAAGAGAGAAGAAAGAAAGAAAAGAGAAAATTAAGAGAAAATACACATACACTATGTATGTTGATTTCCAGTATAAATATTTTATGTGCTATATAACCCTCCTTCTGTGAAAGAAAAGTACCCTGTTTTACATACCTGAGGTAATGTGAAAACTCTCATGTGTCATCTATTTTCAAAAAATATAGATAACGATGCCATAGTTAGTTACATTTGTTTTAAAATTCCAAGCAGTAAAATTGGTCCTTTAAAGTGATTTTAAAAAAAGTCATATCATAGTAGATGCTTTGAGAGATTTGGCTCTAACAGTATCAGTCTTTTGCTTCTTCTTTTTGACATCTGTCCAGACATTTGTTTCTTTTGTTCTCTTGAGAGAAGGTGATATCCAATCCATATCTTCTGGCAAAGTAATCACATTATTAACCAAAAACAAGGATCAGGAGTGCGTTAAGGCAGGCAACAAGTTATTTCATACAACTACGTATACGTGAGAAATAATGTCTCTTGCGACTTATATATTGACCGCTCTTCAGCTCAATATTATACCACTCTTCAGATCAGTATTAAGTCACTTCTCACCTCTAGAATATGTTACTGCAAATAGTAACACTTCGCCAAATAATTTTAGGTTCCACTTGCTTCACCATACAGAATAGGACTTAATCCACCAGAAAACAACACTTGACAAGCAATGTCTCTGTCAATTACTTATGACTTTATTAACACAAAAAAGAAAATAGGCTAGCGCTTTCACCCGTAGGATTCTTCATGCCACTAACATTCAATTGATACTGGTTCTTTTTATATACACATCTATTCCCTTTAATTATGATGTCACATCCTGTATCAATCTATTAACGCCTTACGTAAAATCTTCTATAATATACAAGCTCTATAAACGCTTATCTAAACATATTAAATCTTGTATAAAACATGTATACTAAAAATGCATAGTATAATATAATATGGAAAATATTTCATTTGATAAAAACATGTAAGGGACATATATTATATTTCTATATATGTATATATAAACATAAGGTCTTAAACCTTATTTAATCTTCCTATACATATATATTACACACTACTAAACTAAAATGCATATAAATACTTATAAATGAAATTCTTTCAGTATATATAATTAGCATTTCTAATGTGGATATATATATATATATAAATACTTATGTTAATAGTCAATACTCTTTTGAAGATATATATATAATTAAATATACATTATATAATACATTTTATGCATACAATATATATATACTTATTATAAATATTAAACCTATGCATCATCAACAGATTTTGCTATACTAAAATAAAATTTTATATAAAATTTGCACATAAAATACAATATAAATAATTTAAAATTGTCATATTCAAATGGGTAATGTATCATTAACATAATTCTAAAGCATAAGCAACATTAAAATTAAGTCCTATCCCCATTAGATAATATCATAGACCTCCAGCATAAATATATATCATATTTTATGAAAGAATACATTCTTCATTTATTCTTTTCTAATAAGTACTAGAGTGTATCATAACTTAATAGCTTTTAATACTGGTTTAATAGGAACTCTATCATTTATTCCTGGTGATTGATCAGCCCTAAATCTGATTATCCATTTCATCTCATTCTGTTCTGTTCTGTTTGATATATCCCCACGTCTAATGGTAATATTATTAATTTGTAGGACCATGAACTTAAACTCAAAATCTAACAATGTTTCTTGTACATGTTTGGAAAGTGCATTGTTGCAAGATTTTATTTTAATATTATATATATGTTCTCTCATTTGATCCTTCAATCGTCGATCTGTCTTGCCTACATAAAATGCACAGCAACTTGTGCACGTAGCAAGATAGACCACGTGGGCTGTGTTACATGTGGCTTGTACAGGGAATGTATAACTTTGTTGTGTAACAGGATGTATAAACGTTGCTGTTTCATTAATTAATGAGCAGTATCTACATTTGTTACATAGTCTAGTTTTCCCTACCCTATGTTGATTTTCATTTCCTACCCTATTAGGGCCACATAGCATCCTATATAGATTCAATTTATTCTTATATAGAAATTTAGGATAACTACCTACTATATCTAATATACTGGAATCTGCAGTTAGTACGTCACAATACTTCCTATATACTTCTTTTATACCCCTAACATCCTGTGTATGGTATATAGAGACCTTCACTCCTTGCTTCATAAAATCCACAGCAATTTCAGTTTCCATTTCCCTTTTATTGCTGCTATCTGCAAAATATGGATATGCTACATTTTCTCTCATATATTCCATATTTTGTAAACCTACATCTATTTCTTCTATTTATATGATCTATCCAAAAATTTTTGTTTCAACTCATCTATTTCACTTTTATATCCTATATCAGTTGAATTAAGCCGCGAAGCCCTAATCGCTTGGCCTCTAACTATATTTTTAAAAGTGAATCCTGGGTGCATACTAGTTCTGTGCAATAACGAGTTCCTGTAGCAGCTCTTCCTATACACTCCAGTATTAAAGAGGCCATTAGATAGCCTCTCAACATATACATCTAGATATGGTATTACTTTTCTAGATGCTTCCATCATGAACTTTAGATATTCTGTAGTCAAATTAACCTTCTCTAAAAAATCAAAGAGTTCAGTCTGTTCAGTTTTCCAAATAAGGAAGAGGTCATCTACAAACCGTGTGTAGAACTGAATTTTATCTTTAAATTCTACCATCTCAAATAAATTCCTCTCTTCCCAATCAGCCATGACCAGATCGGCGTAGCTATTGGCACAAGATGTGCCAATAGCTACGCCATCTTTCTGTATATATATCTGGCCATGAAATGCAAAAATATTATTACTTAGGACTACTTCCATCAGGTTGCATATTACTTCAATATGAGCATATGTATAGGTTTTGTCCCTACTCAAACATCTACGAATACATTCTAGACCCTCTTTATTGGGAATAACAGTAAACAAAGACTGAACATCTAGCGTAACCAGCCAATTGTTTTCTTTTTCATTAATTTTTGAGGTCTCATCATACAACATCATTAGAAACTGTTTAGTGTCCCTCAAAATATGGGTGTATTTGTCCACTACTGGTCTCAAAATGGATTCTAAGTATAGGGAAATGGGTTCTGTCACCCATCTTCTGCCTGCCACTATGGGTCGCATAGGTGGATTCGTAGGATGTTTGTGAATTTTAGGGACCCCTTGTATACAAGGTATGGTAGGATTATCAACCAAAAAATATCTCAGTAACTCTTCTTTTATTTTACCTTGTCTACATAATTCATTTAGTGTCGTCTTTACACACATTATAATTTTATCTACTTCAATTGAGTTAATTTTTCTATAAAACTGTTCATTATTTAACATATCTTTCATACTCATAATATATTGCTTCATGTCCATCACAACAGTTGGTCCACCCTTATCAGCCGGTCTAATCATTATACTCAAATCATTCCTCAGGCTTCTAAGTGCTACTCTTTGCTTGGGATTTAAATTTCCATACCACTTATTTCTCTTATTCCTTTTCTCATGTTCATATAATTCCTTTTCTACTAATTTGGAAAATGAATCAATCAATGGATGTTGAATGGGGATATAAGTACTGGGTTTTTTAAATAGATACCTCTCAAGCGCGTTATTCCCAAAATCTAGTTTTAGTTGTAAATTACGTGTAAACATTTTTAAGTCTACTACATTCTCTGTGATATCACTCTTACTAGATGGGATAAATGTTAATCCTTTTTCCAAGATATAACATTCCTCACTTGATAACTGTCTGTTTGATATGTTCCATATTAAAGATCTGTGGTCCCTTGCCACATCTTCTTCAATGTTGGCCCTACATATTGTATGTCTGCTGCTCTCTTTTTCTGTCGCCCCCTGCTCGTGGATCGATCTCTCCCCCCCTCCTCTCCAATGATCCGCAATGGGGAAAGGGGCTTTATAATTATGGCTATTAGTTTTAACATTATCATGGGGGCTATTACTAGTCTTACTTTTGGTAGGTGTACCTGTGGCTCCCCCACCATCTATGTTGTTACTCATACCATTCGTTTTAACAGTCTCACCATCATTTTCTAATTCATCTTGTGTTAACAAAGAAATTTCATCTTCATTGTGATTATGTATCATTGCTGTTGTAGCGACTGCCCTCTTATTTTTATAAGTATTCATCACCACTGTTTCCACATTCTTATCACTCATATTATTACTATGAACATTACATTCAGATACAAATACGGGTGAAAGCGCTAGCCTATTTTCTTTTTTGTGTTAATAAAGCCATAAGCAACTGATAGAGACATCGCTTGTCAAGTGTATTTTTCTGGTGGATTAAGTCCTATTCTGTATGGTGAAGCAAGTGGAACCTAAACTTATTTGGCAAAGTGTTACTATTTGCAGTAACGTATTCTAGAGATGAGAAGTGACCTAATACTTAGCTGAGGAGTGGTATAATATTGAGCTGAAGAGCGGTCAATATATGTCGCAAGAGACATTATTTCTCACGTATACGTAGTTGTATGAAAGAACTTGTTGCCTGCCTTAATGCACTCCCGATCCTTCTTTTTGGCTGTTATTACTATGTTTATGAAGGGAGTGGATCTAGTGGTGTGGTAGCTATACTTCTATTTACTAATCGCATTATTAGTTTTAATAAATGAAGCTTCCCCTAAGTCAATAAAAGTCCTCATCTCGTTGGCATACAGTATTCTTATCTTAGCTGGATATGCAAGTTGTGCCTTGATATTATTTTGTTTCAGAAACTTTGTCATTGGCCACACTTTTTTTCCTTTGTTCCATTATTCTAGATGAATAGTCATTATCAAATCTTATCAGGGTCTGTTTATATTTTAGAGGTGCCTTCCTCCAAGCAGATCTTAAAATCAGTTCCTTGTCCAAGTATGAAAGAAATTTGATAATTATTGACCTAGGAGGAGAGTTTGAGTTAGTGGCAGGTTTTCCAAGACCTCTGTGTACTCTTTCAATGCAAAAGGAAAGTCTTTCTTTTAAATTTAAAATGTCAGGGATCCAGCTTGATAAAAAGGAAATAATATCCTCACCTTCTGTGTTTTCAGGTAATCCGAAAATCCTGATGCTATTTCTCCTCCTATTTTCCAAGTCATCTACTTTATTAACCAACCAAGTGTTTTGTTTAAGAAGCAGTTCTTTCTGTGTTTCCTCTTCCTTAAGTCTGCTTTCTAAGTCATTTAGAGAAACCTCTATTCCTGTTATCCTTGTCTGGTGTTGTTGTAGCATATCCTTGAGGGTGTCAGCCTGTTTATGACTGCTTGTTTTAAGATTTTCCAGGTTCTCTTTAAAATCATCCATCTTCAAAGATGACTCCTGCAGGGTAGATGCCATCTGTTGTAGTTCCTTCTTTAAGGCAGCATCCTGGTGAGAATTCTTTGAGCTGCTCATTTTAACAAGTGAATATATCTCCAATCTTTTTGACAGGAAATTATTTGTAAAACGTCACCAAAGTTTCTAATTATGTAAATTAGTCCTTTATCTATAAGATTTTATACTTTGAAGAATAAAAGAGAATATTTTTTCTTGTCTTATTTAACTAGTTATATGGAGCTCTAAAATACTGCTGCTTTCAGTTAGCCATTCACGCTACACCCCTTGTTACCTATTTGATGGTGAATCCTTTGGCCACAGTAATGCAAATTGATGGGCCTGTCCTGGACAGCATAGTATGTTATATATCTGCATTGTCTGCATCTACGTTTCTGTGTGGGCATTGCATTCCTCACTGATTACATAAGTGCAGATCTATGTGCTAATGGTAATGCCATACATTACTGTAAAATACAAGTTGTCTGTGTATACATATGTGTGTCGTCTCATGTCCTGCAAATAGTGAGTGGGCTATGTGTAGTTCCATACTCCTGTTCAAGTGTAAATGTCATTTAGTAGGTTATACAGCAAAACGATTATGTTATACCGATTTCACACAGGAAATGGACTGAGCTGCAGTGGGACCTAAATCGAGAATGTGTGCGCAATAGGCAGATGCTCTGCCCACTACACTATTGCAGCTCTGCGTAAGTTGCACATTCCTTCATTAATGTCATACCCATGCTCCCTTTCCCCAGCCTCTGAGCTCCACATACTCAGCATCCATCCTTTCTGCAGTTGCTAGCCCTGCCATACCACACCTCCACACATTTCCCTCTCTGCACGTCTTGGTATTCCACCACATTACTGTCTCAATGCAACCTTCTGCAACCTCTTCATCAGTTTAATCCATGTACTTTTGAGATTTCCCTTCATCCACCTTCAATACTGGTGGGAAAATTATTGTGACCCATAACGTCTGGTGTGTCCCAGCAGGGACGGACCTGTTGTTGTGTCACAAGTACACTTTGCTGGTCTACACTGTTTCTCCCACTGGTAGCATCCTGCCAGGGATTTCTGATGCAGCAGTTTGCTCACACACCAGACCAGCATCATCTCTCGCTTCCCCGGATGAAACATGCCCCCATGCTGTGGCCCATTTTCCATTCCTCTCTTCAGTATTATACAACACTACTGTTCTCACAGTATGCATGGATAGGCACTGTTCATTGGTACTCATAGACTGCTCGGAATACTGTGGTTGAGCACTGTGCATGTTTGCTGGTATTAATGTACATATTTACATACATTTCCTATACTGTTGACTGACTGTGCCAGATAATATGTTTCTGAAAACAGCAGCTGATTGTATATCTGCCATGCCTTTGTGGTAACTCACTTGGATTATAGTGTGCAGGGGGGGACCTGGGAGTCCTGATTATGTTGTTACTGTTCACGATGAGGGCTGTGGGCTACAGCATGCCAAAGGCACTGTGGGGGAAGTGTAGGCAGGTATGCGCTGGTGTGTGCTACGCTCAGACTTGCTGACCTCCTGTTATGGTGTCTTACACTGGGCTGGCCTCCACATTGATTAACCAATGTGGGCATTGCTTACTGCCACCCACACAGGCATATTCCCACTTGCTGCTCCATACCCCCATGCTACTTCATGTACAAGTCATTATCATACATGTCTAAGTCAGGTGTACATGTCAGATATGACTGTTCACGAAGGTCAGTGTAAGGTTAAGTGGAATTCCAGTTTAGCATTTCTGATTAGGCTACACTCAGGTATTTGGGTTAGGTTTAGTTATGCCATACCTGTGTTGTAGAGTAGATGTGAATAGTGGAGGTGTAGGTGAGTAGGTGGAGGGTGGGACATTTTAACTGTATAGTAGGCCGTTCCACTGATTGGTGGGGGAGTGGTAGTGTGGGTTTTGGAGTGTTGGGGGTGGCGGACTTCACAAGGTGGTGATCCCAGTGTGCTTTGGTTTTCCCTTCATGTGTTATTTACATGTGTAGTCTGGGACAGCTGCGGTAATAGACCTGGGTTGGGGGTTCCAGATTCTGCCAATATAGTTGTATGGAGGGTGTCACCTACCTGTGACTGTGAACATTACTATGAATGCAACAGGGGTCGATAGGTAAGTGGTGTTATTGAGCCACACAGAGGGGCTGAAAGTGGAGACATGTCCAGGGATGTGCAGGATGGCTAACAGGAAGGTCCACAGCTGACGATTTCTTCTACAGTGACAGCTGTGTATATATCCTGCATTTGGGGGTAGGTCTGGACAATCACACCCCTGGGTGGGGGTGAGGACAGCAACATAGCTCTCAACTGATCAGAGACAAATCTCAACAGACTCTGGGACAAATCCTCAAATAATCAGGGGCAATCAGGGACAATCTTTAAATATTTGTACTATTAGCTTGAAACATTTGCAGATTAAGAGACTGTGGTGAAAAATGGATATTCTGATGTAAAACATCTATAACTCTAGATTACTATCATTATTTATTAAGGGCGACTCACCACATTTTCTTCAGCAGTCACCAGTTTTAAGAAGGATTAAGAGGGACAGACTTACAATTGTAGTCTATATCAGGGACGTTTCCGAAGATCAGGGACAGTTGAGAGGTCTGGCCAGCAATCAAACCTTGTGATGCCTATTAGATTGACTTACATGCCTGCAGTGGGGTGCTGCGACCATGTGTTCTTTGGTGTCATTTAGTGGGTTTGCAACAACACATCTGGTTACACCGCCCATTGCCATGTAAACTAGACTTTGCTGCAGTGGGACTCATACCGGGCATGGCTGCACGTTAGGCGTCGGCTCTGCCCATTGTACACTATTGCTTACATCCCTGGGGTGGTCCACATAGAACCGCTTCAGCCAACACCTGCACAGCTAGGCCCATAATGTCATACCCATAGTTCCCAGACCACACTTCCTCTTCAGCAGTCTTCCTTACTCCGGATGCAGGTTGGGTCTAAACACACCATTACACACTGCCAACGTTCCACTTCTCGGGACCCATCACATATGTTGTCTCGCTCCATGGGTCATCACATTTCCCCAACCTTGTAGTCCGGGAACATGCATGCCCTGCCATAGGTTTTCCGTGTAATGGCTGGAAGCCCAAATAGCCATTAAAGTTTTGGCTTGTCCCATAAAGGGACATTCTTGTCTTTGTTTCAAGATTAGACTTGGCAGATCTCTCCCACTGGTAGTATCCTGCCTGTAGTCTGGGAAGCAGTGGTTTGTTTACTTTTATTGTGTATTTGTATGTTTCACCTGGCTAGCCGGTGGGGTGGTTGATGCTACGTGTTACACGTTTGTTGATTGGGCCCCTCACCCCCATTGGCATGGCCTGTGAACACATATAATTCTTAACTGCTGTATAATATCCTAGCTATATATATGTGTATATTTACACACACACACACACACACACACATATATATATATATATATATATATATATATATATATATATATATATATATATATATATATATATGTATATATATTGCTGTACATATATATCTAACGACATATGGATGTACGGGTGTCTGCAGATGTATATATCTATATGTGGGTATTTATATATATGTCTGTCTATGTATGTATACATTTGTACCACAAAGATGGAGTGGTATATCTCCATGTAGTTATGGGTATATATGCACACACATACCTCTACATATTTACATCTACATCTGGTTATACCATTTTCTGCCATGTAAAATAGACTGTGCTGCAGTGGGACTTGTAGCGGGAGTGTCTGGCCATTGGGCGGCAGCTCTGCCCAATGAACACTATTGCTTACATCCTTGGAGTGGTCCCCATGCAAGGCAATCCAAACAATGGGTATTCCAGCAAACACCTGCATGCCTAGACCCATAATTACATACCCATAGTTCCACCACCCGCGCCTCCTCTACAGCACTCATCCTTACTCTGGGTGCAGGTTGGTTCTGAACACACCACTACACACTGCCCACTCTCCACTACATGGAAGCCATCTCGTACTTTGTCTTGACCCATGGGTCATCAGACTTTCCCACCTTTGTAGTCCGGGAATGTACAAGCCCGGCCTTGATAGGTCATCACACGAGCTTCCTCCTACAGCAAGACATTTTTGGGGTGTCCCACAAGGGACGCGCTTGTCTCTTTTCCAAGATTAGACTTCTCGGATCCACTGTGCCCCCCCCCCCAATTGCATCCTGCCTGTGTTCTGGGGAGCAGTGGATCGTTTATATTGTGGGTTTGTTTGTATGTTTCCCCTGTCTGGCTGGGGGGGGGTTCATGCTACATGTTACACGTTTCTTGCTTGGGCTCCTCACCTCCATTGGCATGGCTTGTGAACATTCCTCATTCTTAAGTGCTGTATCATAGCTATATATCTGTGTATATCTACACATATATATATATATATATATATATATATATATATATATATATAAATATGTATATATATATATATATATATATATATATATATATATATATATATATATATATATATGTGTATATATATATATATATATATATATATATATATATATATATATATATATATATATATATATATATTGCTGTATATGTATATGTATATATGCATATGTATATATGCATATGTGGGTATTTATTTATATGTCTATCTATATACGTATGCATATGTACTACAGAAAGGGGGAGGTATATCTCTATTTAGTTATGGGTATTTACTCTAACACATACGCCTGTAAATCTTTAGCTACATATCCAGTAATGTTGATTGGTATTGCTGGATACTGTGTTTCATGTGCATACCAGCCAACCTTGTGTACCATGTATGCTTTGCAATACCTACCACTACATCCGTTGGTGAACACAGAGTCACACGTGACATCTATTGTTAGCACCAGGAATACATTCGCCCCATGCAGGACAACCCAAACATTGGGTATTCAACCTTCGTCTACACCCAGGTTTACATATGTGGAGGTATATATCTATTTAGTTATGGATATTTATACTAACACATACGCCTGTAAATCTTTAGCTACATATCCAGTAATGTTGATTGGTATTGCTGGATACTGTGTTTCATGTGCATACCAGCCAACCTTGTGTACCATGTATGCTTTGCGATACCTACCACTACATCCGTTGGTGTACACAGAATCACACGTGACATCTATTGTTATCACCAGGAATATATTCGCCCCATGCAGGACAAACCAAACATTGGGTATTCAACCTTCGTCTACACCCTGGGTTACATAGTTACCCCTGGCTATGTCCATGGTTTCCGGAGTGTGCCACACCTAGGATACTTAGGTCGGGACATCATACGAGATGGATCCCGAGGGGTGGGGCAATGTGTGGTGGTGTGGTAGCTATGGGTCAGTAACCGGGATAGGGGCGGTGGCTGTGTGTGTGCTGCGGGTGGGGGGAAGCAGAACTGTGGGTTATGCATGTATGGGTTGGGGGTGGCCTGGGTTGGATGGGCCTGTACTGCTCGGCCCACCTAGTGGGTGGGGGAGAAGGGTATGTGATATCAACATGTGACGCATAACAGACAAATGATTTAATTCCCTAGTTCAATGACAGACGTACAATACTATGAGCTTGGTAGTGTATTGCAGGGTAGACTTGTTTGGCTGGGTGGGGGGTATGCAAATTTGTAAGTGACATGTATTGTTTGGAGCCTCTCAGGCCCATTGACCATGTGGACATATATGTTTCTATTCATCTACCATTGTTATCTACAGATGTCTGGCCATATAGACCTCTGTGGGTATATATATATATATATATATATATATATAGATATATAGATATTTGCTTACATATGTCTAACTATGTCAAAATATACCTACGGAGACATATATCTATGCACATATGTCACTTGATGTGTCTATGTGGACATATAGATGTTGACATATATATGTGTAGTTGCCAGCATTTGCATGTATATCTGTTCATATATTTGTATTCATTATGTGTATATCTCTGGATATATATATATATATATATATATATATATATATATATATATATATATATATATGTGTGTGTGTGTGTGTGTGTGTGTGTGTGTGTGTGTGTGACTACATCTATAGATATGTTATATCCATTTAGTTAGTGATATATTTGCAGACACACACCCATCTAGCTGTAGGTATACATTCCATTCTCTGTACTGTTGCATGACTGGGCTGGGGTTATGTTTCTGACAGCATGCACTTACTGCATATCTGGCATGGCTTAGTGGTAAATTGTTTTGTGTATGGTGTGCATGGTCCTGGGTTCCATCCTTACGGTGGCTGTTTATTTTGTTGCTGGGCAGAACACTGGCTGTTAGATACGGTGTGCTTAAGGCACTTTCAAGTGGTTGTTAGCGGGTTTGTGCAGAGGTAAGCACTGCTGACTTCTGGTCACAGTGTCTTACACGTAGTTAGCTTCTCCTTTGCTTAATCTGTGTTGGCAATGCTTCATCTTGCCCACACACACTTGCACACACTCACTAGTGCTTACATATGCTTACTACTGTTTATCTGTGCTTATACCTGCTTACTGCTGACTTATTCATTATGGCACTGACTCTTCACATATGCATTTAATGCAGTACTCCAGTTCACATTTAAATGTTATTTAGTAGGTTATCCAGCAACAAAATGTACATATATGTTCGTATACAGATTTCACATGGAAAATGGTATGTGCTATAGTGGGACTCAAACCAGAAATGCCTGCTCATTAGGCAGATGCTCTAACCACTACACTATTGCTGTGCTTTTGTATTTGCATATATCTTCCTTGTTATCCTCTTCAGCCTTTTAAGCTGCTTTAACCGTAGCTAAGCGATCGGCACACCCACGCACCTACTGTTAGCTGTACTTGGAGTTTTAGAGATAAATACAGGGGTTACTTCTTTTTATTTTTATGTCCTGTTGCTGTTGTACACATGGGGGCTGTTTGTGGGGATATGTGGACACCTATGAGTGGTCTCGCTCATTTATTTACAGTTTATGCTGTTCTACTTTTCAGGGGCATGTTTTTTTCTGAGAGCTCTGCTCTCAGACATGCCCCCTGCACTCGTCCACGCTCCGTGCAGGATTAGGAGGTCAGGCAGCGCGCTTTCATTAATATGCTTGGCACGCTGCCATCCTCCTAAATGGCCATTTCTGTGTAGGACTAGCCTAGTCCTGCATGGAAGATTAGTGAATCTGGGGGCTTGTCTCCAGCTGGGCACAAATTCTGCAATAGACCTTAGACCAACTCTTACTACACTCACACTCAGTGTATCAACAAATTTGGTGTTCAATCAACTTAAATCATTAAACTTATAATTCAATCACTGCCAGTAGGTACATACTGTATAGATTTGTGTAATGCAATGAATGTGGAAGTAGGCCTGTACTGCAATAACTGTCTACTGCAAAGTAGAATGCAATAAAGATTAAAGCATTAAACCTAATATTGTTAATGAAATAAAAATTCTACTGCAGTAATTGTGGAATTACAGCTGTATTGCATCACCTGCATTATTCCAAATGTTGTTTAATAAAGACTCAAAAATATGACAATAGCTGCATGAAGGTATCCCTAATAAAGCTATGTTGTGCAATATGTAGGTAAATAGGGCTGTTGTTCATTAAATTGAGCATGACATCTGCTCTGAAATAAATACACAAAGAATACCACTAATTGACTCAAGGTTAGCTAAGAAAGAGTGTCATGCTAAACTGTAGATTTAGAGCTGTACTACAAGATGGATGAATTATGAAATTTTCTGCACTAAAATCTAAAGCAATACCACAAAGACTCAAGGTACATTATGTATATCAGGATTGTCTTGTGTTAACCATTGCATTTCAGCTATATGCATTCCTGCTCCGAGGTATGGTGTTGCAGGCAAGTATGAAACTGTAATAGCTGTAGACTGCAAATATACTATCTGCAACAGTATATGGGTCAGGTAGCCAACTCAGTACTCCGATATGGATTGTACACGTCACAGATATTTCCACCCACTAAGAGTTTATTCTGTACACCTGCATGCTATGTATTAATGTACAGTTTACCTAGTATCTCTGTCATGTATGCATGTCATGCATGTGTGTTCAACTGTCACTGCAGTCTTGTATAAAACTGTACTACTATTACCAGGTCATATTTTGTTTCCAGGTGTGCTCAAGACAAATATCAAGCAGTCAAAAATCAGTAGTGGCTCAGTAGCTCATTGTGTTAAATGCTGTATCTGATGTACATTTTGTCACACACAGACCAGGGTTCAAATCCAGTGACAAGTATGAATAAATATTACTGAATCAGTTATGTATTGTTAATAGAGTTTCTTCCTCCAAGAATTACAGGTAAATGGGTGCAGTAGCCCTTATTATGGGTTAATAATTTGCATGTTCAGAAGTAACAGACTGTTAACAACATTGATCAGGAATGTAATAAGATGTCAAAAAATAAAGGCAAGTACAATACTAATAAAAGATAATACAATAAATAAAATGTGTAATATTGGTATGGCTGTGTGCCTGGCATGTCTTTGTATGTTTGCTGACAATCTTACCCCATGTCTGCTAAAGACAGCATGATAGTTATTTATCCTGTGTACTGTACATGATACGTGTCTTTCAAGTGTTACGCTGTCATAGACAGTGATCACGGCCATGTAATCTCTCTGTCATAGATCTAGCATCAACATGATTATGTCATTAGCGCAGTCACACTACATCAGTCCACAGTACACCTTGGTAGTCATACAGGTCCGCCTGACATGTAATAGTCCTCTGTGGTTGTGTACCTGTAGGCATTACAGCTTGACCCATACTGTCCCATGCAGATAGCTTGAGAGGTATGTATGTGTTACAGCAGCTACAGGGAACTGTTATACATAATGGAAGGGCAGACCTGTAGAGTATTTAACAGTACTGTTGCAAACTATATAGTCTATACTGGTACAAATGGACTGTATTTCTCTCTCCCCCCACCCCTTATCTTCAACATAATTTATTATTGTTATACAGCAGTTATGGTTTACTATTAACAAATGTTGTTCTCTAAACATTATATTGGACCTTGTGCTTTATTATTGTTATGTAATACAATGGTTGCATACTAACATAACATGTTGAATTACCTACGTTGCTGGCCTTATGCTGAAACTGTTACTGGTATGCTGTTACTATACTGACTGTTATCTTACTTATTGTTGTGTTCTATATACTATGCAGTTTTATGTTACTGGGTTATTTGCAATGTTCTGGCATCCTTTTATAACTAACTAAATGTTATGTTCATTACTAACCTATACACATTGAAATACCTCAACACCAAAGCTCAACTGGGTAAGCTGGTTCCTGGTGGTCTACCTACCCTACCCTACCTCAGTCAGCCATGGCACCGGCTCCCAGCACATCTGGGACACAAGCCGCTGTTGCCCCTTCCTCTGGCCTTACATCACCTATGAGTAGAACTGACTCACAGGATGGGGCCTTCCCCCCTGGGAGCAGGGAGGAGGGGAGGTTGTCACTCAGCATCAGCTACTGGTGATGGTGTGCAGGATAGTGCATCATGGTTTTGAGAATTGCCTGCTCCAAATTGCAGACTGGCTAACCTAGCGAGGCAAGCCGGCCCTGTTGCCCAGCCTCCAGCAAAGCCACCTTTAGGGCAGTGAAGGAACAGTGTTGATTGCCAATGAGTGGGAAGCTCAGTCACACTGCTGCTGTCTGGGTGCACATGGATCTGATTCTACAACACCCTCCCTGTCTCAGGTGTTTACCCCAATCATGTGTCACACACCTCCCCTGTATGCTGTCTTGTCTGTCTGCAAATGCAACCTGTCCTACTCAACTTACCTCCCCACATGTACCTATATCCCTTCCTCAACATTCCACTCTCTCCTTAAAAAAAAAGGGCACCTGTCCCCAAAACAATTTTGCCCCATACATAGCTCTCCATATTGCATCTGCATCCACTGGCACAATTAATTATTACATGAAATAATCAACATAGTTATATTGCCGTCACCCCTCTCTCTGACATATGAGACTCCAAATTCCAAATTCTGTATAACCTGCACAGCTGTAGCTGTACAGGAAATGGAGAGTTATGGTCCTTTCCTACACACATCCTGCACATCCCTACTTGCCTTTCAGTATGTGTTTCCCCCTGCTTTCTCCCATTTCACTATTTTCATATCACCTCTTTTTTTCTTTTTTTATAATTTGCACGGGTTTAAGTGGAGCTAAGAGGAGTGCCTCACAAACATGCTTAAAACTGCTTAAAAGTGTTTTAATCATCTTGTGTGTTTCTGACAGTGTTAGGTACAGCTGCAAAATAATCACCCTTACCATGTCTCAAACCCAGGCCCCTGTCAATTACAGCACAGGACATTAGCCCAGTAGGCCACTCAGCTCTTAACTGAAGCACTTATTTCCACCAACATATCCTGATTGCCACTGACACACTGCAAGTACATATAATGCGGAAATTGGCAGGGAACTTGTGAATGTGATGCAGACACTGCACCAGTACACCGCCAAATAAATAATAATGGATGCATGTGAGGCCTGGGATAGTAGGTATAGCTGTCGACTGTACAACCTGTTGCAGAATGTCCACAGTTGTGCCCTCTAGGTTTGGCACAGTTTTCACAAAAACATATGTATCTGCTAAAATGGAGAACATCCTCCTTAAAATGTAGAACTTTGACAACTGTACAGTGACAGAGACCTGGTTCAAGGGTCCAGAGAGGATCCCTGCATTACCTAGCTATAATTCATACCACACCTTTCTGTCACCTAACCTGGACCAAAACACTAAAGGCGGAGGTGTGCCCATATTCATTAAGGATATCCACACCTCCAGACTAATTGTTCAGCATAATGCATCTGAGATTATCCAAGTGCAACTAACTCTGGGAGAGACCGCAATCCAAACTGTAGCTTACTACAGATCCCCCACCATGCCCCAGGATTTCCACTCCTCATTTCTTGATACACTGGAAAATATTAGGGTACAACCTAACACCCTAATAATGGGTGATTTCAACTACCCCACCATTAACTGGGAAAATACTCATGTACCAACTCGGGTCTACCTGATAACGCTGACTCATCAAATCACAGACAATGAAATAACCGACACCACAAAACCAAAAGATCAAAAACACGAAATTTCACATGCCCGACAAACCACAATCCCAACAATCAACAAAACACGTACCTTTTCTGAAAACAACACACAACACAAGCACACCAAATACCTTATAAAACTACACTAAACCATACATACACAACTATCTATGCACTAACCTTAACCCAAACCCTAACCCTAAGGTCCGTCACTATCGCACACGTACCTTACCTGCACCCTAACCCTAACTCACTTAATCTGCCCCTAACCCATAAGTCTATCACTATCACACACTTACCTTACCCACATCCTAACCCTAACTCACTTAATCCTCTCCTAAACCTAAAGTCCGTCACTATTGCACACTTACCTTACTTGCACCCTAACCCTAACTCACTTAACCCACCCCTAAACCTAAAGTCCGTCACTATCGCACACTTATCTGACCCGCACCCTAACCCTGACGTCTATCACTATCACACACTTACATTACCCACACCCTGACCCTAACGTCCATCCCTACCGCACACTTACCTTAACATGTCGGTGTTCTCAGCATCAGGATTTTCAACTTTCGGTCTTCTCCATTGTCGATCTTCTGGTGTCAGTGTTTTCATTGTCGGTGCTTGAAGCTTTGGTTAAATCAGGTAGACCCACCAACTCTTATGCTCATTTTCTGGAATTCATAAATTCCAGTGCCTTGGATCAAGTTATCCACACCCCCACCAGGAGCAGCAATATCCTAGACCTGGTCATTACTAACATGGGCAACTGGTGTTCATAGGTTTATAGGTAGGTACTAGGCCTAGGGCCTATATAAGCCTAGCCAAAAAGGTACCCTGGCTTTTGCCACCCAAGAAAATTATTTTCCTGTGCGCCTGTCGAGCAGAGCCACAGAAGTGATCCCTGTGGTGAATTTCCTATTTCCCATCCAACCATCAAAATTTTTCTTGAAGAGTGTTAATGAAGAGCTCTGTTTGACATGGATAGGAAGTCTGTTCCAGAGTATGGGAAGTTTCTGGGACAGGAATCTATCCCTCCAGCATGTTCTGTTTATTGTGGTGACAAGGTTTAGGTCCCTAGAGTGTGTAACTCAGAGGGATTGGGATTTCTTTAAGTGCAGCATGTCCAACAGCTCTGGGTTTGACATAGCTTTGTAAGTTAGGCAGAGATCGCCTATGAGTAGACAATATGCAATGGAGTAAAGCTGGAGTTTTTCAAGATTATCTGCATAGGGAATCTGTTTGAGGCCAGTAATCCTCTTTGTGAGGTATTTCTGTGGCCTTTCCAGTTGTTGTAGATGTCTTGTGAGGTACATATCAAAAGGGGTGTTGTACTCTATAATGGGTCTAATGAGTGATGAGTAGAGGAGAACAATGACCTCTTTTTTTCTGGATGAGAAGCCTTTTGTGATGAGGTGAGCCATGTAGAAGGATTTTCTGACCTCTGTGGTGATGTGATTATCAAAGGAGAGATTACTGTCCACCTGTGACCCAAGGTCTCTTATCACACTTTCAGCATTAAGTAGACTACCACTTATGTGGTAGTTCATGGGTACAGATT
The DNA here is from genome assembly GCF_019279795.1 of Protopterus annectens. NCBI lineage: Eukaryota > Metazoa > Chordata > Ceratodontiformes > Protopteridae > Protopterus > Protopterus annectens. Next base: position 524,412,529 of record NC_056739.1, on the reverse strand, counting down.
TTTTACCAAAGGGGATGACAGTACACTTTTTGGCTTGAGCTTCAGGCCATGGCTTTGACACCAGGCATCTGTCTCAGTGAGGCCCTTTTGTAGTATGTCCACATTGTTAGGAGTTTTGAGTATGGCTTCTAGTTTGCAGTCATCTGCAAACTTTGTTAGCCAAAGACCTTCTGTGTTAGCCTGTACTTCAGAGAAGTAGATACCAAACAGTAGAGGACCCAGGACTGAACCCTGTGGTACTCCACTTGTCACTGGTCTGAAGTCAGATTTGGAGTCTGCTACTTTCACAGTGTGGGTTCTGTCCATGAGCCAGTTGGCAACCCATATTGTGACATAGGGATTTATATCTAGTTTAGTGAGCTTATCCATAATTCCAGAGTGGGGGATGGTGTCAAAAGCCTTGGCAAGATCTAGATAAGCTGTGTGAACCACCTTACCCTCATCTATGGCTTTGGTGACTGCTTCAAAGAAGTCACTCAGGTTTAGGAGACATGATCTGCCTTTTACAAACCCGAACTGGGTAGGGTCCAGAGTTTGGAGATTACCAATGTCTTTGTTTATGAGTTCCATGATGATACATTCCATGGCCTTGCAGACCAGGCTTGTCAGGCTAATGGGGCAGTAGTTCCTGGGATCCGTCATGGTTCCCCCTTTGTGAAGTGGGATAACCATCGTGGTGCACCATTCAGTGAGCATAAAGCCTGAGGTGAGGCTATGACTGAACATGTTACTTAGGTAGGGTGCCAGTTCATTCTGTAGTTCATGTAGAACACAGCCTGAGATATTGTCAGGTTCCCATGGATGCTGTGTTCTTGGCTTTGGAGAGTGTGTTTTTTACCTGTGCATTCATGATTACGGGAACTTTGCATTCTTCCGGTATAGAGATAGGCCCTCTAGGGGAGTAAGAGGGGGGTAAAGTTAACACTGAACCTATCCGCCAGAACGTTGGCAATATCAGTTGGTTCTGTATATTTAGTGCCATTGTGCTGTAACTCAGAGCAGATCTGAGTGTTGCCATTGAGATTCTTGACATAGCTATAGAATGATTTGTGGTTGTCTTTAGAGTCAGTGGCAATTTTGTTTCGTAACTAGCTTTGGATGATTTTATGAGGGATCTCAGCTTCTTACTGAGGTTGACCAGGGAGTTCCTCCAGTCATGGGATTTTACTCTTTTTTGCAACAGTTTCTTTCTTCTTTTGTAGAGTTTGTTTATGGCAGAGGACCACCAGATTGGCTTCCTTTTTTTGGAGGATAGCATCTTGGTTCTTTTAGGGATAGCATGATCCATGCACTCGTGTAAGTGCTTATAAAGTGCATTTTTGTAGGATTCAGCAGTCGTACCTCTATTGTCCATCTGCATGGGTATCATGAAGTTTGTCACTTCTGTCTTAAGAAGTGTGAAGTTGGCTTTGGAGAAGTTTTTTATGGTGGTTTTCCTAATTGGGGGTGGGGGCGGGATGTGGATGTCTAGGGTGATTAGATTGTGGTCAGATCTGACCAATGAGGAATTGACCTCTGATGTGGAACACCAGTTACCCATGTTGGTAATGACCAGGTCTAGGATATTGCTGCCCCTGGTGGGGGTGTAAATAAGTTGATCAAAGGCGTTGGAATTTATGAATTCCAGAAAAGGTTGAGCAAAAGAGTTGGTACATGAGTAGTTTCCCAGTTAATGGTGTGGTAGTTGAAATCGCCCATTATTAGGGTATTGGGTTGTACCCTAATACTTTCCAGTGTATCAAGAAATGAGGAGTGGGAATCCTGGGGCATGATGGGGGGGGTCTGTAGCAAGCTACAATTTGGATTGTGGTCTTGCCCAGAGTTAGTTACACTTGTATAATCTTGGATGCATTATGCTGTGCAACTTGCCTGGAGGTGTGGATACCCTTAATGAATATGGACATGCCTCCACCTCTAGTGCTTTGTTCCGGGTTAAGTGGCCGAAAGGTGTGGTATGAATTGTAGCCTGTTAATGCAGGGGTGTCTCTGGATCCTTGAACCAGGTCTCTGTCACTGCACAGATGTCGATGTTCTCCTTTTTAAGGAGTGCCTTGAGTGAGTGCCTTTTGAGGTTTAGACTTCTAGCACTGAGTAGCATTACCCTCAGATTTTGTTTGCTTTTACCTGTTACGGTGGTGAATTTGTCATTTGAACCTTGCCTAAAAAAAGCACTATAAGCGGTGGCAAGAGCCTTAGCCAGTATCCGGAATCCCAAAGGCGACAGGTGCAGGCCATCTCTGGCAAAGCATCGTGGTCTGTCGATCATGTCGTCCCAGGCAGACAAATACTGGATCCCCTTAGAATGACAAAAGAAGATTAGCCAATTGTTGAATTCAATCATTTTGTCCTTGTACTGTGGTATCATTCTGGGTGATGGCAGGATGGTACTCAGGGCTAGGGTCATACCTGCTTGGGCTACAAGATCAGAGAGCTCATCCATGTCTCTTTTCATGTAGTCCAGGTAGGTACGTCTCAGGTCATTCACACCAACATGGACAATGACAGTGTCATATTTGTACTTGTTGTGGGGAGACCTGAGTGAGTGCATTATGTGGCAGATCCTGGCACCTGACAGGCAGCTGACAGCAACTTTCTCCTTGTTTAGCCCAGTGAGTGGAACATCACTGTGCCTGACTATAGAGTCACCTATAGCTAGAACAGGGGTGGCCCGTGCTATTGGACTGCCGGACTGCAGCCCCCTCAAATCAAAAAGAAAATAAAAAATAGAAAAAAAAAATGTTTTAAATTTTGCAGACTTTGCACAGTAGTCCCGACTACTGTGCGTCTATGCGCATGCTCCTGGCAGTCCGGCAGTCCCCATAGGGGGACACAAGGAGACGTCTGTGCACGTTTAACGTGCACAGACTCACTGGGAGAATATGTCAGGGCCGGACTGCAACAGCAGCAGTCAGGATTTAGGAACAGTCTTCTCGGGAAGGAGTTTCTGAATGCAGGGATATTGCACAGGCAGGACGTTAGCTGGATGGATATTATTGAGACAGGACAGGTAAGTGTATGGTACTGGATTGAATATATGGTGTGCGCTTGTATTTACTATCTGAAGCGGATGGTGCTTGATTGAATATATGCATACTTGAAAGTAAGGTGTGGGTGCGTGTAAATGCCCCAGGTTCTCATGGTGGTGTGGTAGGGAATACCTCAGGCTTGAACCCTGTACCCTGTATGCAGGTGTTAAAGGCTTGAGTTCCCTACCCACCACCATTTGTAAAAAAAATTGCAGATTTTTGCCTCATATTTGATCTGATCTGTTCCTCATAATATCTGTGGTTTGTAAATGTTTTAATGCTTGATATTTGATGGTGTAGTAGTAGCATTGTTGCCTCACAGCTGCAGGTTTTCAGGTTTGATTCTTGGCTGGGGTTCCTTCTTTGTGGGGTCTGTATCTTCTCCCTGTGCTTGTGTGGGTTTGCTTTTGTGTCCTCCCATGTTACAAAGACATGTCTGCATTATTTCTTCCTGGGCCTCTGCTGAAAATTGTTTTTTTGTTCCAAGTCAGACTGTCCTGATTAACAAATGTTAAATAAAATTGACAGGCATTTGAATTTCAGACTTCAGGTTTCTGAATGCTTAATTCCTCGGATATTTGATGGTGCAGTGGTAGTATTGTTGTCTCACAGCTATAGGTTTTCTGGTTTGATTCTTGGTTGGGGTGGCTTCTGTGGGGAGTCTGCATCTCCTCCCTGTGTTTGTGTGGATTTGCTCTGGTGCCCTGCCATTTTACAAAGACATGTCTGCAGTTTTAATCCCTGCGTCTCTGCTGAAAATTGTTTTTGTTCTGTCCGCAGTAAAATTGACAGGCATTTGAATTTCAGACTTCAGGTTTCTGAATGTTTAATTCCTTGCATAATTGATGGTGCAGTGATAGTATTGTTGCCTCACAGCTATAGGTTTTCTGGTTTGATTCTTGGTTGGGGTGGCTTCTGTGTGGAGTTTGCATCTCCTCCCTGTGTTTGTGTGGATTTGCTCTGGTGCCCTGCCATTTTACAAAGACATGTCTGCAGTATTAATCCCTGTGTCTCTGCTGAAAATTGGTTTTGTTCTGTCCGCAGTAAAATTGACAGGCATTTGAATTTCAGACTTCAGGTTTCTGAATGTTTAATTCCTTGCATATTTGATGGTGCAGTGGTAGTATTGTTGCCTCACAGCAATAGGTTTTCTGATTTGATTCTTGGTTGGGGGGGCTTCTGTGTGGAGTCTGCATCTCTTCCCTGTGTTTGTGTGGATTTGCTCTGGTGCCCTGCCATTTTACAAAGATGAGTCTGCAGTATTAATCCCTGCGTCTCTGCTGAAAATTGGTTTTGTTCTGTCCGCAGTAAAACTGACAGGCATTTGAATTTCAGACTTCAGGTTTCTGAATGTTTAATTCCTTGCATATTTGATGGTGCAGTGGTAGTATTGTTGCCTCACAGCTATAGGTTTTCTGGTTTGATTCTTGGTGGGGGTGGCTTCTGTGTGGAGTCTGCATCTCTTTCCTGTGTTTGTGTGGATTTGCTCTGGTGCCCTGCCATTTTACAAAGACGTGTCTGCAGTATTAATCCCTGCGTCTCTGCTGAAAATTGGTTTTGTTCTGTCCGCAGTAAAATTGACCGGCATTTGAATTTCAAACTTCATGTTCTTCAGAATACATAGTAGCACAACCTTTTTTTCTAGCAATTTTCTAAGTTTATAAGATGAATATTTTAAATTTGTCCCTATTTTTGGGACTGTATTCCCCCATTATTGGCTTCGTCCAGGTTTTGTGCTAAGGTTGACAGCTATGGCAAGAACTGAATTCACTGAATATGTTTGAGGGCTGTATTCCCTCATTACTGGGTTTGTCCAGGTGTTTTGTACTAAGAGGTTGACAGCTATGGTGAGAACTGAATTCATTAAATGATAGCCATTTAAGTTTCAGTCTTCCTCTCTTTTACAAAGCAGCTGATGTGGCGTAGTGGTATGTTACTCTGACTGTTTTTTGCTCAGGGACCTTGGCAGTAAAATATATGGTGGCAACACAACATTTTATTCTAGCAACTTTCCAAGATTATACAAGCAATGTTTAATGTGTCCCTGGTTTTTGGGCTTTTGTCCCCCCCCCCAATACATTTTGGCTTTTTCCAGTTTTCTTGAGCTGCGAAGTTGAGATGCAGTTGAGTATTGAGTAGATTTTACAAGGAGCTGAGAGCTGCAGGGGAATAGAAGTTTAGTGCTTTGCCTAGTTAATATTATAGCACAACAGGTTGTGTACTTGCTTTTGATGCAGAAGGCTGTGGGTTCTACTCCCACAAAGGGTGGATGCTGCCATACTGAGAATGTTCTCCTTGGTGAAGATACTAACTATGAGTTTGTTATCAGTTTGCCATCCATTTCCTCTTGCAATATTATTACTAGCTTATCATTTTTTAATGTAATATAGGCAATTTATTCCTGAGGGGCAACAGACACTTTATTTTTCGATGAAACCATGAAATATAAAGGTGATTGCTAGCAGCAACTGCTTCATTAGTTATAGATTTCTTTAATGTGGAATTATTTAGATGACTTACTTCAGAGATTGTGCATATTTACTGATAATGGACTGTCGAATTGTGCATATTTACTGATAATGGTGGACTGTAGAATTGTGCATATTTACTAATAATGGTGGACTGTGGAATTGTGCATATTTACTAATAATGGTGGACTGTAGAATTGTGCATATTTACTAATAATGGTGGACTGTGGAAGTCTGAGTAGACTTTTTTATGATAAATGTTCTCAACTGGGCAGTTTTGCCATTATGGGTGCATATGGTTTGTTTCATTGCTTACTGGAAAAATGTTCAAAACAATTTTAAAACACCCTCTAACAAGTGTACTGTATTGTACAAGGAATATAATTTTAGTACAATGAGGAAGGTGTATCAAAGAGCACATGTATGTTTCATATGCAAGGGGCCTATGATTCGAAAACAGCCCAAAATTAATCTTTATCTGCCACTGGCAAAATGTATTTTCTTTGAATGTGGGTTTCAATGCTGTTTCAATGAATGTGAGTTTCAAGGGCAGAGAAGTTTTAATGCTAAGTTTTCATTGTGAGACTGCATTGCTTTGTTTAACAGATGACTTAGTGTTTGTGCTGTAAAATACAAAATAAAACTTTCAAATGAAGTCCAACTCATCATAGAAGTAAAGCAGTATGCACATTAGTGTTTATGGTAAATGGAGTGAAATAGCCAAGTAATGGTTCATTGGAATGGCTGCAGAGGCACCATTCAACCATTATTTTGTCAGGGGGGGAAGGGCAGCAAACTCAGACAGGCCAGCTGAACTATACCTCCCAACGGTCCAGATTTTCAAAGAATGAATAGATTTTTGCTTCTTATTTTTGGTTTGTTGTTCATAAAATTTGTAGTTTTAATTCCTAAATGATTTGCCAGAAGTCACTAATAATAAGTTTCAGACTTCATAACCTTCAGAAAAATGCATGTTAAAGTAAGAGCTGTTCTATCAACTGTCTCAATTTATACAAGAGCAATTTTTAGTACTGTTTATATGTGCCCCTAATATATTTGGCCTTGTTCAGATTTACTGCATTAACAGGTTGAGAGGTACATGCAAATAAATTGCTTTATAGAATTAGGCATAGCCAACCTCTCAACTGTCCCCAATTTTGGCTCAAAATGTTGCTCTTCCCCTAATAATCCCTCCATAAAATAGCAATTTTGGAAGAAAACATGGAGGGTTTACAATTAAGAAATAACTGTAATAATCAAAGTTATAGATTACTTGAAATGCATGAAGATTATTTTATTTTGTCAGCTGCTCAAGGTAGCAGTACTAATATTAAAGTGTCCCTTCTTTGACAGGTAGCAGCTGTATTGTGTGTCTATTTTATATTTTTGCATCACATTTTTGGTCCATTTTTCATAAAATTGTGTTTTTTGGCAAATTAGTGACAAATCACTAAAGACTGAAGTTAGAAAATGATAGACATTTGAGTTTCAGATTTTATACCCTTCAGGAAATTCATACTTATGCAAGACCTATTCTATTATCTTTCTAAGTTTATTAGAGCAATATTTAAAAATTGTCCTTATTGTTGGGCCTTTGTCCCACTTCTCTGTATGGCTTTGTCCAGATTTCTTGCTCTTGAGGTTGAGAGGTATGACAAATGTGTCAGGGCCATCACAGTCAGCCAGAGAGATTTCAAATTGTGACATGCTTGTTGCACCCCACTCCCCCATGTAGTGACTCTGGATGTGTCCAAGCAAGGCAAGGAGTAGTTGTATCTACCTTGGATGGGGAGGACACACTGCATACGTACTACAGTGGCTTTTCATCTGTCCTTGATTTTGCAGAATGGTCTGGTTTCTGTCATATTTTTGTACTGTTGATTTATGCTTATTACTCAGATTTATGCTTATTACTCAAAGTGCCTGTTGCTCTGTGTTTAACTAGCAATGCTTTAATGACCATAAGGTAAGCTTGTCTGACATCGTAAGATGCAAGTAAGCTTTAATAAGCATACTGTTAAAGAATTGCCAACAGTGAAAGCCTTTCTGTTGTTGCCATGCAGAGAATACTTGATTAGATAATGTATAAGCCTTGGGTATTAAAGGACAGGATTCCATTATTTTAAAAAGCTCATTACACTTGTTGGAGACTTCCAGTCATCTCTACAGACTTTACCCGTAAACTAAACAGAATGCCAATCATGTGTGGTACATAACCTGTACAGTAATCCTTTAAGCAATGTATCTTGAGCTTGTTTCTTGTTTGCTTTTCATTTTTTACTTTTATCATGTTTTCCCCATGAAGCAAGTTGTCAGGCAGCAGGTCTTTTTTGGATAAGAAACATTTTTACAAGTGGGGGCATCACATAGATTTCTACTTTCAGCATGTTACTTGGTACTTTAATAAAGCTGAATATATTATAATTAGAACTGCAGTGCAAGGAGAAGTGGTTTGAGTTGAGTGCTTCTGGTTTTTCTTATACTTGATTTTGACTGGCATTCCAGTAATGTATTTAAAAAGTAATTTATTTTTTATGCCTCACAACCTTTTGTTTCCATCTGGATATTAGGTAAGCTGTCATGCAGCCAATGCATTGAAATATTTTTATTCTTCTACACTTATTTTTGTCTTGTTTGGACTTTCATAATAATGGTTTGCCACCCAGGGCAGCGTATTTAATTAAAGTTAGTTTTTTGTGGTTTTGTGCATAGCTCCTCCCCTTTATGGTTGACCACACCCCTTCCCATTGACTCCACCCATTCAGCGTCTCCTGCAGCCCCCCTGTGATTTGAAGTCACCAGCCGCCACTGAGCTAGAATGTTGGGTACGTTATGCCTTATGGGCTGTAGTTGAGTGGCACACTGAGTTTGTGGGCTATGTGTCATTCGGGCTGAGTTGGGGGGGTGGAGTTTCCTTGTGTTTCTACTTTGGAGGTCCCTGATGCTTGAGTAGGTTTTTATTGAGAGCCTCCATGAATGTAGGTGTGTGTTTTGTGTTTCTAGGTGTGCGTTTTGGTGGTGTATGTTTTGAGGGACTATGTGATGAGGGTGGTGTGGTGCAAGTGTTACCTTCTCCTCTTGACTGTCTAGTCCAGTCTTGGGTGAGGAGAGCTTTGCTTCCAGTTTGGCTATATAAGTGTATCTCTCATAGGTTGTAGTGTTGGGTGGTAGCAGGAGAGGGTTGTCTGTATACATGAGGCAATTGCTGCATTGCCCCAAGATGTCCAGATTCATCAGGTAGACAGGAGAAATCACTGGGAGCTGAACCTTAGCCATGCCTGGATAGGTGCTTATTTATTAAGTACTAAAAACTGCTTTCCTCTAGACAAGTGAGGAAAGTTGAGTGCTGTAGTAATTTGTAGCTTATTTAGTGCTTACAACACATTCTGAACAAGTGCTGAGTTAAAAAAAAACAGATTTGAGTGTTGCAACTAGAAAACTGGCTAGTTCTAAGGAACAAAATTAAGCTAGAAGGATTCCCTCCATCACAGAAAGGCTTGGGGGCTCAGAAGCCTACAAACAGTCTAGATCACTTACAGGAAAGACAGAAAACAAGCTTAACATTTTTTTTCTTTCCCAGATGCTCTCTTTGTACACAGTAGGAGTGCCTGAAATCAGAATATGACCTCACTGTACTCAGTTGAGTGAGCAAATGAGAGGGGCCCTAAAGGAGTATCCAAACACAAATTTAAAAGAGGGTCGGGCAGTTTCAAAGCCACTAAGATTAACACCAAAACAAAACCAGGGAGGGTAGGTGGGGAACTAACTGAAAAAACAGAGTCAAAACTTCCAGTTCAGTTAATATTCAATGCAACACAAATAAATCAATTAAAATGCTGTATTATTTGAAAAAGAGCATATAAAAGGTACTTAAATTCGCTTATACGTCCAGTTGAATGCAGTTAGATCTTAGCTGGCCAAAGCTCAGGTTTTAAGCAGTAATATTCCAAAATGTACCACTTAAATATGCAGTAACAGAATATCAATGAATGAGACTACCCCCGACTGCAATTACTGTCTATGCAGAAATTCTAACAGGCAATAAAATCTAGCAAACACTAACTGAAAAAATAGAGTCAAAACTTATAGTTCAGTTAATATTCAATGCAACACAAATAATTTAATTAAAATGCTGTATTAATTGAAAAAAGTGCAGCTAAAAGGTCCTTAAATTCTTTTATATGTCCAGTTTAATACAGCTAGATCTTAGCCGGCCAACCTCAGGTTTTAAGCAGAAAATATTCTAAAACATACCACTTAAATAGGCAGTAACAGAATATCAATGAATGAGACTACCCCCAACTGCTATTACTGTCTATGCATGAATTCTAATAGGCAATAAAATCTAGCAAAAAGAAACTGAAAAAACAGAGTCAAAACTTACAGTTCAGTTAATTATTATTGCAAAACAAATAAATCAATTAAAATACCGTATTATTTGAAAAAAGTGCAGATAAAAGGTACTTAAATTTTGTTATACATCCAGTCTAATACAGCTAGATCTTAGCCAGCCAAAGCTCAGGTTTTAAGCAGAAAATATTCCAAAATGTACTACTTAAATAGGCAGTAACAGAATATCAGTGAATGAGACTACACCTGACAGCAATTACTGTCTATGCAGGAATTCTAGCATGCAATAAAATCTAGCAAACACTAACTGAAAAAAACAGAGTCAAAACTTCCAGTTCAGTTAATATTTAATGCAACACAAATAAATCAATTAAAATGCTGTATTATTTGAAAAAGAGCATATAAAAGGTACTTAAATTCGCTTATACGTCCAGTTGAATACTGTTAAATCTTAGCTGGCCAAAGCTCAGGTTTTAAGCAGAAATATTCCAAAATGTACCCCTTAAATAAGCAGTAACAAAATATCAGTGAATGAGACTACCCCCGACTGCAATTACTGTCTATGCAGGAATTCTAACAGGCAATAAAATCTAGCAAACACTAACTGAAAAAATAGAGTCGAAACTTATAGTTCAGTTAATATTCAATGCAACACAAATAAATCAATTAAAATGCTGTATTAATTGAAAAACGTGCAGATAAAAGGTCCTTAAATTCTTTTATATGTCCAGTTGAATACAGCAAGATCTTAGCCAGCCAAAGCTCAGGTTTTAAGCAGAAAATATTCCAAAACGTACCACTTAAATAGGCAGTAACAGAATATCAATGAATGAGACTACCCCCAACTGGAATTACTGTCTATACAGGAATTCTAACAGGCAATAAAATCTAGCAAACACTAACTGAAAAAACAGAGTCAAAACTTACAGTTCAGTTAATATTCAATGCAACACAAATAAATCAATTAAAATGCTGTATTATTCTCTTATACATCCAGAAGAATATAGCTAGATCTTAGCCGGATCCACACCAGAGGTCAATTCCTCGTTGGTCAGATCTGACCACAAGCTAATCACCTTAGACATCAACATCCCGCCACCACCCACCATTAGGGAAACCACCGTAAAAAAGTTCTCCAAAGCCAACATGATGCTTAAGACAGAAGTGGCAAACTTCATGACACCCATGCTGACAGACAATAGAGATACAACTGCTGACTCCTAGACAAAACCAAGATGCTAATCTCCAAGTCAATCTGGAGGTCCTCTACCATAAACAAACTCTACAACAGAAGAAAGAAATTGTTGCAAAAAAGAGTAAAATCCCATGATTGGAGGAACTCCTTGGTTAGCCTCAGTAAGAAGCTGAGATCCCTCATAAAATCATGGAAAGCTAGTTACGAAAACAATATCACCACTGATTCTTAAGACAACCACAAAGCATTCTATAGCTATGTCAAGAATCTCAATGGCAACACTCAGATCTGCTCTGAGTTACAAAACAATGCTTCTAAATATACAGAACCAACTGATATTGCCAACATCCTGGCAGATAGGTTCAGTGCTAACTTTACCCACCCTCTCATCCCCTAAAGGGCCCATCTCTATACAGGAAGAATACAAAGTTCTTCTAATCATGGCTGCACAGGAAAAAACACACTCTCCAAAGCCAAGAACACAGCATCCATGGGATCTGACAACATCCCAGGCTGCGTTCTACAAAAACTACAGAATGAACTGGCACCCCAACTAAGTACCATGTTCAGTCATAGCCTCGCTTCAGGCTTTGTGCCCACTGAATGGTGTACAGGGACGGTTATCCCACTCCACAAAGGGGGAGCCACCACACACACCGGGAACTACCACCCCATTAGCCTGACAAGTCTGGTCTGCAAGTCTATGGAAAATATCATTATGGAACTTATAAACAATGACATTGGTAATCTCCAAACTCTGGACCCCACACAGTTCTTGTTTGTAAAAGGCAGATCATGTCTCCTAAACCTGATAGACTTCTTTGAAGCTGTCACCAAAGCTGTAGATGATGGTAAGGTGGTTCACACTGCCTATCTAGATCTTGCCAGGGCTTTCAACACCATCCCCCACTCTGGAATTATAGATAAACTCACTAAACTAGGTATAAATCCCTATATCACAAGATGGGGTGTCAACGGGCTTACTGACAGAACCCACACTGTGAAAGTAGGGTGACTCCAAATACAACTTCAGATCAGTGACAAGTGGAGTACCACATGGTTCAGTTATTTGTCCTCTCCTGTTTGGTATCTACTTCTCTGAAGTACAGGATAACACAGATGGTCTTTGGCTAATGAAGTTCACAGATGACTGCAAACTAGGAGCCATAATCAAAACACCTAATGATGTGGACATCCTACAAAAAGACCTCACTGAGTCAGATGCTTGGTGTCAATGCCATGGTGTCAAGCTCAATGCTAAAAAGTGCATTGTCATCCCTTTTAGTAAAAACTCTGTACCCATGAACTACCACATAGGTGGTAGTCTACTTAACACCAAAAGTGTGATAAGAGACCTTGGGACACAGGTGGACAGTAGTCTCTCCTTTGATAATCACATCACCACAGTAGTCAGGAAATCCTTCTATGTGCCACACCTCATCACAAAAGGTTTCTCATCCAGGAAAAAAGAGGTCATTGTTCCACTCTACTCATCACTCATTAGACCCATTATAGAGTACAACACCCCTTTTGGTATGTACCTCACAAGACATCTACAACAACTGGAAAGGCCAAAGAAATACCTCATAAAGAGGATCACCAGCCACAAATGTATGTATGTATGGCCCTATACAGACCATCTCAAAAAACTACAGCTTTACCCATTCGCATATCGCATACTGAGAGGCAATTTCTGCCTAACATACAAAGCTATGTCAAACCCAGAGCTGCTGGACATGCTCCATGTAAAGAAATTCCAATCCGTCCGAGCTACACTCTCTAGGTACCTAAACCTTGTCACCACAATAAACAGAACATGCTGGAGGGATAGATTCCTGTCCCAGAGACTTCTCACACTCTGAAACAAACTGCCTATCTATATCAAATAAAGCTCCTCATTTGCACTCTTCAAGAAAAATCTTGATGATTGGATGGGAGATAGGAAATTCACCCTGGGGATCACTTCTGTGGCTCTGCTTGACAGGGACACAGGAAAGTAATTTTCTTGGGTGGCAAAAGCCAGGGTACCTTTTGGCAAGGCTTATTTAGGCCATAGGGCCAATTGCCTAGTACCTACCTATGAACCTATGAACCTATAGACTACTGGCAAGTCATTAAAGATTGAGGATAGAATATCATGACAGACATTTCAGTGTCATACCTCATACCCATCAGAAAACACATGCTAATGCAATTCTGGTGTCACAGACTGCTTGCAGGCCCATATATCTTGCAAATACAATGGATGCAGCAGTGACTTAGTAGCTCAGTTTGTTAAATGCCTTGCATGCAGTACATGCTGCCACCCACAGTCCTGGGTTCAAATCCAGAGCATTGCACTTCAATTACATTCTTGTGAATACAGCAAATAATGACTGAATCATGCAATTCCCACCAAAATGGGTTGCTGCTACTAAATTAACTACTGCCTATGTCAGCAAGTCAAAGGCCTACAGGTAGGGACACAATGCACATATCTGTATAGCCTACGTATATCTCGCCTACTACTCTCTGATTGACATTGTTACATAACAGATGTACCTTAACCACATGCCTTGACTGAAGTGTTATAGATACCATCAGCCTGGATCTGCTGTAATGACAGAGCTGACACTGCTCCCTCAGTGTCCCATACAGCTTGCTGTCCTCCAAAGTGTTCACACTCCCTACTATGAGTCCTAGGCAAAATGCAGCAGCTGCAAACTGCAACATATGCAGCTGTATGTTAAGCTACCTGCGCCAGACCTATCATACCTCATCACCCCCTAGAACAAGGGATCCACACAACACCTATAATTAAAGGGGTGGGGGCAAAGGTCAAGCAACAGGAACATGTGTCACAGTCTGCCCCTACAAACATTCAGATCTGATAGACCACCAGCTGCTGCAGCAGTATGCATAATCTGATGGGTATGACATCTGACAGTCACATGTCTCTTCCCCCTTACTGACCTCAACCTGCAATGTCTAAAACTGAACTGCCAGATAATCACAAAGTCATTTGACAATGGACTTACCTCATAAATCTCAACAGTGGACAGTATCTGTACCTACCCTTTGTGATCCTGTAATCCGCACACCTCATTAATTCCCATCTACAGACAAAGAAAGGGGCCAAGGCCTACAGGAAGGCTTTAAATATCACACTGTTGTGCAATGTCATTGACTAATGAAAGTGCTACACAGCTATTCTGGATGCAATTAGCAAGCCTGAGCCATGGAATGGTGTACAGGCAATCGCCTGTTATTGGGCATTACCTACAAAAGGCAAGCAGCTGCCTATAGAAAACAGCTCTGTAACTTGCTTTATTTATTTATTTAATATTTGTTTACCGGGAAAGTCCAACTTGGAACAAAGCCAGATTTGAGCGGAGGCCTAGGGGAAATGCTCCAGACACATGTCTTTGTAACATAGGAGGATACCAGAGCACCTGGAGGAAACACACACAAATGCAGGGAGGACATGCAGACTCCAAACAGAAGGCACCCCAGCTGAGATTCACACTGGAGAACCTCTTGATGGGGGGCCTAAACACTACGCTGCACTACTGGGGCATCCAAAACCTTAACAGACTGCGATTTCAGAAGCATTTTTCTTAAGGATTTGTGCACAAAAGGAATACATCACTCTACCAGGTATGTAATACAAGTCCCCATATAATGGGATGCAGATGGGAGGATGCAGTTATGGGGAATAGGGATTACAACAGTAGGCCAGTAGTAAATTTCTGGGAATGACATGTTGTTGATAATCTGCTGTCCAACAGTTACAGGCATGCCTCTCAACTGTGCCTGCTGTGACTTAAATCACAGCTCTGGCCTTCTCACTCCCTCCTACAACAGTCAGTTCCTGTACGAATGCTACTGGATTATGTGTTAGACATAGTGACAGTTAAGTAAGTGTCGACACAGCTGTCATATCACATGATGTACTCATTCATCTTCTCTCAGTCTGTGAATATCACTCAGGAATAGTTCAGACATTGTAAAGGTGTCCCTGATTGTCCCTGATGTACTCTAGCTAGGTCACTGTTTTGTCGACATTCATATCTCATCACTTGACAGCTATAGCTAGCATACCTGGCAACCCCCTACAGCAGGAATTCAAGTCATAGCCATTATTAGTGGGGAGACTCAGGTCCACCCTCAGTGACAGAGTGTACATACTGGTCATACAAAGGAAGGGTATGAATACAGTAACAGATATTACTGTAGCATAACTGTTTTTTCAGGGTTCTGGTGATTGACAGCCAGATTCTCTACATTCTGAGAACAACCAGCAATTATTATCCAACTGTTTGCCAGACATCCATATGCTTCTGGCAGAAGGACCACATATATCAGGCACGTGTACACATTCCACAAACATCTGTGTACTGGAGAAGTAGGATGCCTACGGGATGATACCCTACAGCACATTTCCATTGCTGTCTGTCATTGTGGCACATGGATGTTTCTGGACTGTCACCATATATTTGTAATAACACACACCTATTTTTCTGACAGTGACTGTATGACATGGTACTGGGACATTGCCCATAGGGGCCACACCACAGTAGATGGCATTGATGGGAGTGGAGACATACAGCACACTCCGTCATGGCACACAGGGACATAAACATTATTGCTACTATGTTACTAATAGCCACATACATACTGTGTTGCTAGACAGCAGGCTATGATGTGGGAGGTAGCAGTGGATAGTGCAGGCCAATTTGGGCGTGCATGGTCCGTACATATTGGACAGCAATGTATGTGTTCCTGTGATGTGTTCCCCTCTTCTTGTCTTTCAGAAAGGATGTATAGATGGAAGCTCTCTCCATTTTCAGCTTCTGAAAATAATGTTATCCTGGATGGCCTCAGACTGCATTACAACATTCTGCTGTCCAGGAGTCACCAGAATTGTGAACATTGTGCAGCACTGTTGGCTGACCTTATCACAGCAGTCAACCAGTAGGGCTACAGGACAGAAGCTACAAGGTGGTCTGACACTGTGCAAAAGATACGGTAAATGCTGCACAGCAAAGGCTGCTGCTGTGTCCAGAGTCTGTGCTGCCACCAGAGGAGGGCTTGCAGCAGAACAACCACACTTGACCACAGAGGAATTCCTGGCAAACCTGGGATCAACCACCATCTCCCAAGCATCCATTACTCTATTAATCATGGAGGTGGGTGC
Organism: Protopterus annectens; assembly: GCF_019279795.1. Classification (NCBI taxonomy): domain Eukaryota; kingdom Metazoa; phylum Chordata; order Ceratodontiformes; family Protopteridae; genus Protopterus; species Protopterus annectens. Next base: position 524,396,314 of record NC_056739.1, on the reverse strand, counting down.
CATAGCATCCACAGTAGAGAAGCATCCTGGTAAGCCTACTGTGTTCATAACTGTAATACTGTATCAGTTATTGTGGCTGCCTCTGCATACCAGTACATGGATGTCAGGTCAAGCTGCATGGGGGGGGGGGTTAGCGTACACTTGTGCATTCATACTCAGAATGTCAGCAATGTAGGCAGTATCACAGTACCTACTGTACATGTTGAAATATGCACGGATTATTCTGTAACAATGCCACACTTGGAATTACTGACAATACCTGTCCCTTACATTTCCATAGGTATGTCAGGTGTGTCCGGAGTCCAACGTTCTGTACCCGGTGAGTGTGATATTGTTTTTTTATGGATCATATATACCCTAAGAATGTTAAGAGCTGCCATTTTGCTGTAGACACAACTGATATGCTTAGCCAGAGTACAATACTTGTATGTTCAATTTTGGAGGGATTATCTGATGTGTATTGAATCAGTAATCACAATAATGTATTTGCAGGAGCAGTAACATATTTGCACTTATTTTTGTGAAGGTCAATGCAGTCTGCTATACAAGGGGAATGATTATGCTCAAGATGGGTGCACTGTGTTTTAGGTGTAGGACTATCACATACACTGACATATTGCATATCCCACAGGTGTATAGTACTGGCAACATTAACCAGATGTAGCTGCAGTGGATATTATTAAGGACCTGTCTTGTCTGTGTATGTTGTAGTCTGCTTCGGTGTTGTGCGTGGGATCAGAAATAAGATGTGGTATGTGTAATGCAGTTGTGGCTCCTCACCTGCATATGTGTGTGTGTGTGTTTGTATGTGCGTGTGTGTGTGTGTGGGTGTGTGTGTGTGTGTGTGTGTGTGTGTGTGTGTGTGTGTGTGTGTGTGTTTGTGTACGTGTGTGCGTGTGTGTGTGTGTGTGTGTGTGTGTGTGTGTTTTTGTGTGTGTGTGTGTGTGTGTGTGTGTGTGTGTGAATCATCATACATAATAGTGCAGGTAGTAATGTACTTACTTTGTCTCCCTTCTCACAGGTAACCATGGGGGTTGGAATGTGCCCCCATCACAACCTGATGTCAGTGTCTCATTAGACTCTGATGATGATGGTGGCCAAAGTGAGGCACAGGTTGGGATGTTGAGGGCTGAATCTGTCCCATGGGTTGACATCCCACTTCCTCTCCCATTGTCTCAGCACACATTCAGTATGCCCAAACATACCCAGACCCCTGCAGCCACAGATATTGGACAATCAGAGTGTGGCATCAATGGCATCACTGGGTGTAGACACTAGCCATAGTAAGAGAGCTGACAAAGTCCCACACAGGCAGATTGACAGGGGTGCTCAATGGAGGACTGCTGCCCATCCACCACCTGTCACAGGTGTCACATCAGGGTCACTCGATGTATGTTTCAGTCCATCATGAAGGCATAGGGATGTTCTGAATGCAACACCAGTCAGATGCTCAGGATCATGGATGCATCATTGTCTGACATCCATGACTCCCTCCACCTCATTGGTGACACTATGCATCATTTCACTGATGTAGTGGATAGAAGGTGGGGTGAGACATTGTCAGTCCTTGACAGCACATTATCTGTGCTAGAACATGCGATGGGAGTAGGGCATCAAACACTTGACTGTAGGCCAGTAGCAGCATCTGCTGAGACTCCATGTGGCCATGCTCATTCATGCTCCCATAGTGGCAGTACCTCCAGCACTACAGAAGGGAGGGTGCAGCCCACACAGTGATGTGGCAGGCCATAGGCACATGATCCTGGGTGGTCACATGATGGACACATGCCCAGCAGACAACAGTCACCATCAGCAACTAGTACTGCATCTGACCCTGGGCATGGTGGTGCCAGTGCCACTCCTGGCAGAGCCAGTTCCTGTGTTCATGGCCAGAGACGGTGAACTGTCCATTCTGACATGTACAGTCTACAACTGTCCAACACTCCTATGTGTAGAGCTAGCACATGACTTGACTGTGTATGTGCACACACTCAAACATCACAGTCAGATGCAAATCACTAGCAGACACACACAGCACCTCTCCATGGCCCAGCTGACCAGCACCCCTTCCTGACTCACACACATACAATGTCAACTGTCTGGCACAGCCCAGGCCTCTGGCACCCTCACATCAAACCCTGTGCATGTGATGATACCTGTGTCAATCCCTGCCATCCATGCCATCAATGCAGGAACATGCAGATATGTGTATGATGCACAGGGTGACTATATTACATTACATGAAGTGTTGTGGTGTGATAATGTTAAGACATGACAGCTGCTGTGTACTGGCGTGTGTCATGAGTACACATCAAAGTGTTTGTATCTTTATTGCATGATGTTAGATTGGTGGTAGTGTTGCAGACTGAATGGTGTATCTCACAACTGTGTATGTTTCTGTTCCAGGGGTTGGAGTGGCTATGGTGTGGAGACATGGAGGCAATACAGCTGCTCAGGATGGCATGGCAGCACAGCAGAAATATGACATCAGCAAGGTACAGTTGGAGATGTGCATGGCTACCTAGGTGCATATGTGTAGAACAGAGTGCCAGGGACAATGTGGGTGGACAGCGTATACCTGCATGCATACCCTGTGACAAGGCATGCTACCCTTGATACGTGTCACCTAGGTGATATGTACCTACAAATGTAGGTGGTGGTGGATAGTCTTTATGCTTAGGTAGATGTGGGCTATTTAGGGCCAGCAGCTACTCACGGGGCCTTAAAATGTATAATTGATGCACACAGATAGGCACACTGCTGCAAGGGGATATATTTACACACAGACACACATTCACACTCACAGAATTTCCCTTATTGAGAGTAGAACTCCTACCTAACCCTTACCTATCTACTAGTAAACACTATAGCACTAAGTACTTATTGCATGCTCCACACAGATTATCTGTTTTGAGAGTATCTTCCAATGCTGTTAAGGTGGATGACATCAGCAACTGTTTACAGAGAAGCTAATGTGTGGAGGACGCTTGTCCCAGGGCCATACAATGATTGACCATAGCACAGACATAGGCCTGATGGGCATGTCTGTACCTTTGTATGAGAAATATTTACACACACACACACACACACACACACACACACACACACACACACACACACACACACACACACAAACAGTGGGTGATGTAAGATTAGAATACCTACCTACCAGTACACACTACAGCTCACAGTACTAATTGCATTTGCCACCGGTTACACCTGGTGTACACATGGTCGCAGTTACAGTACTTGTGAGTTACCCAAAGTGGCATTGTATTACACAGCCTGTGTGGCCTGCAGAATGAATCTGCTTTATGCTGTTATTGTATCTAGTGTTGCAGCAGTGGGATACCTGTTAATACCCTTGCTATGTGTGTACAGGTACCAGTATCACCATTACTGGCTGGTTGCAGTTTGCTAGGTGGGCAACTGGCTAGTGACAATATGGCCTGTCCAAGTCATGCATTGTAGCCGTTGCACATTACACCACCTGCTCACCATTGTCTGTCTACAATGTGACATTCCATAGGCACAGTGTTCTGTGGTTGTGTGGATTGTGGCATTATGTGGCTGTAGTCCTTTACCATCACACAACAATTGTGTGCGTAGGTGCAGTTAACCCTAGCATTCTGCATGTAGGTGTGCAGTGCATCCCCACACACGCACATATATACGTGCTCGTGTGTGTGTGTGTATAATATATATATATATATATATATATATATATATATATATATATATATAGATATAGATATATATCACAGGGATGTCAACGTAGACATAGTTGTGTGTGTGGGTTATGTAACTGTGCTATATAGATTGATGTGGAGGTTGTACATCACTCTAAACCTTTATGTAACTCTATATATATATATATATATATATATAGATATATATAGATATATATACATACACATATATATATTTGAACATACTGATAGATAAAGGTAATCATGTCTGAGGGGGGATAGGGAGAGACAGATGCATATACATAGCTGTCTGTATGTAGACAGATATTTTCACATCTCAGTACTTTAGGCAGATGAGGTGTCAGACATGGGCTGAAATTATCTAGGTGTAGAAGCATCCTCAGTGTGACTGTCAGTACTTTCAAGGTGGCTCCAGGCCACACCTACCTGTACTTCAGCCAGGGTTTTGTGTGCTACAGCCTCTTGGCTGTTGCACCTGATTCAACACTCCAGCACCTCTCTGATAATTTGTCCAATGGATTCCCCAGCTGTGTGCTGAACGTAATATATGATTCATACCTAACAACTGTACAGATTGTAATAGACTCTACAGGGTTTTGCATCATATATATGGCATGTGTTACATAGCATTGTGATTTTCTGGTACATCGGTGGTAAATCATTAGAGATTGCTTTTAGGAACTGATGACAGACATTTGAGTTACTGACGCCATACACACCAAGGAACCCATGCTACTGCAAAACCTGTTATTCTGTGCACTTTCTACATCTGTCGGGCCACTAGTTAATCCTTCTCCTTATATTTGGGTTTTTTTCCAACTCCTATACCATGGCTTTGTCCATATTACTTGCTCGAAATAGTTGTAGGTATGCTGTGACTGGGGTACATGATGTAACACCCCACACAGGGTTACAGTCTTCATATCTCTGCCTGTACATCTTTTGCAAGATGTCCATTGTTCTGCCCCATATGTCTGCTCTGCTCCTCAGACAGTTGTGTTTTTCTGGTAATATATTACTAAATGGTGCCCACTGAATTGTTGTAAGTACTGATACTGTTGCATGATGGCATCTACATCCTGCTGCTACTCTAACTTGTTACAACCTGCTGTTATACTAGCCACCTTCTGTATTACTCAGAGCATGTATAATGTCTGTAGGTGTGACCCCCTGTCCTTCCACTGTCTCTGGCTTTATCCAGCTTTCTTGCAGTAATAGATTGTGACATATTGACAGTTTGTGGGAGTCCTGCCATTGGAGTACCTCACATGCAAAAGTTTTGGTGCAGCCAGCTTCAAACCATGAGCACCATCAACCATCCTAGCATACTTAGCTTACTGAGCCACACCAGCCACCAGAAGGTGATGTTTAATTCCTGATACTATCAACAGCAGACAGACATTCACTTTGACCCCTGCATATTGTGGAAATAGAAAACGTAGCAAGGTTGTTTGGGACAGCCTGGGATTCTGTTGCTATATCTTTGCAAACATACTATTCCTGCAGCTGTATGGGAACACTGCTGTGTTGAGAATAGTGGACTCGAGCATGACAGTCATCAGTTTCTTCTATGACCCCACTGTTTAGCATTTGCCTCACATACTGCAGTGGATTTTGCTGCCTTGTGGCCTAATGCATATTTTGGGGCAGTCAGTATTGGACAGAGTATCCGTTGTCCCACATAGCTGTTAGTTCTCTGCAAGTAGCCCGGTAGCCCACTCTATTCTCTGGTATACATGCTGCAGGTCCATACATATGCTACAATAGTGTAGTACCCCATACATTTGTTGTAAAGGAGAGAGACTTACCTTGTGAATGCAGCAGTTGAGATGACAGTGCTTCAGGGCTGACTCTGTCTGATGCATGCAGTACACAGCCAATACATGGTATGTTACAGATCGTGTGGTGTTGCTGGCATCCTTTTTACTATGTATGTGTGTCGGAATAAGGTGTCAATCTCTAGGACCTTGTCAGTGCATGTGCCATGCATTGCCTCTTTGCCAAGGCCAGGACATACTGGGCATGGCTACATCTGCCTACAGAGACAGCCTCATGGTGTTCCTCCTCTGAGTCCCCCCGTGGGTGTGACTGTAGGGACCTTGGCACTGGTGGGGGGCTGTGTGCCCCTTCCCTGTGATTATCCTGATGCAGCTGTTTCCACAGGATCATATTGTGTAGCATGTCACATACTGTGAACATGTGTGCACATGTGCCTAGAGAGTATTGCAGGGCTCTACCAGATATATCAAGGCACTGGAACCATGACTTGAGCAGCCGAAACACACACTCAGTGATGTTCCTAGTTTGTGCGTGTACCTCATTATGGCATTCCTCAGTAGGTGTGTGTGCAGTTCTGATGAGTGTCATCATCCAGGGTTCCAGTGCGTAGCCAGCATCCCCAGTAGATGGCCATATGGGATGTACCCCCTGGCAAACATCTGGTACAGCTGTGCTGCATGCCAGATATGGGAGTTGTGATAACTGCCAGGGCTGCCAGCACATACATTCATGATAATGCCCTGGGCATTGCACATGACCTGGCTCTTTTTGGAGTGATACTGCTTTCAGTTGACGTAGAGTCTTCCCTCCTCACTGGGTGGTGCTTTGATGTGTATATGATTGCAGTCTATGGCGCCCATTACCTCAGGGGAGTATGCCACATGGTAGAAGAGATGCATACTGCTGGCCCTCTCTTCAGGGGTGCAGGGTAAATAAATGTGTTCACTGACATGTGTTTGTATGACAGCCAGGAACTGGTGGAGTACCCTGGATGCAGGTGCCTGTGAGACCCCCATCATGTCCTCAGTTGATCTTTGAAAAGTACCTGTAGCTAGTATGCTAAGGAATACTCATACCTTTGTTTCCACTGGGATGTCTTCTATTCTGTTGGCTCTGGGTCTGAATTGAGTGTGGCAAAACTCAGTGAGTTCTTGTAGTATGTTCCTGTCCCTCCTGTAGCGCATAAACCACCTTCCAGCTCATGTAGCTCCTGGAAGGTTACTCTGGGCCTGAACACTCTTCTCCTTCTCAGTCTAGGCCTATTGTCAGCAGCAGCATCAGCACTGACCTCAGCCTCTAGCACACACAGATGTAGCAGAGCAGCAGCAGCCCCTAGCATTATGTCAGTTAAAATTCCCAAGTCTGTACTCCAATGGTGCAGAGTATGGGAGAAAATCAGATTGTATGGTGTATGCATACTTTATAGTGCTCTGCTGCAGATGCAGCCTGTGTAATTGGCTAACTATGATGAATTCCACCTGCCATGTATATCATTAAGAGGTTTGAATGTTCCAGTGTAAGTGGAACAGGGCTTACCAGTAATTTATACATGATTGGCTTTCCCAGGCTATTTCCTTTTTTTTTTAAATGCCTTCCTTTGGAAGCACTGCGGCTTGGCATGCAAACCAGCACTGCTAGTATAAATACTGTTTTGCAGTCTGGACACACCCCCATACACAGGCATGCTCAACAAGGCTTAAACCAGCTAAAACATTAACCCCACAGCTCAACAAAACATAGCAGCACTGGACACACCCCCTGCTTAGTTGAGCAACATGACACACAAATGGGCTCCTTTGAGCTCCAATCTGCTTAAAAATATTGTGACACACCCACTGTTGATGTTAGCTAGTTCTTCTTTGGACAACAACATGGTTCTGAGTCCACATAGATTTTATCTGTGGATACAGTAGCACATTTTTGCTATTCAGTAACCCCAGCTCATTTATATACAGATCCGTGCACACAGCGTGGATACTTTACTTTTCTAGGTCCTGCCTCCTTAGCAACCACTGAAATCTACCATTGCACATACTACATGCTGGGACCTATAGTGCATTATTCTCACATATTTCTTATTTTTAGTTTTTAAAATTTTTAATATATATATTTTTTTGCATAATGGCATGTTTCCGCACTGCTATATGCTGTGCAAAAATAATATGGGTATTAAAAAAAAACATTATTTCAGATTATTTTTCATTACTTTTTGGACATACATGGCATAATTGTGCACAACACCTGTGCCTACTATGTAATATCTGACCTTCTACAGACCCTGTTCAATTTTTACTTTCTTGTACACAAAAATTTTCTGTGTGCACTTCGGACACCAGCACGGGGTCTGCAGGACTGCCTATCTGCCTGCTGGATCACTCCAGCACCTTCATTTGCATACAATTCACCTGCTTATGAGATAATTTGCATGCCATGGACACATCTGTGTCCACACAGTCATGCATGCCCCTCTGCTCTGTTTACTGGATCCATGTAAGCTCTGTGCCACGCTGCCTACATGGAAAATCACTTCGTGTAGGCTTTATTGAATTCCCCCCAAGTTTTGAAAAACCTCTAAATTATCACACATTTACTTATCTCCAAACAGTAATAAAATAGAGCATTAATCAATTTATGTCAGGGCACTCACCTTAATTACAGTTTAATCACTCAGAAAGAAACTATTGTAATAGTCCTACACTGACTGAAAATACTTACCCTTCAAAATGCAGGAAAAAAAATGGCAATAAAGGGTAAAAAGAATTTAAAAGAAAAATTTATTTCCAAGAGTGCTATTTTTTTATAAGAGTGCAGTTAAACAGGGTTTCTAGCAACATCAAAACAAAATACACGCTGAAGTTCTGATTGCTAAAAGAGGAGATGAAATACTCCCTGTTTCCTGTGTGTTAAAGCAGGGCATCAAAGCCACAGCCCCTTCAAATTGCAGCAAAAAAATAAGAATAAAAAGAAAAAAAAGAAGTAGTTTCCAAGCTTGTCTCACTATTCTTTCAAATTTGCTTTGATTCTGCTGTCCATTACATCCTCCTCCTTCTTGTAATTCAAAGTCTTGCACATTATTACTGTAATCTGTAGATTAAACAACAAACCTCTGTGGTTGAAGGCCTCATGACAGAAACGCAAGTTACATTTTAAGAGAACACAAGTATTCTAGCTTATTGGTTTTAAATGCACACTGATCCTTTAATTATTTCTAAAGGTCTTTATTAATGCATTCAGACTGGGGGGAAAAAGCAATTTCAGATGTTTGGTCAGTATGTGGAATAGTGGAATGAAAAGTGCAGGACATTAATGGAAAAGTAAGTTAGGTTGACAGTCATCTTGACCCATGCTTGCACATTTTAGATCCCTATAGAAACATGCCAGATACTTAGCCAGTTTTGAATGTTAATTATTTTCTTTCTTTCTTTCTTTCTGAGTGTGGGACACATGTATAGTCAGCTTCAATATGTCTGTCTGCATATCCTTTTGGTTTGAGTGTCTCAGACCATTTACATCTACATGTGCCATTCCAATATCATATTTGTACTGCTGCCGGTATTTGTAAGGCCATTGTGTCATCATAAATCCTGGTACTGGGAAGGCAGTTGTCACCTCTTTGTCTATCCTAGTGAGTATAGTTAGTGTTCCTGATGATAGGGCCAACACTTCCTAGGAAAATTCTACTTGGGTCACAGACTTAGTGACAGTGTAAGGTTTGCAGTCCACTGCCAGATGACTTACTGATGTGTGAGATCATAGTAGAGGCATGGCCGTGGACTGCTGCTAAGAGACTGTTATCCAGATTGTTGGAGGCTTGTATTTTTATTTATTTATCTATGGCCTCAGCATTTGTACATTTAGTGTTATCTTATCAAACTATGGGTGAGTTTGTGTTCCTCACTGACTGTTAGTTTAAGACAGAGGGTGGCTTCTAAATTTATGTCACACTGGAGCAGTACTAATTGGTTATCCCTGAGGATTTGTCAGTTATCTTGTATCAGAATACTAAGTTAAATAAGGCTGGCAATAGAATGCATAGAAGTAGACTGAAGGGAAGATCATGCCTGCTCAACCTGGTCGACTTTTTTGACTCAGTAACTACAGCTGTGGAAGGTGGTTCATACAGCCTACCTTCATCTGGCCAAGGCCTTTGATATCATTCCCGACTAAGGAATCATAGAAAAACTCACTAAGCTAGGCATCAACCCCTATATCACTAGGTGGGTTGCAAACTGGCTCACAGCAGAACCCACAGTGTGAAAGTAACTGTCTCCAAGTCAGACTGCTGTCCAGTCATGAGTGGAGTCCCACAGAGTTCGGTCCTGAGTCCTCTCCTGTTTGGTATCTACTTCTCTGAAGTCCAGGCCAACACAAAGGGACTCTGGCTGACAAAGTTCACAGATGATTGCAAGTTGGGAGCTATTATTAACTCCCCAAGTGATGTTGACATCCTACAGAAAGGCCTCACTGAGACCAGTGACTCGTATCAGAACCATGGCCTTAATCTCAATGCCAAAAAATGTGTCGTCATCCCCTTTTGGAAAAACCCGGTTCCCATGAATTGCCATATTGATGGTAGTCCACTGAACACAGAAGGCATTATACGAGATCTGGGAACACAGGTTGACAGCAACCTCTCTTTTGACCACCACATCGTCACTGTGGTCAGAAAGTCCTTCTATGTGGCACATCTCATTACTAAGGGTTTTGCATCCAGGAAGAAAGAGGTTATTGTCTCCCTCTACTCTTCCCTCATTAGGCCAATCATCGAGTACAATGCCCTATTTGGTATGTACCTCACTAGACACCTGCAACAACTGGAGAGGTTGCAAAAATACCTCTCTAAGAGGATCCTAGGCCATAAACACTTGTCCTGCATGGGCAGACTCAAAAAATTTAAACTATTCTCTGTCTCATATCGCCTACTCAGAGGCGATCTCTGCTTGACTCACAAAGCCATGTCTGACCCAGCTCTGTTAGAAATGCTACAGATAAAGAAATCCCAATCCCTCCACACACTGCTCCAGAGACCTCAACCTCATTACTACAATCAACAGAACATGCTGGAGGGGGAGGTTCATAACCCAGAGACTGCCCATACTATGGAATAGACATCCCATACATGTCAAGCAGAGCACCTCACTGGCCCTCTTCAAGAGAAATCCTGATGAATGGATGGGAAATAGAAAATCCATCCCGGGATCACTCCAGTGGCTCTGTTTGACAGAGGCACTGGGAACTAAGGTCGGGTGACACGATGCCAGGGTAATCCTATGGGTAGGCCTGTAAAAGCTCCAGGGCCATTAGCCTAGTACACACCTATGAGCCTATGAAGCTATGTTTGCCAAGTGGATTGAACTACTGATGGTAGGATTGGTATATTTAAAAAATTAAGTTAGTAGACACAAAAGATATGATAGGTGGATAAATGTTTTAGCTGAGGGATATACTAGGTGAGGCAAATATGTGCCGATGCTGATGCAAAAACTACTTGAACCCACAAGGAAGAAATTAACATGAGGACAATATGACTAAAGTTAGACAAAGCCCACAGATTCTGTGTAATAATGATGACAGTATGTGGGCTGAAGAGGTAGCATAAAGTTAATGCTGTAAGATCTGAGTGAAGTACACAACTAAGCATTAGGGAGAAAAAGCATAGTTAAGGAAGTAAGGGAACAATGTAAAATTTCTGTATAATAGCAATAAGTTGAAGACTGAGTACATAGGAAAAGTTACAAACAGAATACTGTAGACCAGCAGGCTCATACACCACCAGTAGCATAAATGGAGTCTAGCACGGAAGCCACACAACTTGCTGTTCAAGCCTCGATGACTAACAATAAAATGAAGAATGATTGGCTTGGATGCCACAAAACAAACACTTCAAAGATTCATTAGGCTTGGTTGCTATGCAGTGATTCCTCCTAGGATGCCATAAAAGACATATTCAAAGAATCATTTGGCTCAGCTACCAAATAATGATTGCTTTGCAAATTTATCAGATTGCGGTTTAGTGAAATATAATTACTGTCAGTAAGTGGTCTAAGTACAATTAGAATAGTAAAATATCAATAAATGTTTATGATGACTCATATGGTGTGGAAGCAGAAGAAACACAACAATTTGAACAACTAACCTGCAGGTAACAAAACAAATTATATCAAATAGCAGCCATACTCAAGGCTCTACAGCTGAGCTGGGAGCAACATGGGATTTGTATAAGGAAGAGCAGTGGCTCATAACTTAGTGAAGCTCAGAGCAAATTTGCAGTATGGGTGATACTCTCTGATAACTGCACAAACTAGGTGAGAGACTAAGATGAGTTTAAGGAACATTAGATAACATTTTAAAACATATGTGGTGCGCACCTTTCCCCATTGCTATGCATAGTGCAGACAGGTCACATCCCTTTAGAGCTATTGGTGTAGTTGCAGGGAACACACACACACACACACACACATGTATATATATATATATATATATATATATATATATATATATATATATATATATATATATATATATATATAAAACAGTAGGTATATAAGGGAGGCATTAAAATTGTCAGCTTTCTTTAAAGTTAACATTTGTTTTGTTGACGCACTACAATCTGCAGAACAAATGGTTGACAATTATGCAAGATCACTAGTTTTCTGGGGCTAGGGATTATGCTCTTTTTCATGTATTGCAACATGTTGGGAGTTAAACTACATCAGTAGCATTAGGTGTGGGGAAAAATACTGTTCCACATTGTATCATATGCCTTTATGGACTTCGCGGTCATTAGTATTACTACTACAGATGGAAAGGAGATAGTGGTCCAAGTGGAGAGATGGATTTCAATGGATAAATCAGAAAGAAAAGGAGAGTAGAATTGCTGGAACGAAATTCATCCTCAAGTCTTTGTGAGCACCTTTTTGTAGTAGACCCTGTTTTCATACAATCTTACCAAGATGACACTAATATATAGACTGTGTTTTTATGGTTTACACTGAAAACCTTGGAACTGCGTCAGTTGACCGGTATGTGGTCAACTTGCAGTTTCCAAGTCAGCAGAATGTCAAATCCAAATCGATTGACTACACTACAATGAACAGATAGTGTAATTCGAGCATTTGGGGTCAACACTGTGCATTGGGATTGCGGTTCAGTGAGGAACAGGGAATTAGCCCTCTTCCTCACTAGTGCGATCTCGGAGTTGGTATATTTAATGTGCAGGGGGTGTGGGAGTTGCAGGAGGTATAGCCCCCCTGCAAAATAGTAGAATTAATGCACTATTGACTGTACAGTTTAATGGTATGCTAATGCGCATAGCAGGAGGTGAGTGATGTCATCTCCTGCTATGTCGAATACATTGAACTACTGTTGTCGATATATGCATTTTCGCTTAGGTTTACTTTTTGGCATTCCAAATTCAGCATTTCAGGTCAACAGTTTAAATGGTCAACCAAAGCAGAGTCAAAATGCCAATAGTAAACCATTTTTTACAGCATATAGCATATAAAAAGATAAGTTAAAAAAATAAAAAAGACAGCTGGGTGTAAAAGTCACAAGATAAAAATGTGTCCCATCATGGTGTACACACTGGTGCCAGGACTGGACAAAATGGCAGTGTAGAATCTTCAAGATACAGAAACATCCCTACAATGCATACCCCTGTTGTAGAAGGAAGTAGTAGCCCACAAAATCACAAGAACTTACAGGTCAAAAAAGAGCCATAAAGATGATAGAGTAGACACCTAGGCATAAGGAGGAAATTATGTATCGTTACTGTTAGGCAAGAAGCCTGGAATGTTCAGATAGATATTCAGAAAGATTATCCAACTGTGATATATAGAGAATCTTATTTATTTATTTAGTTAGATAACATGTTTTGACTGGGGAAGTCCGGCTGGGCACAGAGGCCCCTTTTCAGTGGAGGCCCAGGAAGAAAACCTCCAGTACATGCAGTATAATCAAAATATTTCAAGTTATATAATATCAGCAATATCAAGAAAATACAATTAAACTAAATTTTACAATGTCTAAATAGATAAGATAGTAACTCTACATACAGTAGCAAGGTTTCTTATACTAATTGTATGTTCATGATTAAATAAATAACTATGCAGTAGGACAGATGTCACAATACACAGTACTGAGTTATTTACATAGGGTGGACAGCAAAAGGTTGATTTAATTTTGAGATATAAATGAAATAAGTGGTAAAAGGGTTAAAACAGGCAAAGGTAAAGGGTGAGGTGGTTGAAGACAGACTGATAGTTGGTAAAAGAGTGCAGGAAAGCAGAGGTACAGTGGAAGAGGATGAAGAAAGTGAAGATGTTATACTTATTCTGAAGATGTACAGCACCAGGATGGTGAGAGGTGTTCTTTTAAATGTGTTTTAAATGTTCATTAGCTATCAAGAAGCCTGACACCATGTGGGAGGGCATTCCAGAGGGTAGCTACACAGTTTGAGTATAAAGAGCTTACTGATCCATTTGGGCTTTAGTGATGGAGAGGAGGAGTTTGTCTTTAGCTTTGGTAGGGTGGTAGTGCTGAAGTACGCATTTTAGTGCTGGGTACTTAGCAGGGTAGTATATAACAGCATGAGATAGTAGTAACTGACTATAGTCAAGATGATGTGGGAGTTCAGTTCAATTTAGTTGTATAATGGCAGAACAGTTATGAGTTCCAAAGGGGTGATTTATTGCAGCATTGTTCCAACTTTGTTTGTGTGCAAGTTTGTAGGTTGATAAACAGCGGGGAGGCATGCAGTAAGGTTGGTAGGAAGTAAACTTTAGCTATGGCTTCTCTAGTTCTGTATGTTAGTTAGGGTTTTGTTCTATATAAGTGGCCAAGCTTTTGGTGGGTCTTTTAAATAAGAGTTTGAAAATGTAGGTTAAATTTCATGTTGTCATCAATAGTGACTCCTTAGAGTTTGGTGTTAGGGACCCACTCAATCAGTGTGCTATTTGATGAAGTGATTTTAATGATAGTTTTGCTTTGAGAAAATGTTTTAGGAGTGAAAAGTAGTAGTTTTCCTTTTTGGTGTTAAGTAGGAGTTTTGAGTTGTCTAGCCATGATTGTATAGATGTAAATGATTCTTGAGTAATTCCTTGAGGTTTTCATAAGTTAGAGGCTGTGTAGATGAGTGTAGTCATCTGCATATTGTTCAAGAGTGGCGTGTGGAAGCAGTGTGTAAATCATTTATAAATATGTTAAACAGGAGGGCTCCAAGAACGAAACCTTGCGGCACTCCTGCAGTAATGGGTAGAAACGATGATTAGTCTTCCTGGTGTTTGACTGCTTGGACTCTGTTAGGTAGCTATTAAACCATATGTGTGGGGTGGGGGGGCACCTAATGAGGAGAGTGTTAATAATATTTTATGGTGAGAGACAGTTCTGAATGCTTTGAACAGGTCAAAGAATAAGGACAGTGTTAGATTTCCAGAAGTTCTGATTTTATTAATGGTATCAGCAAAGTAAAGTAGGGCAGTAATGGTACTATGATTTGGACAGAAGCTATCTTGTGTGTTAGAGAAGATTGTTTATCATTAGGTATTGCAGTAGTTGGAATCATCACATACATCCACATGAGGGTTTCACTTCAGTATCTCGAAATACTGAAACACCGAAGTTCTAATGGCCGAGACCATAATGCCGAAGTTTCAGTGTTTTGAAATAGTGAAGTGGTCCATAAAAAAATAAATATACAATACAGACAACATTTATGCAGGGGGGGCAAGCCCCCTGCACCCCCCACCCCCTACTTAAATATACCAACTCCGAGATCACGCTACAGTGGAGGAAAGGGAAAAATCCTGTTCCGTGCCATATGTGGAAGCGCAGAACGGGAGATTTGCCATGTCCCCACTATTGTGCAATCACGGGGATGGTATATTTAAGTGAGGGGGTGCGGAGGGGCTTGCCCCCATGCAGAAACAATAGTTTTATTTATTTAATTTTTTCTTAATGCCACTTCAGTAATTCAAAATACTGAAACTTTGGCGTTATGGTCTCAGCCATTAGAAATTGAGTGTTTCAGTATTTTGAGATACTGAAGTGAAACCCCACATGTGTCCTATTGTGAATCAGCCTATTATACATATATCCCAGAATCGAGATGTCTCTTAAATTGTGGCTGCTCTTTAAGCTCACTTGCCCTGCCTTCTACCTATCCTATCATTAACTTTCTTTGCTATAAATATATTTTTTTATAGTTATAAGCCCTCATCTCCATTTAATTCCCTTATCCAAGTCCTCCAATACTAACCTGCTATGTAGTTTAAGTCCAACCCTAATTCAGAAAAATTTACTATGTCCTAAAGGTATTAGGGCCCTTACCTTCAATGCCTAGGTATGCCAGAGTTATATACCCTACTGATTTACCTGTTATGCTCAACTGGGCATTGATACACTTTCCTGCTTCTATAATATGTTTTAGTTCACTGGTGTGCCTTCAGATTAACAAGACATCAAGAAGGTGATTCTTAGAAACAGGATTTTCTTCAACATTATTAGAAGGGTCCAATTCTGAATCTCAAAATACTGAAATATTGAATTTCGGTATTTCAAGACCAAAATACTAAACAGCCAAAAACACGAAAATACAAAATACTGACAACACAAAATAATGAAAAGAAAAAAAAAAACAAAATACAACTAAACATCCAACCCTCCCCAAAACATAAGTAGAAAACCCAACCGAAATAACACTAACACACATTTTTGCAGGGAGGCAAGCCCCCCTGCACCCCCCCACACCCCTGCTACATATGTGTACCAACTCCGAGGTTGCACTAACACACACACATAAAAAAAAAACTCCTTCTTACTTGCCCTACCCCAACCTACTCCTACAACTCTCCCAAAAAATAAAAATTAATAAATTCCTACCCAAAACTCTAAAAAAAGTAAACATCTACCTGAATCTCGGCAAACAGGTACACATCAGCCACCTAGTACAAATCCCAGACCAAACTACACCTTACAGAGACAGTACACTAAAAAACACACACTGCACCACAAATACCACTGATTCAATAAATGCAAATTTGTTAAAGTGCAGTTTCGAATAACTGTACTTTCGACATTCTGGTCTCGAAATATTGAAATTCAGCATTTCAGTATTTCGAGATTCAGAAGTGGACCTTTTAGAAGTGGTTGTCCTTTCCCAAACATTGTGAAATATTTCATCCACTTCTATAAATGAGCTATGGCTTTCCAAACTGGTCCTTTGTCTGTAATAACAAAAGGGGAAAACTGTAATATTGCCGTGCCTATAAGGCTCAACTGATCACTGCACTACATATATATAAATGCACACAAGTTGCAAAAGAATCTCAAGTCTGGGTAATTCTTTAAGACTTATGGCATTGAGTAGGGTCACCCCTAAGTCAGTTTTATGAATTACACTTTACTAGGTTGTGATGTTCAGCAGACAGATTTTGCCAAAACAAATAGCATACAATATCACTATACATCAACAAAGTCTGAAGCCACTTTGCAAAAACCATGGCAGCAGAGGTGCAGTCCTCCCTGGCTTCATGAAGGCTTGTTATGCATGTTTTCTCAATCTGATACATACTGGATTCTTCTAAAATGACACTATTTGCATAGACAGTTAATTATTATACCTTTGAATCTAGGCATCATTCTCGGTGGTGGCAAAATATCCCTCAAGACAGTATTGTTCCTGCCTTGGATACATTCATGAGGATTAATCATGTCCTTCTCGGTAGATAACCTGAGATCATTAACCCCACTTTGAAAACTAAAAGGTTGTAGTCATTTTGCCTGAATAAACTTTTTTTTTTACTTTATTTTATTTTATATATTTGTTAACCAGGCAATTCCTCTGGTCAAAAAGTTTTTTTTCCCCGGGCACTCTAGAAGCAGTGTTTGGTGAAGTGACTTGGACTTGGTCAGCATCACACAGTGTACAAATGAAGATGGAAGGAATCAAACTCTGTTCCCTTTGGATATAATAAGTACCTTATTAACAGTCCAGAGCCTTAATCCAATAGGTTAACTGCAAGAAGAGGATCTAAGACCCTTGTTATATCCCATATCTTACCCATTACCCTTTTCTTCTCCAGCATGAGTAAAGTCACATATTACTAAAAGATTACTGTTTTTTTATCCAGCCATAGTGCTACCTTTGTATTGTTTTCCTGAACTACTATATCTGGTTTTCACACATCTATATTTTGAACTGTTGGTAATGGGATGTCTCATTTAATATAAATTTCATCATGTTTTACAATGCTTTGTGGTTCATGTTTCCAGTAATTCTCAACTAGTTCAATATTGTAATATTTGCACAATTCCCAATGCAATAGCCTTGCAACACTATTGTACCATTTAGGATACAGGGCCTCTGCCGTTAGCGTATTACTGTCAGCAGCAAGATGTGTGATTGCTTCCAATTCATTTTACAAAATCTGCATTTGTTTGTTTATCCCACATGTTCAATGGACTTTGCAAACCAATGTATATGCAGTCCACCCATACCTCTCAACTGTCCAGATTTTTGCAGAATGTCCAGATTTTTACCTCTTATTTTTGGTCTGTTCCTCATAAAATTTGTTTTTTTTTCAGGCAAATCAAAGAGAATTGAAATCATTAAATAATAATAAATAGTGACACATGAATATAATTTTAAGACTTCACACCCTTCAGAAAATATATAATAATAGAAAATCTGTCATTCTAGCAACTTTCTAAATTTATAGGAGCAATATTTTTTTAAATATGTCCCTATTTTTAAGCCTTTGTCCCTTCAATTATTTCTGGCTTTGTCCAGATTTTAAACACTGTGAGGTTGAGATGAGTCCACAATCCTGGACCAACATTTTCTATCCATCTTTTGGTTTCATTTTGCATCTTCTTAAGCATTCCTGCATCAAATTCTCACTGACATGAGGTTGCTGCAGGACAGCGCTACACTTTTCACAATAATAATGCCTATCCCACACTTCTATACTTCCCTTTTGTCCTTTCTCCTTATATTCTTACTTTAGTTTCTTAGCACAGTCAGTTGCTGCCTGACTTTTGTCTCCTGTTGGTTTAATTTCCATCCCTACTTGACACCAGTATGCTTCTGCTAAACTAAGCAAGGAAATCATCTTAAAGCTCATGTCCTCATGTTTTAAAACTTCCATAATTTTTGGATCTGATGAGGTCAGCAGATATGTATTCAGCCCCACAACTACAGATCTATAGGTGTAATCAGTTTTGAGGAGGCCTATACTTCCACAAGAATGGGGAATATATAATATAATCTTGGCTTGTACTGATTTTTGTGGTCCCTATCACGTTATCAAAAACGTTTTCACCGAACTGAAAATAGCGAACAGGCAAAATAGCGAAGTGGCTTTTCAGGGAATTCTTTCCCTGGGAAAGAAGTCGCTTGGCCGCTTCATTAGTTTGCCATGTTTTGCACTTTAGTGTGGTCTCAGAGTGCAGTCTCAGAGATTCCCTTATCCGGTATGGCTCCCGAACATAAATGTGCAATAGTTACTGACCTTAGAGTTAGGGTGCGGTTTAAGGTAAGTGCATATCTAGTAATATATTTAGCGTACACCTTAGGGTTAGAAGTAGGGTTTAGTTAAGTGTATATATGTTTACTTTTCGGGAGAGTTAGAAGTAGGGTTACGTTAGTTGGATATATGTTTTAAACTGTTTACCTTTTTATTTTGGGTTAGTAGTAGGGTTAAGGTAGGTGTGTATGTGTTTTAACTGTTTACCTTTTTTTTTTTTATTGGAACAGCGATTTCTTTCCCACGGAAAGAAATCGCTGTTCTGAGCTGTAGATATTTTCAGCTTTCAGTGAAATGGGCCAGTCAATCACTCCAAAAATAAGTTAGAACAGGAAGTTCAAATTGCTTTATAGACTGAACTTTATTCCTAGATGTCAAGGCAATTTTCAGTATTCATTTTATTTTTCTAAAGTATTCCTTATTGAGTTTTATTTGATCCTTCATCAGTTGCCAAATATTTATAGACTCTCTCTTCCTCAAGCTCCTTTACATCTCATTTCTGTCACACATAGATATTTTCTTGGTGCTTCAGCTTTTCTCCTTTGAACGTTACTTTTTATCATTTATCAAAATCAAATTACATCCTTATATCATCTAAGAAAGTTTCAGCCACTTGCAGTTGTGCTTTCAGCTCATCTGATGAACTATACACTTTTAAGTTTTCCATGAAAATTAGAAGAGAAGTCTTGAAACAAAGTTGTTTTCTAAGAGACAATTTGTTAAGTAAATGGCTTAATGTGCAAAGGGCAAGAAAAAAAAACACAACGGTAATGGTTAAGGTGTTTGCCTTACAAACACAAGGTGCAGGGTTTGAGTCTCACAAGGGATAATTGGCTAGGCTTGCAAGGGCAGTTAGCCTAGTACTAACCTATGAACCTAAAAGAATCACACTGGAATATCCCCCTTTGAATTTTTCTCCCTGGGAAAGTAATTTTCCCTTTGTCATGGCTTAGCTACAAAGGCCACTGTTTCATGGTCATTGTAATCCAACTGATAAACATGTGGTATATCTTATGCATCTCTAAGAACTCTTTTTTTCCATGAATGTGGGATGCTGTCAAATGCTTTTCGTAATCCATCCATGCCATACTTAGATCTTCCCCCTTTTTAAAATTATGTATTGTAGTTCTATTTAACAACAAGCAATCTTTTGTTCCATATGACATTCTTGTCTTACCCTTTTGTTCTATTACTATAATTAAGTTTTTTTAAATGACTACAAACTCTGTCAGGATCAATTCCATTATATAGTTTGTATAACTTTGGAAGGCAAGTCTTTGATCTATAGTTTTTAGGATTGCTTGCAGGTTCACTCTCAAGTAGCAGTACCATTTTTCCTGTTGTTAATCAGGATGGTGTCTGTTCAGGATGCCCATATGATTGCTTCTTACTCAGAGCTAAATTATTGTGCAAAGATGTGAATACTTTTAGCCAAAAGTTAGGTACTGCACCTGGGCCAGGGGGTTTCCAATTAGGAGCTTTTTAAATTTTATTTAAATTTTTCCAGCCTTTACTTCATCCCATTTCATATCCTCTACATTAGAACACTTACTGTTTCTTTTATTCTTTTGTCCATTCAGCATCTTTATGTACAACAGGGCCTCCATAAATATTTCTCCAAAATACATCTATTTCCTCTTTTTTGGCAGTGTTTCTAGTGCTTTCCTTTGTTTCCAAGTTCTCTATAAAACTTTTTAGGTCGTCAGTGAATTGCTTATTTTATACTTTTCTTTCAGATGTATCTGCATATTTTCTAAGTTTTTCTGCTAGTGCTGATATTTTCAGTTTATTATCTGTGATCTTTTTCTGCCCATGCTGATATTTTCTGTTTATTATTATTTGGGAATGTGTGTGATAGGTCCTGGTCTTGCTGTACACTTTTCATAGAATTTTTGTACCAGTCACCTACAGAAGGGTCCAGAGCATTCATTACCAAGTGGCATATCTTCTGATGCATCCCACTCTACCTGTTGCACCTTAATTTTGGAACTAATTGTTCATCTTACTGTGGCATTACCTGTGTTGGCTTTTCTGCATTAAATCCTTCATTTCACAAATAATTTATAACTTAATTTTGTATTTATTTAACTGTTTCATTGCTCATCCTCTTTTCTACTTTCTCCCTTTGTATTCTTAATTTTCTGAATTGTGAAAATGTTCATGTCTGTGTGCCTTTGCTTGTATCTCTCTTCATATATGTGTAGTGGTGCTGTTTTATACAGATTAGTTTTTCTTTCGGATGTACATCTGGTGTGACACAGCTGTCAGACCTATATCTGGGCAGTACTGGTGTGGATAATGTTGCTGGATAGTATTCTACAATAACCACTGCAATGCATGACATTCATGTGTAGGTCAACATTCAGAAAACAGTTTAGCTGTTTGTTGCTTATTCAGGGAATGTACTCACTCTTTAAATGGATTTTAGGGGGTGCATGAATCCAACCAGACTTTTCTTTTTTGGAGTTTGATATACTGGATATTGCCATGTTTGAATACATTTTGAACTGACATCAGTACATGTCATGATGTCCCCACACATATCCTTATCACCATTATTTTTAATAATATATGTTCACAGTATTATAAATCCTACAAGGTAGCATCAGTTCGTTTTCTATTTGTAGCTAGCCAGCACCACCATCAAAGGATACATGGGTTTGGTCAGGATAGAATTTAAGGATATCCATCTAATTATCAATTTGCTTCTTAAAGGTAACTAGGGGATCAGCCTTTTTAAAATTTATAGGCAATTTATTCCTGAGATGGAAAAAGTATGGCAAGATGACTGTTTCCCACCACTGGGTACTAGTTATTTGTTAATGGTGATTTCGATCCTTTGTATTGGTCTCTGTGCATGTTTTGTTTTGTGAAGATGAAAGACATGGTAACAGTAAGGTCCATCCTGGCTCAAAAAGTCATACAGCGATAAGCACATAGAAGTCTACAAAAGAAAACATACATGGCTACAATTTTCAGCCTGTAGTTTACAATCTTTAGACAAGTGATTTTTGTTGAGAACCACTGGGTTTGTTCACTTGTGTGATGTATGTTTAAACAGATACATGTCAAAAGGGAATTTTGTAATTGGCTCAAACAGGGCTGTGTTCAGATGAATGATACCTTCTTTAGACCCAGATATTGGGCTACTTAGATGGATTTCCTCACTACGATTGTGACATGATGCTCAAAGGACAGGGAAAGATCTACAAAGATATCAGCATCTCTGGTAACCGAATCCAAATGGAGTGGTATGCTGCAGTGGTTTGGAAGGAGTAATCTTATATTAGTGTTGGAAATTCAGATCATAAGCTAGCAGCAATACCCATCTTACAATCATCAACAAACCTAATTGGCAAAATTCTTGGTTTTGCAGTTTGGAGAATGGAGAAATATATAACAAAAAGGAGAGGTTCTCTACAGTGTAAAACTGGTCACCTCTTTGTTTCTGTGATGGCTCCTACTAATTTATCTATCTATGTTCTGTCAGATAGGCTGTTTGCTATCTACCTCACAACATAAGTATCATTGTTCATATATCTGAGGTTATTTATAAAACCTTTATGGGAGATAAGGCTTTGGCCAAATCTAGGTGCACTATACAGACTGCATAGCCTACATCAACAGCTTCTGTGACCTTTTCAAAGACATTATCTACCCCTGACAAAGTAAAATTGATATGTTTTTTAAGGCAGCATTTTTTTTAATTTTGCTATTTAAGAAGTCTGATATTATGCATTTCCATTGTCTTATATATATGGCTTGATAGGCTGCTGTTGCCAGGGTCTGAAGTTGAGCCATTCTCATGTAAACCTGTGGTGGTGGAATAAGCCCTGATTACTTCCCAGGTGATCCAAGTTTAATTAGCAGCTTGTATGCTTGACAGCATGGGCATAAATGACAGGCATGCCCATCTGGGGGAGTGGAGAATGGAGCTTGCTATGTATCACATTAATTCTGTCAATGGAGAAATGGTATGTACTATGGACTGAGGGGTGGGCATTAAGGTCACCAAGCTACTGGTGATGATGGTAGCCTTCATACTGGGGTGATTCTGAGTGTGTATCCTGAAGGAGGGGTATTGTGAGTCTCATCAGTGATAGGGTTACTCATTCATCTACCTGGCATGTTAGGCTAAGAAAAATACTATCAGCTGGAGGGATGCCAATGAGTGCACAAACTTTTTGATGTCTGCCTGTCTGATGGACCCTCTAGATAGCCATCCTCCAAGTGGTTCTTGTGGTGAATTTCCCACTGCTAGGGAACTAATGGCATTAAGACAATTGTTGATGGTCAGCAGGTAGAGAAGATAAATAATTAAGGAAAATGGCCACCTTTGTGCACAGGCATTACAATGGCCTTTTCGCAAACTACGGGAACATAGCCCGTGGAGAGGCTGAAGTTAAAGATTTTTAGGAGAGCCTCAGACAGGGTGTGTTTGGCAGTACTTATTAATCAACCAAGATTACTTATCTGATTCACTGATTCATGCCTGTTATTTGTGTCTTTGTAGTGGGCAGTTAATACCAAAGTTGTGGCTTATAATTTTAAATAAAAAAAGACATACAGCATGCGCTCTTCATTTTAAGTGAAGAAAAATAATAAGGTAAATGAATAACATAAAACTCTTAGCTTGTCTTTTCTGTTTCTCATGCACTGCTCAGATAATTAACATGATAATAATTTAATATGTGCAATTAAATTTAGTAACTGCTTTTTCCAAGTTTAGAAAATAATAATTTTCTTGTAGTGAATGTGCCAGGTGTTTATTTTAAAGTTGCTCAAATGCTTTGCAGCTGAATATTATCCATCTGAGAATTTCATCTGACAAGTAAATCCCTTGGTTATTTATAACTGTATTTAAGGGTACACTAAATCAAACAAGGAAAGTCATTCCAAGCTGGTAGCAATGATGAAAGCTTAAGTCCTCATTTGCACTTTTTAAATATTTTTCTGGATGGTGAGTACTGAGATATATTTCCTTTGCTATCTTAACACCCTTTCTGATATAACATTCATGTTTTGATTAAGTACACTAATGATATTCTTCCTGAAGGTTGTTCATATTATATTTGTTTTACTAAATGTTTCTCTTAGCATTTCTGGAATTCTGGAATTTCTTTGTTCACTGTGTTTTTAATGTAATACAAATTTTTGAAAAATGCATGTTATATGAATGTAAGTTGTCTAAGGACTATTTAGCATAATAATGCATTATTATAAATATGTTTTTTTTAATTTAGCTGATATAGAATCATTTAATTATTATTTGTTATGGAATCTATCAATTTTCAGTACATCAATGAAGATTACAATTTTTTTTTGTTTTAAAATACTTCAGATATAAAAATTGGTCATGCAGATTCCTGCTGAGTTAAAAAAAAAATCAGTAGAAAACATATCAGCCCCCCAATTTTTTCACAATCCTGGGACAAAGCAAATTCTAAATACCTTTATGTGTTTCCAGAACAATACAGTACTGATACGTTTTGCAAATGATAGCCACACAAATATTAATTGTACTTTATATGCTTTTATTCAGTTTATTAACAGTATAAGAAGAAACATCTACTCATATTTAAATTCTTGCAAAACATAAAAATAATACTCAAGAGAACACTATATTTTTGCGAGGTGTTAGAATAATACTATAAGGGAAAGGAATGAATGTATGAGATTACTAAGTACCTTGTTTTATGACTTTAATTCAATAATTTTTTATATGTAACATCTTATTATAAAAATTGAGTCCATTTTTTTATGATGATTTATCAAACACTTTTACTTATATGAGTACTTAGTAGTAAGATGTTTAACATCATGATCAGCCTGTGTTTAACATTGCTATAATATTATATTACATAAATGTTTTGTCATTTTCTATATCAAGCAAATGTGATTTTATATACATTGTGAGTTCAACATGCACTTACATGTTAATGTATTTTATTAGAAAAAAATAGCTCACGGCAGTGTCATCTGATTACAAGTGGCTAAGGAAGGTCACACAGCGTAATGTGATGTCACCATAAGCAGTGCTGTATTCAGCAGCATACCTCCATCTCTCTACCACCTCTCCAACCACCTTTGGCATCATGACTGCAGAACTTATTGCTAGATGATAGGCTGTTTTCCAAGACTTGCTTTCAAGTGACTTTCATGGGTGCAAGCCTGACTCAATTCCAAAAGACTTGTTGTCAGTATAAGTGACTTACAGTGGCTATAAAAAAGTGTACACATCCTTGTTAAGATGCCAGGCTTTTGTGTCATAAAAAAGGAGACCACAATAAATAATTTCAAAACTTTTCCCACCTTTAATGTGACCTATAACCTGTATGATTCAATTGAAAAACAAACAAATCTATTACGGGAAAAAATATGAAAAATAAAAAGTACAATAAGTCGGTTGCATAAGTGTGCACACCCTTAAAGAAATACTTTGTTGAAGCACCTTTTGATTTAATTACAGCATGCAGTCTTCTTGAGTATGAGTCTATCAGCATGGCACATCTTGACTTGGCGATATTTGCCCACTCTTCCTTGCAAAAGCGCTCCAAATCTGTAAGATTGCGAGGGCAACTATTGTGCACAGCCCTCTTCAGGTCACCCCACAGATTTTCTATTGGATTTTGATTTGGGCGCTGGCTGGGCCATTCCAAAACTTTAAATTTCTTCTGGTGAACCCATTCTTTTGTTGATATGAATGTATGCTTAGGGTCATTGTCATGTTGAACTGTGAAATTCCTCTTCATCTTCAGCTTTCTCGCAGACGCCTGAAGGTTTTGGGCCAGAAGTGACTGGTATTTGTAACTGTTCATAATTCTCTCCACCTTGACTAAAGCCCCAGTTCCAGCTGAAGAAAAGCAACCCCAAATCATGATACTGCCACCACCATGCTGCACCGTGAGGATGGTGTTCTTTTGGTGATGCAAAGTGTTGTTTTTGTGCCAAACATACCTTTCGGAATTGTGGCCAAGTAGTTCATCCTTTGTCTCATCAGATCATAACACATTTTCTCACATGCTTTTGGGAGACTTGACATATTGTTTTTCAAATTTTAACTGGGCCTGGATGTTTTTCTGTGTAAGAAAATGCTTCCGTCTTGCAACCCTAGCCCATAGTCCAGACATATGAAGAATATGGGAGATTGTTGTCACATATAGTACACAACCAGTACTTGCCAGAAATTCCTGCTGCTCCTTCAGTGTTGCTGTAGGTCTCTTGGCAGCCTCCCTAACCAGTTTTATTCTTGTCTTTTCATCAATTTCGGAGGGACATCCAGTTTTTTGCAACGTCACTGTTATCCCAAATTTTCTCCACTTTTTGATGACTGTCTTCACTGTGTTCCATGGTATATCCAATGCTGTGGAAATTTTTCTGCACCCTATTCCTGACTGATACCTTTCAACAATGAGATTTTTTTGATGCTTTGTAAGCTCTCTGTGAACCATGGTTTTTGCTGTTGCAGGCAACTGAGTAAATGTTAGGAAAATCCTACTAGGACAGCTGAACTTTATCTAGGGTTAATTAGAGTCTCTTTAATTGATGGGAGGTGTGTACCCAAGAAGACTGAATGTTGTAATTAAATCAAATGGTGCTTCAACAAAGTATTTTAACACACTTATGCAACCATAATATTGTACATTTTTTTTATTTTTGATATTTTTCCCCTACCAGATTTGTTTGTTTTTCAATTGAATTGTACAGGTTATAGGTCACATTAAAGGTGGGAAAAGTTTTGAAATGATTTATTATGGTCTCGTTTTTTTATATCACAATAACTTGGTATTTTAGCAGGGGTGCGTATACTTTTATATCCACTGTATTCCAATGTAAGGCCTATCCATATAGCAGGCTTACACCAGAAACCATATTCTAAAATAATCGCTCTCTGTGTAAGTAACTTCTTTGAAAAGGAAACTGTGTGTATTTTGGTTTACAATTTTGAAAATAAATATGTGTTCTCATAACTTCTTTTGCCCATAGTACCCGCACATTTTAAAGCCGTAGTGGAACCTTTCTGCTAGCATAAGAAGTGGCTATATTTTAACAAATATAATTGATTTTCAGTTGAAGTTGTACAAATAGAACACTGATTATTGTTTTATATGAATTTTTGTTTGTTCACATCTTATTTTAGACTCAAAGTTGTAAATTATTTAGTTTCAGAAAGATAAGAATTATTGTAGTTATATATCATTACAAATTGCAAGTGTACAAGAATCTCTTCACTCTTAAAATAGAGTAATGGAGGGTATTAGGCAGCTGAGAAAGGAATTATTATATATATATATATATATATATATATATATATATATATATATATATATATATATATATATATATATATATAAGTTACACAGTATAAAAACTGTAACCTAAAATCCAGGTGATATTGTTTTGAGAAATGTTACTTAATTTTCTAAGCAGTAATGAGCTGTAGTTCCCTACTAGTAAGGGGATGGTAGAGATCTGGTTGCATTTTTCCTTGCTATTGATAGCGTATGACTTTTTGGTACAGTATTAAGGACATTTAAATCATATTTCAAAAGTAATGAAGTAAAATGCTATATGATATGTGAAGAAGGTACCTAGGAAACAAGATACAGAGGCTTACACCATCAGTATCATTTTCATTAATTCCAGATGAAAGCTCACCCAGTGTTTAATAATAAAGTTATAGAGCAGAATATACAATTGCTTTAGCTCAGAGGTAGGCAGCTATCTGATTATATATTATATATCATAGTGATGAAATGGGCATAGTGACCTATTAAAGATATGCATGGAATATTTCTCCTCCATAGTTTAAATATATTGTCTTTAATAAAATTCAGTGTAACATAATAGTGTTCTATGTGGAAATGAATCATTGAGGAGAGCAGTAATATAGTACTCCATGAAGACAGGCCACAGTGTAATAATTGTACTTCCCAAGTATTGAGTAAGTTTGGATTTCACCATTGTCCATATTCCTTCGATAATATGATCTTCAGTAAACAACCTGGCAGGACACACTGCAGTAATTCAATCGAAATATACATGTTTGCTGAATTCACCTATTATACAACCAGTATTTGAAATTTTAAGTCAATAAACAAAGAGCAAAGATGCTTAAAACTAATTGTAGAAGGACTGAAATGATCAGTACCACTGAAACAAATAAAACATGATGATAAAATAAATTATCTGCTAGATATATATATATATATATATATATATATATACATATGTATATATATATATATATATATATATATATATATATATATATATATATAATTAAAGCTATTGTCTTTCTAAATGGATTTTTCATGAATGATTCTTCAAATTGTAACATTGTTCTGTTCACTTGTCATTCTAGGTCCAGGTGGAGTTTTGGCTTTAAATGATGGCAGAATATGAAATCATCAAAGGAACAGTGTTTCTTTTATTAGTAGTTATTGGACTTCCTGGTAACTTAATAATCATGGTGGCATTTTCTGGTGTAGCAGTAAGTGGGTCTAAACTCATTTTAACTGAAATAGTGATATCCAGTATTGCTGCAGTAAATTTTATCCTGATCATTACCCGAGGTCTTCCAGCAACCTTGCTTGTACTTTTTAATTTGAACAATTTGTATGGTGATACTGGCTGCAAATTTATAATTTATGGAGCAAGAATTTCAAGAAGTCTGGCAACTAATCTGACATGTGTTCTAGTCTGTATTCAGTGTATAACTCTTCTTCCTCCAACATCGAGTCTGTCATCATTGAAACCAAGGTTGCCAAGATACATCCTAGTTGCATGCAGTTTAATTCTGGTATTAAATTTGTTAACAGAAGTAACCCCTGCTGTGTATACAGTATCAACATTAAATGCCACCACTCCACAGTATACATTTAATTTTGGGTATTGCATTGTCATTGTTCCTAATGCTGTTGTATTCTTTACTTTTGCTTTCACATATTTTATTCGAGATCTCTTATCAGTAATTATAATGACCCTTTCCAGTATGTACATTTTACAGATACTGTTTAACCACAGGAAACAAATATCCAACATAAAAAGTCAAGCACAAAGCCAGCAAACTACTGTAGAGGTGAAAGCAGCAAAAGTTGTGGTCACTTTAGTAATTTTGTATATTCTTTTCATTGGATTTGAGAATGCTGTATTTCTGTACCAGATGACAGTCTCTCCGTATATACATCGTGTTATATCAGATGTTCGGCATTTTTTTTCTGTGTGCTATGCATCATTATTTCCATCTGTAATCATAGTGACCAATACAAGAATGCAACAACTTTTTAATTATTTGTATAAAAAAATGAACCTGCTAAATGAAGTATAGAATTAAAATTTCACACTGTTCTTTAAGTCTGTTTGAAATGCCTAATGATTCTATATTTTGTAAGAGCTGACAAGTAAATCAGTAGTGCTGGCTAACATGTTTTTTATAAAAAAAAATGTGACATATATTTCCACTTATGACATATGGCTCTGCAGTTCTTCCTTCACAATTCAGTTTCATCTTATTAAATTTGTGTTACTGATCTCCATGCTTTCTCATTTCTCCTCAGAAAGCCACGCTGTTATTTTTATTTAATTATGCTTTAAAATAAAGTAGAATCCAATGTGCCATTCAAACTAAACTCAAGATTTTTGCACTGCCTTGGTGCAAGATAAGCATTACACCATTCATATCTTTCCTTCTCTGAAGTACATTACACCTGCCCTGTATACTTGGTTCATACAGTAATGCTATCAGCATTCATAAAATTATAGAATAGTTTATTTTTCTAAGCAGTGAACTGACTAGCAGATTTTGCATTCTCCTCTTACTGGATTGACTACAAATAAGTCTGTGTTCTTTAATCAACACATGATTACACAAATGTACTAACGATCAAAAGACTTGCGAGGTCATACACTCAAATCAGTGACACTGCCAATGTTGAAAAAACACAAAATATTTTTTTTAAGCAGGGCAAGTCCCATTACACATTCAACAAGAGAGACAAGCATCACATTGTATAATGTTACAAAGAGTACATACTTGGGTGCTCAGAGTAAGAAAAAAAAGGGAAAAAGAGGAGAAAAATATAAGACAACTTTCACAGACAAGGATATAATATGTGACCTAGGCTGTGCTATGTATTAAGATGTGAAACACAGAAAACAAAGTATATTCCCACTTTAACATTTTAACATCCAAAAAAGCACTAACACCACTGAAACGAACACCTTAGTAATACTGTTCACATTCACAGTGAACCTTTTCACAGAAATATTTTTGAAATAAATCATTTTGATACCTGACCTTAACAAAACAAATTGTGATCAACATAAGGTGTGCACCCACACTCAGCATGTTTGAGGTAAAATTTACAATCCTTATGGTATTAGGATCCTCTGCAACAGTTGTTCACCCAACAAGTCATCATGATGTTTCTGTATTTAGGCAAAATTGCAGGGATGGTGTGGTAAAAGGAAATTTTGTTTTTTTACTGTTTAACTCAGTTTGATAAGTTGGTAACTCGTGCACTCACAGTTTTCAATAGAACAACCTGTTTTAAATCTATTGCAAAAATATATCACTATATGGACTGTGTAGAATAACAACAAGTCGTATACTATAGTGCAATTCTAGAATGACAATAGAATGTCAAATTGCCATGCTTTAGCCATTTTTTTGCCTAGAAACATTTGCTGTTTCTAAACCCATATGTTTTAACATCAGAAATGTAAATTGTACTGGAAATTAAAAAGCAGTAGGAAACATTTTGTCACAAAACTTGCCATTCATTTAAGATAGTACTGGAGAAAATTGTATTTTAAAGAAGGACATTTATTAAAACATTTTCCCTTCTTAAACATGTTATTAATAACTAAAACAGTGAATTGTCAAACAAAGAGAAGTAAAACAGCAGAGAAGCCATATTCCCAACACTTCCCTAACTGTGACACTCACATTATTTCAACATATAGTTTGCAGGGACCATGTAGTTTAGGTAAAGTGACTAATATAATGGTGTTTGAATGTGACATCTTTGTTGCGTATATCAAACTCTTAAGGAGTTAATGAATGGGTTCCTTAAAGAAAAACGTCTCTCCTAATCCCTATCAACCGTTATCATGAAGAAACTCATGATATATCCTCTTTACATTGTAATAGGAGGGACTGCTCCCAGCATTCTGTTACCATTTGATGATGTGTGTAGCATTCCATTACCATTTGATGATATGTGTATCTTTGCCTAACAAAAAGCGACTCCCATGGACTGCACTTTTGAAAGTTCATCTAAGTTTGGTCAACATATACAAGCAGTACCTGGAAAATATGGAGGAGGAAGACAAGACCCTGACAAGTATGAGGGAAAAAGTTTATTCCCCCTTTTGCAGCCTCTTAAAGATGCAAGTAAAACACTGCTGATTGTGAATTAGACATGGCACACAGCCCAACCATCAAGTACAAGCAGCTGGATCAACATTGAATACAAAAACAACTTCCAGCAAACTGCAGGCCAAAATACTAAGGTTCTATGACAATCAAGATGGCCATGTTCAACCTTTTGACAGAAAATAGCATTTTTTTCAAAACAGGTTTATTGTTTTAACATACAAGAGAAATATCATAACAATTTTATACAAGTAATTAAAAACAGATATGATTATAACATTCAACATAACAACTAAAGTATTTACAAAGACATCCACTACAATCAGATCAATTAATTAAACTAAAATACCATGCTATTGAAATTAGGATTTTTTTAACAAATTTTGTAAATTATCCCATACAATATAATAAGATGTTTTTCTAGTTGTTCTTGACCTAATTGTGTTTATTTCCATATGGCACACTATATTCATAACATTTTTAAATTCATTGAACGAAGGAGGTGTATCTGAAATCCAATTTCTGGTTATTATTTTCCTAGCCACTGCTAGAATAGACCATAACAAGGGAAGCTTAACCTTTTTAACACTTTGAGGTACAGGTGTGTTGAATAATATAAGAGATTTAGAAATAATGAAATTATCTGTAAAAGAGCCTGCAAAAATTCATTAATTGACTTCCAGTATTCTTTCAATTTTATACAGTCATAAAACATATGAGCCCAGTCAGCATTAATTTCTACATTACATCTCTTACATAGATTATCTTTATTATTTATTTTATTCATCATCAAAGGTGTATAAAAGATCTATGTAAAAATTTCCATGTATAAAGTCTCCAGACAATGGAAGACGTAGTTCTATAGGCAGATTCCAATATATATTGTTTATCTTGTTGATTTGGTGGGTCCCCATTAATAGAAGTGAAATAATTCCAGTATGTATCTACACTGTAAAAAGTTTCTTGTCTGATAATTTTATGTATGTATGAAAGTTTACCTTTATCAGAAACTTTATGTTGTAAATTTAATATCAAGTAATCAATCAGTGTTGGAATAGATTCTTTAACTGTTATAGACATTAGATCTATTCTATTAATGAGATGTTGTCTAAAGGTCTGAACCTCTAACCAGCAAGTTTCTCTTAGATCAAATTCTTGTTTTAAGAAATCTAGATTTTTAACTTTATTATCAGATATCAACTGATACCAGTACTTTAGATCATTATCTATAGCTAAATGAGTTCCTTCAGAAGTAGATGACAAAAGCATACCCTGAGTATACATTATAGGGAATATAATAAAATTCCATTCCCTATACTTAGGGTGCATGAATATAAAGTTACGATAGCTAATAATAATATTTAATGGGTAACAAACCATATGTTTAGGTGTAATAGGTGAAGTACAAAATTCCTTTAGTAACCATAACATGGAGTTATTTACAATCATATTTTTATGTGTTAAGGAGATTTTCATGAAGTGCATACTAATTAGCTCCCAATAATCTTTCCATTTTGTGACATATGACTGATCTATTAATAAAGTAATAACTTTTACAATAGAAGAAATAGTATATAAATTAAAGTCTGGAAAAGAAATACCCTCTTGAGACCAGCTATTAGTATGTTTCTTTAATGCAATCCTAGGTCTATTAGGTGCCCATAGGAAATTTAACATTAGTGTATTCAGTTTCTTGATAATTATTTTTGTAGGTGGAAGTATTATTGATTGTATTAAGTATAAAATATTGGGGAATATTATCATTTTAATAATTGTAAGTCTCTCCTCCATAGTAAAAACATATTATTCCAGGTATTAAAAGATTTTGTATATTAAGAAAACAGGTATTATAATTATTATATATAATAGATTTAATATCTTTAGATAGTATTATACCTAAATAAGTTATCTGACCTGAATTGGGTACGTATTTAGTAAAATCACTAATGAGAATATTTTTTCATGTATATATAGGTAGTATTTTAGTTTTTTCTTCATTGAATATTAAACCAGAAATACTTTTAAAATTCATCATTTTATCAAATAGAGACTGCATAGAAGAATTAGATCCTGCTGATGTAATTAGAACATCATCTGCAAAAGTTGAATTTTGGATGTTGTATTTTCATCTATTTCAAAACCCTCTATGTCAGTACTGTTTCTGATCAAATTAGCCCAAGGCTCCATTACTAAAGTGAATAATAGTGGAGAAAGTGGACATCCTTGTTTTGTACCTTTAAAATGGGTATTTTTGTGAAACATATGTTCCTACCTTAATATAAGCCAATGTTCCTTTGTATAAATGCTCAATTAGATTTACAAATGCATCTGAGAAGTTTGTGCACTTCAGTAAGGTAAACAGATAGTCCCAACTTATTGAATCAAATGCTGAACTTATATCAAGACTAATAAGTGTTAAATCTTTCTTTTTCCTATTTGCAAAATCAATTAATGTTAAAGTTCTTCTTATATTATCAAAAGTATTTCTATTTACAATGAAGCCTGTCTGATCTATATCTATAATGCAGGGGATGGTTGTCTTCAATCTATCAGCAAAAATACTCATAAACATTTTATAATCAACATTAAGTAATGAGATGGGCCAGTATGAAGTACATCTAGTTGTATCTTTATTAGGTTTTAAAATTGGTGAAATAAATGTATATTGCCAAGATGGGGGGGGTTATTAACTCAGTTTGGGCCAAAATAAAAACCTTATGTATTAATGAATATGTACTTTTAGAAAGGATTTTATATATCTCTGGTATAATACCATCATTACCCGGTGCTTTGTTTGATTTAAGCTTATTTATTTGTGTAATAACCTCTGTATATGAAATACTTTTGTCCAATAGTTTAATCTGTTGTTTATTAAGCT
Source organism: Protopterus annectens (assembly GCF_019279795.1). Lineage (NCBI taxonomy): Eukaryota > Metazoa > Chordata > Ceratodontiformes > Protopteridae > Protopterus > Protopterus annectens. Next base: position 524,362,045 of record NC_056739.1, on the reverse strand, counting down.
TTTTATTCATGTTTGTGGTTATAAACTCCTTTATTTTATCTTTAGGTTCCATGTTAATGTTATTATGGTTAATATTGTGAAAGTGATTTCTAAATTCATCTAGTATTTCTGGTATACTAGAAACATTCTTCTTTTCCTTAGAGAAAATATTTCTTTGATATGGTTTTGTTTATTCAACCTTTTTGTTTTATTTTTAAGTCTATGTAAGTATTTGGGGCTTATTGAATAAGACAAAACTTGTATTCTCTAAAGTTATTTTAACTTTATGAGTTAAAATTTCTTTGTATTTCTCATTTAGTTTGTTTATTTCTTCAATAACTTTCTTGTCCATAATATTTTCTTTATTATTATGTTTATAAGAGTCTAATTTACTTTGAATATCTAACAATTCCTTATCCCAAGATTTCCTTTTATTATTATACCATCTGATACTTTGTCCATATAGATATGATTTTAAGGCATCCCAAACATAGACAATGGAGACTTCAGGAGTATTATTTATGTCTAAAAATGTTTTACTTCTGAAAGTATATATTCTTTATAGTCTTTTAGTTGAGTTAAGTATGCTGGTATCCTTTGATCTGAACATTATGAGTATTTTTATCATGAATTCAAAAACAATTGAATTATGATCAGATATAGGACATGAAATGATTTTGGAATTAATTAAATTTGTTACCATCTGGTTAGAAATAAAGACCCTATCTATTTTTGAATAAGTTTTGTATCTGTTAGAAAAAAAAGTGTATGGTAATGATTTTGAATCTATCTGATTATTAATATCATTCAAATGATAAGAATTAGCAAAATCATTTAAATGTTTTGCATTAGATGTAATTCTTCTTTTTCCTATAGTGGTAGTATCACTTTCATGTAGTATACAATTAAAGTCACTAGAAAAAAATAATATCTCCTATAGAGAATGATATGATCTTATCAAGATGATGTTTCACTGTATTAATACCAATTCCAGGTATCCAATATACATTAATTAAAGTGTAAGTTTTCCCATTAATTTGTATTGTAACCATACAAAACATTCCTTTGTCATCCTGATAAGACTTAATGGTTTTAGGAATGGGCATACTTTTATTCCATAAAATAGCTACTCCTCTTTTTTTCTGAGTGTGCTCTGAACTAACCAATACTGTATATTTGTTTGTGGCTAGTTTATCAATATCTTTTTTCAAGAGATAGGTTTCTTGCAGGAAGACTAAGTTGGCCTTATATAAATTAATGTATCTTATTAGGCTTGCCCTTTTACATGGATTATTCAATCCATTAATGTTTAAAGAAATTCCTTTTAAAGATGTCATTTGGCATTTTTAAAACTTAAGAATCTTATGATCAAAATAACAAATAACAACATAAGTAATGTTACATCTCCTCATTTAGGTGTACCTTTAAATATAGCTGTATTTATTGAATCTCTTATGGGATTTTGTATAGGATTCAATTTTGTTTGTAATGACAATGAGTGTACAAAATATATTGTGGATGTCAAAACTATATACATATAACAATGAACAAGTGAAAATAATGTAAGGATTAAACCTTGCATCCAGCCTGGAGTTAAAAACTCCAACTTAGAGTAGTATTTACCACTCAAGTTAACCCCCTACCCTAAGCAGCAGTACCTCAGCTACCACGTTATCAATTTAATATTGGCTATATTTAACTTAAATTAACAGCTTTCAATTCAATTATCTAGCAAGACAAGACTACACATTTGATAAAACAGCATCATATAAACTAAAATAAACTTTTTTTTTAAACTATTCATACTACTATATACATCTATGTAATATAATACACTTGTATTCAAATAGCATTCAAATAATCTTGATATTAGGAACCAAGAGGAGAGAGAGAAATAAAAGACATTAAAGAGGGAGAGAGAGTGAAAGAAAGAGAGAGAGAGAGAAAAAAAAAAAAGGAAGGCATATTTACATATTAATTTATTCAAAGTATGTAAAAATAAGTTCTAACATTCATTTAAATCAAAAACTTTGGCTAATATGGTTCAGACATTACATATATTAAGATGCATCTATTTTCTGTCATGTAAATGCAGTCAACAGCTTCCAAAAAAAAAACTTGAATTGCTTGTATATGAGCATTTTACTCAAACTCATTATTGTCAATAGAATAAAATATTATATTTATAGAAATTGTTATAAATCATACTGCATAGTTATGCAAATTCTCAGAAACATTTGCATTATTGTAAAAAAAAGCCATCTGTATTTTGTATGTCTATACTACTGCTTTAAAATATATCACATGACAATTTCTTCCAGAATAGAGTTATAAAGTTATTTATGCTTGTCAATCAGATGAATTAAATGAGTTATAGTAATGTATATGTTTGGAACATAAGTTTTTAACACAGATTAGTATGCTGCAGTCAAGTAGATTTTCAAAAACACTTGAATAAATGTTTCATTTTCTATGCCTTCTAAAATAAGACATTTACTTACTACAAGAAACTGCATCATTTAAAATCATTATAACTGACATATTTTATGAATTATAACATAGATATTTAAGTAATTATATAAAATAACTCACATTTAAATGTTAAAGAGTTCATTTTCCTTCACATAGTCGCATTTGCATCAGTTCTACTTCCTGGTAGAGTGTTCTTCCTGAATCTGCAATGTGTCAGTGTGATATCTGGGTCAAAGGTCAAATTGACTGCTTTCAGCTTCTCTGTGAGAATTCTGAGAGTTGAAGCTTTTAAAACAACTTGAGGACACTGTTCATGAGGTAGCCCACATCCCAGATTGTCTCCCTTAACATTTTGGCGGAAACTTGTTAAAACTAGTGACAAACATTCATTTAGCAGTGTAAATGCATCTAAACATGACAAAACCTTCACAATGTATTTTACAGGTTATTACAGCCTCTATGTAAGTGAAATTAAGCCCAAAGTTATTAATAAGTAATAAAACTCAATATTTTGTCCCAACTCAATTTTTATGCAAATCTTATTATTTACTGTGTCTATATGATCAAAAGCATTTCTATATATTAATATGAGAAAAAAATAAAGAGAAAGAATAAAGAAAAGAAAAGAGAGTAGAAAATAAAAGAGTGTAAAGCAAAAATAAAAAAATGTAAGAGAAAGCTATAAGAAGTATATGCAATGGAATATTACTTACTGTTTATATTAATAGAGTTAAAAATAAAACATATTATTTACTATTATTTAGTTCTAATTATTATTAGTTAAAGCATGACAGATTATTTACAAACAAGCATAAGCAGTATAATCAAGAAAGTATAATTAGAAATAGCATTTGAAGAACATATAAACTTTTTACAAGGAATAAATATGTTATTATTCCATTTATCATATTTTCATTACTTTTCTCTCCCTGCCATTCCCCACCCTTTACCCACTACATAATCTAAATAGAATGTCATTGTTTAAACAAAGAAAAGAAGAAAAGGAGAAAAAAAAGAAAAAAATGTATCAAATTACTGACCTTACTTCTCTTTTTCAGAAAGAGAAACAAATTGAATAATAGCTTGTTATTAGTTCCTCAGATATTTTGACTGGTTATGAAACAAAACATTTCTTTGCACACAGAGAATAACTTTGATTAAATCTTTTTCAGAACATTTGTGGCTTTCTGGAAATGCAGGAACTATATTTAAAAAGATTAATAATGAAGTAAAATGATGAGAGAAAAAAAGAAAAAAACATAGAACAAATCATTTGTTCTTTAGTCTCTTCTTCTCTGAAGTCTTCCATGAACTTTCAGTTGCCAGTCTCTTTAATGAAGGACTAGCCCATTCCATTTCCTCTATTTTATCCAAAATCTTATTTTTTTTTGATAAACAGTAAAGCAGAGTCTAAGTCATCAAAAATTTTAGGACCATCAGGAAGGAAGATTTTTAGCTTGGCAGGAAACAGAAGGTATGTTTTAAACTGTGCTTTTTAAGCTCCTTATTAGTGGCAGAAAACTTTTCTTTTAGCTATTACCAAGGAAGAATAGTCATTGTCAAAATGCACAGTTGTCTCATTAATCTTAACAGGAGCTTTAGCCCAAGCAGATTTAAGAACCATCTCTTTATCAAAAGATGATAGAAATCTAACTATAATTGATCTAGGATAGTTTTTGTTAGAGTTAGTATTAGCTATAGATCTATGGGCTCTTTCGATACCAAAAGAGAATGCTTCTGGTAAGTCTAAAGTTTTAGGGAGCCATGTTGTTAAAAAGAAGTAATATTGTTACCTTCAATATTTTCTGGCAGTCCAAAAATCCTAATGTTATTGCGCCTAGATCTATTTTCCAGGTCATCCAGCTTTGTTTGTAAATGTGTATTTTGTTTCAGCAGAAACTCAATGTTGATTTCCTCTTCTTGGATTCTATTTTCCATGTCATTCACAGCTTCTTCTATGCCTGTCATCTGGATCTTCTGTTGTTGCAGGTCTATATGTAACAAGTCTATTTGTTTTGTAGTTTTTTCTATGAAGGTATCAATTTTAGTATCCATTTTATCCATTTTAGCAGTAAGTTGCTGGATTATAGTTATCAGAGACTGAAGTTCTTTCTTGATGCTGGAGTCTTGAGAATTTGTCTTACTGGAACTCATTTCAGACTTATAAACTGACAGGAAAATATCCAATGTGATTTCTGACAGGAATATTGTTAAAATTTCCTTTCTTTTTTAGATATAGTTCAAGAACTATATAAAACAAACATATTTAGAAAGAAAATTACTTCAAAAATTAATTTTTTAAGTAATTAACTCCTGTCAGTGTAATGAAATTGGTGGAGCTGAAGAAATCTGCTGATATCCTGTGTTCATCCTTGGCCACTCGAAAATAGCATTTCTGAGGCCTGGACCATTCTGGGAGTAGTTGGCTGCCATCTGTCCCTCTACCTGTTGGCTTGAAATCCATCACCACAGATAGGTACATAAGGGTACTTATATCCAGAGGATACAGTATTGCCTTTAAAATTCAAACACCACTATCCTGTCTTACCTTACTTGATATCCCACTCTGAGAAAAATTAAAACTTCAATGCAGGAAATATCCAACCTCCTTCCAAAAAGTGCCATCCAATAGTCCTCATTCGACCAAACAGGATGAGGATATTATTCTATATTATCGAACAAACTCAGAAAGAAACAGCAACCAGGAAAAGATGCAGTTCTCCACTTGAGGCTGCAAAGCACAGCACTAATAAAAATAAAACAACAAACAAATCGAACCAGGCCATGGCAATAAGAAGGCATACAGTTCCACAAAAAAATGTTTAATGTAAGAGCTTTCACAGTTCACATTGACTGCTTCATCAGACAAATTCACAAGGTAATACACCCCACATTTAAAAGCATAACCAACCAATAAAAAAACATCAATCAATCATCAGATCTAATCACATAATAAACTAATAAAAATTTAAAATACAATTTATGATGCACAACTGTGAAGGCATTTCCTAAGGAAATCATGAATAAAAACTATTAAATAAATAAATTAAAAAAAACATTTCATTTAGCTAGAGGTCTATTCCTGAGTACTGGTTTAATACAAACTTTGTCATTGAGTCCTTTTCCCCTATGGGCTTGCATCCTAATGATCCAGTTAAGCTCACTATACTCAACTTTATTACTAACATCACCCCCACGAGGCCCATTTGGTACAATTTCTACCACCATAAATTTAAATGTATGTGTTTCATTTAGGGTTACATGCTTGGCAAGAGCATTCATTTGAATGGATTTTTTAATACTGTAAACATGTTCTCTGATACCATCTCTCAAACGCCTATCTGTCTTCCCTAAATAAAAAGAGCTACATTGTTGGCATACTGCCAGATACACTATAGAACTCGTACTGCATGTGGCTGTTAACCTAAATCAAACCTGTTTCCCTGTGTCAGGGTGTACAAACATCCCTGAACTATCTATATATTGGCACCAATTGCAAGTGGTACAGGAAAAGTCCCAAATGTCAACCCTGGTTCCACTCTACTCTCAAGAATTTTGGGATAGCAAAGCATCCTCTTCAAATTTTTCTTGTTTCTATAAACATAGCTTGGTTTACTACCAACCACTTCACTGACCTCACTATCTGATAGCAAAATCCGCCAGTTCTTCCTTATAATTCTTTCTACTTCCTTTATATTGGTAGAATAGGTAAGTGAAATCCTAAAATTATTAGTGGTCCTAATAGGTGGTGATTCCCAAGGTCCATAAGAAAAGTAAGGTTTACCATATGTATCTCTTAAACCTGCTACCCTGGCAGTGTACCATCTACTTCAGATGCTCTGTAGTCTCTATCTTTGAACCTTTCTCTCAAAACTTCTGTTTCTACTCCAAAAGCAGAGTGTGTGGCACTCAATCTAGCGGCTCTTGAGCCGTGACCCTTCACTATATTGCTAAATATGTGTGGAGGATGCATGCTCTTCCTGTGCAAATAAGCATTCTTACTACATTCTTTCTGATATGTTTTAGTATTAAGGGCACCATTGCCCAAATTACTGATAGTGACATCTAAAAAGTCTATGTGTTCTCTGGAGCTATTAAATTTCAAGAAAGATGTGGTCAGGTTGAGATGATCAAAAAGGGATCCAAAAATTCTTCTCCACCTTCCCAAACTAGGAAGAGATCATCCACAAACCTCTGGTAAAAGCTTATTTCAGGCTTAACCAGCAAATTTTCCTCTTACCAACTCGCTAAAACCATGTTGGCATAGCTATTGGCTGCTATTCCATCCTTCTGCAGAAAATAGGAATCACCATATATAAAAACATTATTCTCTAGCACTAATTCCATGAACAAACAGAGAAGTTCAATAGATTTATCTGTATACCCATTATGTCGACAGAGATAATCTGTAAGCATATTGATGCCTATTTGGTTAGGTATGCATGTAAAGAGATTTAACATCCAATGTTACTAAAATTAGATCACTGCTGGAGGTGCCCGACTTGACAAATTATAAGTCATTCAGAAGATGTTTTGTGTCTCTTAACACATATGGATTGCTATCTAATACTGGTCTTAACTGTTTTTCAATATAGAGGGAAAGATCTTCAGAGCACCAACCCCTGCCTGAAACTATAGGTCTAAGTGGAGGCTTATATCGATCCTTGTGGACTTTAGGTAAACCCTGAATACTTGGAATCAACGGTTTATCACAAACTTAATACTTATACAGCTCTAAAGAAATATCTTGGCCTAATAAACACCATTGAGTCTATCTGCTCTCTTGTAACTCTACTGTAAGTCTCGGTGTCACTAAGCATGTTATACATGGCTTCATTGTAAAAATCAAAGTCCATTATAAAAACTGAGCCCCACTTATCAGCTGGTCAAATAGATATAGTAACATCATGCATCAAACTTTCAAGTGCAAAATGCTCCGCCTTGGAAAATTCTGTCATTTTTTACATAGCCCTCTAGTATCAAGCAATGAATATATATATATAATCTTCACACATTCTTTCAAACACCTCTAGAGTAGAATTCATATTAGGCATAAAGGTACTTGGTTTTCTAAACATAGCATTCACATTAGAATTATAGGTATTACAAGTTTTAAAATTCACCTTCAACATTGTATTCCTCACAAAAGCTTTTAAATCAGTTAGTCTGTTAATGAAGTGTTCTCTGTTGGTATATAACTCATACCTCTGTTCAATAAAGTCCGTTCACTGTCTGTTAGAACTCTCTTAGATATGTTCTAAATCTAGGAGTCCTTGTCTTCTGCACATCTTTTCCAAAGACTGGTTCTGATGGCTGTCTGGGGTTAACTTCCTCTTTGTTCTTCCCCTACTTTGCGAGTGTTGTCTCGCGTCTATGTTTATCGGTAACAGAAAAGGAAGATTATTCAGTGCAACAGAGCTGCTAAGTTTATTCACTGATCTAACATCATCCTTCTGTGAGGCTGTAGGAACATTCCCCACATCCTTCACTTTCTTCTTGGTCCCAAGAGCAACCTGAGAACACTCAGACTGCCTGTAAAATGGTGGAGTCAAGCGTAGTGGAAGCTTGTACTTGTAAAGCTCCATTGCGCTCTTCCTGATTGAACGTAGTCGGGGGACAAACCTCCCTGGATTTATCATTACTGTAAAGTGTCTGAGGTGGATTTGATCTCTTATTAGCTCCACTCACTGACTGAACTAAAGAGTGCTCGATGATTCCAGGATTATGCTGTTCCCTCGCTTGCTTCCTATCACTTGGGTTGAACACATCTGTCCTGGGCGTGTTTCTCGGCCAAGTAAAAACATGATTGGCCAAGGAGTCAGATAGGTCTCTATCTAACTTCTTTTGTTTCTGTAACAGCAGTTTCCACTCAAAAAATCACTGCTGAATCCAGAATGTGTCCCAACTTAGTGTCAGCAATGTCAATGGGAAAACAGGAATATAGGTGATTTTGTAAAGCAAAGATAGAGTCTATCAGCTGATCTTCCTCTGGTCTGAAGTACTCTATTAGAAGTTTCATATAGTCAAAACTTAAATCCAAGTTCAATCTTTGCCATTTTGCCAGTAAATCAATATACAGATCTCCGTAGGTTGGCATAAATAACACTCTCAAACCTTGAGGTTCAATGCAGTACTCCAGACAAGCTTCAAAGTGATACCTCTGAGTTTGGAGATACTTCAATTTAAATATTTCATCTTCTAACTGAACGAGCTTTTTACATAGCTCAGCGGAATCATATTCCGACTTACCATCACTATGAAATTGAAAGTTCATACCAGTCAGAAGGGGATTATCATTCTGACTCAAGGCTTCCTTAAATCTAGTAGCCACATTCCCTCATCCTCCGGAATGGTGAACAGAATCAAGCTTGATAGAGGCTTCTCTCCCTTCAGCCATGGCTCCCTCCTGCTGCGTAAATATCAAACAAAACTAAGAAGAAACAGCAACCAGGAAAAGAAGTGGTTCTCCACTTAGGGCTGCAAAGCACAGCACTAATAAAATAAAACAAAAAACAAAAAACAAAAAAAAAAAGAAAAAACTTTTGACAGAAAGCAGCATTTCTGAGGCCTGTACTATTCTGGGAGTAGTTCGCTGCCATCTGTCCCTCTACCTGTTGGCTTGAAATTCATCACCACAGATAGGTACATAAGGGCACTTATATCCAGAGGATACAGTACTGCCTTTAAAATTCAAACACCACTATCCTGTATTACCTTGCCTGATATCCCTGTGCCATCCAATAGTCATCATTCGACCAAATAGGATGAGAATATTATTCCATATTATGTTTTTGCTAAATCAGAAAGAACCTAAATGCATCATACAGCTTAGTAAACAAAAAATCTTCATTCCTACGGAAACTCTCTCCATGCTTATAGTCGACTCTGTCATTTTGTGTCTATCACAATGAGACTGGGTATGGTCTTTGAACCTCTAGGGCACCTACAGTGGACATCAAAGTGGTTTATGTGCTTATGGATATGAAACACTGTGACTATTTACTAAATGTACATCCACAGTGCAGCTTGTCAGAGGCTGCAAGTAACCTAGACCTTTCAACACACATATGACTGGCTGCTTGCTGATCCATCTGCTTAGGCTCCAACTGCTTCCTGGTATCCCCTGCTCAGAACATTATCATGTATGGATATCATGGATGATATCATGTTGTCTCACAAAACACAATCTTTCATGCTTACTGTCATTGCCTGATGCTATACATTACAAAGCACATCTGATACCAGAACATGTACTTTAACTACAGACCCAGGTGACACAGATTATGAAATCCAGAGATGCTTTGACTTATGTGTATTGGATGGCCTTGGAGTGTATGGCAAGCATCATTCCAACACCATATAACAGGCTTCACAAAATGGTGCTTCACTGGACAACAATGGTCAATGGTTTCAGAATATAGAAGCAATGTCCAGTCATGGTCTGCATGTGAAGTTATACAACAGCACTTTCAATGTTAGATGGTTATAGGCAATCTTATTCAAGGAAATCTGTTCTAGTCTTCATTAGCCTTAGTGTCTATGGAAGTGACTGTCCTGGATGTGTGGACACTACAGTGAGTAGACAGTCCAAGTTGTCTAATTGTCCTTAGTTAAATCTTAACATCAGTATCCAAGAAATAAGAGCAGGTGTACTCAGTCTCTCAGCTTGGAATCTCTTCCTCTTTAAGAGGAATCTGGCACTGGTTCTGTATATCAACTAATACTTTTTTAAGATATGAGATTTTTGGGTCTCTGATACATAATCAAACTGTTTTCTAGTAGATGAACACATTCTGTGAGGCCAACTCCTTTGCTGAGAGACTGAGTCACATTCTCTTAAATCTGCAGAAATGGTGCTCTAGACATACATTAACTGGAAACCCATTTCATTTATAGGACACACTTTGCTGTGACCTGTTATCATCATTGGCCAAGGGTGAGTGTAGCAATTAATTTCCCTGATGACTCTAGCAAGTGTTCTCCTTTCTTTTCCACTATTTCCTCTGATGATGAGTTTTATCCAGGAAACTAAACTGCAAAAAAAAGTGTCCTCATATCCTTTTACTTAGCATAACAAACCTGATTCCCCCTATATCTACCCTATCTACAGCAGAGACCCTCTCCCCATTAACAAATCTTATCTGGACATTCAGTAATTCAAGCTCAGTTTGATTTCTTCAGTTCTACTATTAAACAATAATTATTCTTTGTCGTCATGTGTTGTTTAAATAATCTTATCTTTTCAGAAGCCAAATATTCAATCACATTCAAAGATAAGTGTACTTTTCTCCCATATGGGCTACATTCATGGCCCAAACTCTTGCTTTTCTCACAGACTGGACTATATTTTTAAACTATTGACTCAGGATTGACATGTTCCTTTATCAAATATCAAGTAGCATTTTACAATGTTTATAGTTAGGTGCTTATTCTTTAACTTCCTTAATGGTATGCAAAGTGTTTCTATAAGCCTCTTTCCATCTCAGGTCCCCTATGAAAGATCATCTACCCAAGAGAAATGTATAGTTTGCATTTTAGAAGCTTTCTTTAACTCCCTTTGAACCAGTAGCTTCAAATGAGTAACTATCTTAGAAGACATTGTTTCTACTGATACTCATAGGCCACCAGAAAAATTTATGAGATGCATGCCCTCTCAGCTGATCTTTCATATCTGGTATTCTATAAAGACACTATCCATCCATTTGCCAGTCTGTTTTAGTAAAAGAGAGTATATGTTTCATATTATGGATCTGCAACTCCATCTCTCATTGTATACTGAACGGATTAAAGCTATCTACAACACAGGCAGTTATTTGTATGGTTTTCAAAGGGAAAGCTTGGATATAAAATACCCTATCCTAATACTTTTCTGACAGCCTGCAGATTCCTCTCAATAGCTATAAAAATCATCATAATTTAATACCTAAGGAAAATCTGAGGGATTTCTAGTTAGTAATGCCCGCCCAAATGGATACACCTTATGAGTTTATCCTGCTGTTATAGAATGGATCTTCTCTTACTATAAATTAAAAAAAATATGACCATTCTATGTAACAGACTTCCCATCTACCCTACCACTGCTGTAGCAGGTGAAAACATTCTCCTGCATTTCCTTATTCTGATCCTTAGACATCGCCTGGTGCACTGTACTGCAGAAACGGAAAGACTTTACACTGCAGTGTAATATGGAATTGGAGTGGGAGGGGCTACTTAGCAGCTGAATGCTGACTGGTCCTAATTCCTGTGGCATTCATCTCATTGACAGACCTGTTCTTACAGGTATGTTGCTATAGGAAGTGAATAACTTTAATTTGTATAAACATGTTGAGAAGGAATAGTAATATGATCTATACTGTGCATGAGAATGAGGCTCTACTAAATGTTCCCCACATAGATGGCACTACCCCGATGTATAATGACATGAATAAAGAGTAACAGATCTGCAAGTGAGGAAACCTAATCACAGAAGTAAAAGCATTTTTAGTGGCTGTGGGATGGCTGAATTGTGGGTAAAGTTAGGAACAAGGAAAAGAAAATGGTATAGGATATGAGAAAGTTTCAGAAGGGCAATGCTTGGATTGAGATCTCAGTAGTGATATTGCTCATAGAAGTGAGCAGCTGTTCTTCCGTCTAACCTCAGAAGTGGCTGTTTGTGTTTCAGCAGGCATAGATGGGGGGGCATCTCCCACATTTTGTTTGTCTCACAGATGTTTATTGGCTTTACTATCATAACTTCAAATGAAACTCGGTCGACCGCACTATGTTCGAACACGGAAAGTCAAACACGGCGATGTCAAACTTTAAAAGCTAACCTAGAAATGGGGTTTTTTGGCAATAGCACTGAACCCCCTATCTCGACCTATGTTAAAACACGTTCCTAGGCTTGCTTTTGAAGTTTGACATTGCCGTGTTCGACTTTCCGTGTTCGAACATAGTGCAGTTGACCGAATTTCATTCGAAATTATGATAGTAAACTGTTTATTGTTATCTGCATGTATAACTGTGGAAACTGACAATGTTCAGTTTAATGATGGACTTGATTCTGAGGCGGTAGTGGTTCAGCACCAAGTGCTGGTTAGAATGATCATATCTCATCTGGCATCACACAGGAATTTTATATATGAACCTTAAGAAGTAATGTGTTTAGGATGCCCCCCTGTTGTAGAAGGAATTAATAATCCACAAAAACTGATAGGCCAGAAAAGAGCCATAAAGGTGACAGAGTGGACTATTGTGGATAAGAAAGAAATTCTGTACTTTTACTATTATGCAAGAAACCCAGACTTTCTGGACAGAAGATATACAAAAAGATTAAGGCAGAAATTAAAGGAAAGAAAATACTTGCACAAGAAAAACTGCCAAAAGCATCAAATGCAAATCATTGTTCATTAATACAACAGGTTTATGAAAAACATTGTATAGGCCAAGAATCATTGAGCTGCTTGGAAAAGAAGCAGCTGAAGAAGTGCAAAAATATAAACAACAAAATCTAGAAATTTTTGAAAGGTATAAATAAAATATGGACATGGGAAAGAAAGAAAGATCTGATATGGTGCAATATTTAAGCAAAGGAGAAAGTCAAATTAATCAATACAAAAAAGCAGCCCCAAAGCTATTCAAAGAGAAATACAGGCCAAGGCATCCAGATGTGTAAAATTTCACAATACAAAAATTAAGATCACAAAGGGGAACGTAGAACAGAATATTATTTATTTATATATTTATGTATTTATTTATTATTTGTTTATTTATTTTATTTGTCTTTTGTTAACTGGATTAGTCCAGCTGGGCTGTTGACCCATTTTCAGTGGAGACCCAAGGAGAAAAGCTCCAAACAAATATGTAAACGGAAACTACAAACATTTATGAATAAAGAGCAGCAGATATTAAGTATAAGTAATGGAAAATAACTCAGCATTAAAAAAGATTAAACAATAATGTTGTAGAATATTACAAGAGGAAGAAAACTGGAGTAAAAATAAAAAAAATCAGATTTACAAAAGATCATCCAAATAAAACAAAAAAAAAAAACAACAAGGCACTCCAAAATTGGTAAATAATAAGTATTTTGAATAGGGGAAGAAACTGGAGGGGTGGGGGGAGTAATGGTCTAGGAGAGTGTAGAGAGGAAAGTAAGCAGCTATAGGAAGTAAAGTTAAAGGAGAGTCTAGAGTCTAGATAAATTCAGTTATAAAAGGGGGTGGGTAGGATGCTAACAGAGAAGGAGATAAGATAAGATTAGGTTATAGTGTAGCTCAGTGGCCCCAGTGCTGGTATATAAAAGTTACATTAGAGTCAGGTGTGGAAGAAAATTATGGCATGCCAAAAATGAGTGAGAGAGTTAGGTGGGGTGATGGCATGTGCAGGAGGGAGAGTTGGCAAGGTAACTCTTTAATTCTGTTTTGAAGTGAAGAGAATATAGGATATACCACATACTGGGAGGGAGTTTGTTACAAATTTGTGATATAGTGCATTTGTAAAGTAATCTGCCTACTGTCTTGTTAGGCCCATATGTATCAAGTAGCATTCGGTCAGTGCTACATAGTGATCATGAAGGTTTTATAGAGAAAGGAGGATAGACAGGGAGGGACAGTTTCCAGGTTTGTGCAGTAGGGAATGTGTCATCCATAGCTGAGAAAGTTGGAGTAGTTGAGGGAATTCGAGCCACTAAAGCTGTTTAAGGGATAGGCAGTAATGGGATTCATAAGGGGGGTTAGAGGGAAACCTAGCTATCTGGTTGTATGTTAGTTCTAGCTTAGCTATAAGATTAGCTTACAGGTGAGTAAATATAGGAGAGGCATAAAAAAGGCAAGAGAGAAGGTAGGCTTCAGCTAGTGAAGTCCTTGAGGTGATGGATAATAATTTTTTGTTTCTATACAAAAGGCCAAGCTTTTGATTGGTCTTTTTGATGGATTGGTGGATGTGAATTTCAAATTTCAGTTGGTTGTCAATTGTGATACCTAGAAGTTTAGTATAGGGGTCAGCTTGGATGATAGTGTTGTTTAGGGAAGAGAGATTATAGGATGATTTAAGGTTGGACATGGATTCTGGAAGGAAAAGTATAAGCTTAGTTTTTTGGGGGTTAGGAATTAGTTGGTTATTGATTAATCATTGTTCAATGGTATTAAAAGAAGTCTGTGTGAGGGAGAGAAGGTTGGAAGAGTTGTCAGAGAGGGTAATAAGAGTTGACTAATCAGCGTACTGGATCAGAGAAGAGGTGCAGCAGGCAAAGCATAGATTGTTTGTAATGATATTAAAGATAAGGGGGCTGTGAATGGATCCTTGGGTTACACCTGATTTGATAGGCAGGAAAGGTGAGCAGAAGGTCTGCCATTTGACAGACTGTTGTCTGATAGTAAGATAATTGTAGAACCAGAGAATAGAGGGAGCAAAGAGAGATTGAGCTTGGTAAGTTTAGTGAGCATCTTGGGGAGGGAGACGGTGTTGAATGCCTTAGCGAGGGCAAGAAAAAGGCATGACACCAGTTTGTTGTTATCACGTGCCTTGGCTGCAGTTTGTGTGAAGGATAGGAGGACTGTAGAAGTGCTGTGGTGTGGTCTAAATTCATGGTGAGAGGGGGTGAGCAGATTTTCGTGAAGTAGACATTTAAGAAGTTGTCTGTGTATACATTTCTCTAACATTTCTGACACAGGATGGCTATGGGTGTATAAAATGATTTGCAAAAATCTGGGACTGAGAATTCTTTGATAGAACTGTTGATAAGGATTGAGAAGGGATATGCTGTAGATTTGGCTGCAAGTTTGAGAAACTGAGGGGGTAATTTATAAAAAGAGGGAGAGCAAAGTTTATCTTTCAGCAAAAGGGATTTAATATAAGCAGTGGAAACAAGTTTCAGGGAGAAGGCTGAGTGGAGGTAGGTGGTGGAGGCAGTGGGGGGTTGTGATTGGTTAGTGTCTGGAGGCATTAGTTTGTGGATAGAGTCAATGAAATAGTTGTTTAATAGGGTTGCTGTATAGAGTGGTGTTTTACTGGGGAAGGGGCTGGGGGTAGAAGTTCTTCCCAGGATGGAGAATATTGTTCCTGGTGTGACAGAATTTTTTGGGGTTTGAAGTTTAGGTAGCTTGAGCTTCATGATAGAATTTTGTCTTGTCTTGGATAATAAGTTTTTTGTAAGGTTTCTCAGTTCTTTGAATTTAAGGGGGACTGAGGATTATTTATATTTTGGCCATTGTTTCTGGGTAGTGTCTCTTATTTTCATATTGGAAAGGGTAGCTTTCAAGAGCCAAGGTGCGGGATTAGATTTTACTTTAACTTTTCTGATGAGTGCTAGGGTATTTAGTATGCTAAGGAAGGTATTGTTAAATTCAAGAACAGTGTCATTTAGAGGAAGTTTGAACAAGTTAGAACAGTTAACTAGAGACAGTTGGTATTGAACGTCTCTGTGTTGAAATTGGATAGGTTTTGGCAGTCTCTGTATAAGTTGGGTTTAGAGGTATGAGAAGGTGCTCTGAGTACTGATATAGGGAGGTGGTCACTTAAGGAGTCTGGAAAGGTAGTGGGATTATAGTACTGATTTGGGTTAGACGTTAAGATCCAGTCAAGAATGGAGCTGGAGGTTCTACTGATATGAGTGGAACTTCAGATAAGTTGACTGAAACCAAAAAAGGTTTATAATAAGGATAGGGGGGTGGGAGATAGTTTATTCCAATTGACACTGACATCACCTAGTAAGATTGTTTCATAAGATATATGTTGGGAGATCCAGGATAAAGCCAATTCAAGAAAAGGAATATTGTTACCAGAGGTATATAGATATATGCTATTATGAATTTCTTGTGTGGGTTAAGGTGGCAATTGATTAATATGAGTTCAGCAGGGGAGAAATCAGAGAGGGGGAAGGTGAAGGGGGAGAGGTTCAGTTGATCATGATACATAATGCAATACCTCCCCCTTTTTGGAGAGTCTGTCTTGCAGGAATATGTTATAACCAGGGGTAGAATTTCAGAGTTAGTGATATGTGGTTTGAGCCAGGTTTCTGAGAGGGTTAAGATTTGGGGAAAGTAGTGGGCAATCCAAGCATGTAGCTCAGAGATTTTATTAGTGAGGCTTTGTGGGTATATAGAGTAAATAGATAAGTGTTTAGTTTGTCAGGAGTGGAGTTGTTGCCCCTTTTTAGAGGTGAATGTCATAGGGTTTTAAGAGGATGAACCAGGATTGGGGTGAATGTCCCCATCTGTTAGAAGAGTAATATGAGTTAGTTTAGGTTTAGAGGAGTATAAGTAGAAAGTAAAGGGTTTGAATTTGGGTTTAGGGGAAGAGAAAAACTGACTGAAATGTTTTATTTTGTGAGAATGAATGTATGAGGTATTTTAAAGAGAGGGTGAAATAGGAAAGTTTGGGTAATTAGTGAAGGAGGATAAAGTTTGGGAAAGAGTGGGTGTCAGGGGAGGGTATAGTAGGTTGAAGTGATAAGATGTTATCCTGGAGAAAAGTACCAGAATAACAGGTAAGAAAAGGTGCAGAAGCATGCTGTTAATATTTTGTGGATGACTTAGTAATATGATGGGAGTGAGGTTATTGAATGAGTATTGAGATAGAGTGAGACAAAATGATGGTGTATAGAGAAATAGATAGAGGAGGGAAAAAAGAAGAGTATGTTTTAAAAAGAGTTAGAGTAATGTAGAGTTGAGGGGAGGGTAACTGATTTGTTGTATAGAGCTAAAAGGCAATAGGAAGAGTATGTGGTAGGGGAGTGGTGAGTAAAGAAGGGGAGGTTTGGAGAAACTGAGTAAGGATGAGAAGTGTGATTTGATAAATAGGAGTAAGGAGAAGTGCCCTTTAAGAGATGTAAGAGTATAAATCTAGAGTATGCAGGGGTGGGTGGTAATGAAGGTAGGGTAGAGGAGTGGAGCCCGAGTGAAGTGAGAGTTGAATTTAGCTGGCTGATGCAGACAAGGTGAAGAGTAGCACAAAAAAATCAAGAAAATTAGATAAGTGGGCTGTAAAGAGCTGGAAGGTGACACCATCAGTCAGGACAAATGGTGCAATGAATTTACCAGAAAAAGAGTGAATTAGGGTGGAAGATATTGAAGGAAATTAGTGGATTGGGAGCAGGATTATCTAGAGGGTGTTGAGAAAAAATGCAGCAGACCTTGCAAGAGAGAGGGGGTATATTTTAGATCCAAAGTAGGGAATATTATTTGGAATAAGTAACCTCTCAGTGCAGTAGAAACGGTACAGCTGAGAGAAAGAATGGATAAAGCAGATTGGGTCAAGCAATATAAGGGACTAGATAACTGAAAGTAAGGGGGACATGAGATGGGCAGTGGTGATGAATAGGGACCTCTGGGCTAAAATCACAGGTTTCAGTGATTAGGCTCATAATACAGTTTAAGAACTTGGTACATGAAAACAGTTATACATATATTCATTTTGAAAATAAACAACAGTGGGTAATAGGTTGGAGCACCTGGCTGGAGGTAGAATGATTCACTTCTGCAGTATAGGTTCTGAGGTGAAGCTGTAACTTTAATATCCAAAAGCCACAGCCTAGCTCACAGTGAGTGTGTTGCCTGGAGAGAAAATACAAATATGGAATGAGAGTGTTGCCTGATGAGAAAAAATAAAGAGAAAGGGGAAAAAAAAAGAAAAAAGGAAAAGGTTAGACAGGATAGATGGGAAATCAATGCAGAAATAATGGGAGGATAGAAGATAAAGGGGTGGTTAAACAGATTAGTCAAGTAGAAGCAAAAAAAAAATAGAAGCTGAAATTACAGAATACCTGACACAGATTATATCACAGCATGATGGAACAATGAGTTCCCCAAGTAAGGAGGGACAGGAGGAGCAGGAGACATCTGAAGAAGAACTATAGACAAGGGAAAGAAAAAGAGATTTAATATGGTGCAATATTCATGCAAAGGAGAAAGCAAAACTAATCAGTACAAAAAGAGCAGCACCAAAGATATTTGAAGAGAAATACAGGCAAAGGCATCCAGATTTGGAAAATTTTACAATACAAAAATTAAGAAAACAATGAAGAAAAGTAGAAAAGAGGATTAGTAATGGAGATGTTAAAGAAACAGAAACTGAGGTTATGGGTTACCTGCAAAGTGAGGGGTTTAATGTAGAAAACCTAATTTTGATAACACCACAGCAGGATAGAGCAATGGACCCCCAAATTAAGCAGAAATCAGTGGAGTGGGAAACATCTGATCAGTTACCTTATGAAGATACTTTGGAGACTTCCACAGGAAACCAGTACAAAAGTTCAATTGGAATTGCACAACAAAGGAAGGAACAGGAAACTGTGACAACTGTAATGCAGTCAATGTTGTGGAGTGATAGGCCTATAACTTCCCATATGAAAGAGCAATGGATGATACAGGTTGAAACTGAAGAGGATGTGGCACAGAAAGATGCTCAGAAACTTTCTGTAGAATGCCTAAAGGAAATGGAGAACAAGGAATGTGCCCACAGTTTAGAAGAAAATGATTGAAAAGAAAAGTTGCTTGATTTAATACAGCTGGACAGACATTTTAATATCAATTTAAGAAAATGACTACAGAAAGTCAGTAAAACTCAAAAAGCAAGACGTTTGTTAAAACAAATGAACACAGTAATTAGGACTGTTTATGGAAATTCATGCAATATAACTGAAGTAAATAGGATATATTACTGTGCAGATAAATTAATAACAGATAAAGTTTTACCACAAAAACACAGGTCAGTAAGAGAAAGGAAGGGGAGAAATCAAATGCCATCATGTAAGTATCGAATAGAGAAAACTATAAAGCAATAAAGATAGGAAGTGCCACTGTTAGAAGAGTACAGAATTATCAGAAAAGATCAGGGTCTATTGTGTATTATCACAAATAATAAACTAAAAATATTGGCACAGGCAGAAAAACTTAGAAGACATGCAGATATATAGAAAGGAAATGTACAAAATAAGCAATTTATTGATGACCTCAAAAATGTTATAGAGAACTTGGAAACAAGGCAAAAGGAATTGAAACACAACCAAAAAATAAGAATAGATACATTTTGGAGAAATATCTATGTAGATCATGTGGAACATATCAGCGATGCTGAACGGATAGAAGTAAGTAAACAAATAAAAAGTTCAAATGTACAGGATATGAAATGGGATGAAGTAACAGTCAGAGAAAAAGAAACAAAGTTAAGAAAATCTCTTAAATGGAAAAGCCCAGGCCCAGATGCAGTACCTAACTGCTGATTAAAAATATTAATATCTTTACATAAAGATTTAGCCATGAGTAAGAACTATTTATATGCATACCCCAAATAGATGCCAGCCTGGTTAACAACAGAAAAAGCAATACTCCAACTTAAGAGCGAATCTGTAAGCTATCCTAAAAAATATAGATAAATAACTTGCCTTTTGATGACATATAAACTATACACTAGAATTGATACAGAGTTTATAGTCATTTACAAGAAAATTCAATCATGGCAATAAAGTAACAGGGTAACAAAAGAAATTCATATAGAACAAAGGATCATTTGATGTTAAATAGTCATAATGGAGAACTGTTAAAAAGGGAAGAATCTAAGTATAGCATGGAGAGACTACAAAAAAAGCATTTGACAGTATCCCATGCTTAAAATGTATACGGATAAAGGGCAAATTTTTATTCCAGGGATAAAAATTCAAAGGGGGATATTCCAGGGTGACTCTCTATCACTGCTGCTCTTTTGTCTTGCCCTTAACCCATTAAATTGTTTACTTAACAGATTAGGTCATGGCTATAATTTGGCTCCCAGAAAACAACAATGTGCAAAGACTTCTCATTTTCTTTTTGTGAATGATTTAAAACTGTGTTGTTCATCAGATAAGAAACTGAAAGCAGAACTACAAGTGGTAAAAACGTTTTCAGATGATAAAAGAATATAATTTCATCTTGATAAATGTGCAAAAGCAACCTTTAAAGCAGAAATGCTGCAGCACCAAGAAAACATCAGCCTGGGACAGGAATGTGATATAAAAGAACCTGAGCAAGAAGGAATGTGTAAATATTTGGGAACTGATGACGGATCAACAATAAAACTTGAACAAATATGAATACAACTTAGTGAGGAATATTTTAGAAGACTGAAATTAATGCTAAAGACAGTACTGACATCTAGGAACAAAGTCCAAGCTATATACCAATTTGCTCTTCCTTTCCTAACTTTCAGTTTTGATGTGATTGACAGGCCCCAAAATGTGTTTGATTGATTGGAAAGGAAAACAAGAAGGATACTTCATGCTTATCAAATAATTTATGAAAATCAGTGTATACAAAGACTAAATATTCCCTGTTCTAAAGGAGGTATAGGCCTACTTGAAATTGATTATGTGAATAGATCTGAAGTTCACAAGACCCAAACATTGTGAAAGTTTTTAAACATGTGGAAAATAAGTCTAAGATGACTTTGCTGCTTAGTTTAGCAGAAGCATATTGGTGTCAAGCTGGAATGGAAATCAAACCAGAAATAGATAAAAATCAGGCAGCAACCGAATGTGCCAAAACAAAAGAAATATAATGTGAAGGATCAGATGAGAAGGCAAGAAATTTAAAAAAATGCATAAATATAGTTACAAGTATAGAAAACTCTTGGAACAACCTCATGTTGATCAGGATCAAATGCAGGAATGGTTAAGGAGAAGTGAATTTAAACCAAAAGATGAAAGGATAATATTGACAGCCTAAGACAGTGGACTACATACACACTGGTTTACAAAGTCCACTAAACATGTGGGAGAAACAAATATACGTTTTGTAAAACAAAATTGGAAACAGTCACATATCTTGTTTCTAGTTGTGATACACTAACATTAGAAAGACTGTATACTGAAAAGCATAACAATATGGCTAGACTGCTGCATTGGGGATTGTGCAAAAATTATAATGTTGAAGTAGCTGAAAAACACTGGAATCATGAGCCACAAAGCGTTATAGAAAATTATGAAGTTTATATCACATGGGATCACCCATTACTAACAGTTCAAAAAATAGATGTGAGAAAACCACATGAAAAGAAGACAAAAGTAGCATTGATCACCGAAATTGGTGGACCAGTGACTACAGTGTCTTATGTACAGATAGACAAAAAGTCATAAAATACCAGGAAATGCAGGCAGAAATGAGAGCAATGTGAAAGAAGAATACTCAGACAGTTCCAATAGTAGTAGGAGCAGCAGGCCTTATACAATTAATTTACAATCATATTTGGATATGTTACCAATGCATGTAACTCCATATTAGTTGCAAAAGAA